>NC_047113.1:51743555-52056055 GCF_902500255.1 Thalassophryne amazonica | reverse complement strand
ACGAAAATGTTTGAATTCTAGAAGCTCTGAAATGCAATCTGGGACTATTCCAGACGATAAACTGCAGTGAGTGCAGCATCCATTTAGTGAGAAAAAAAACAACTTTCCTTATTCAAATTCATTCCAGTAGTATTCTGCTCTTACTAGGATACAGCAGTTTTCTAGTTTGGCAGGTAGTTCTGGAGGAAATCACTGAAGAAATTAACAAACTGAAAATATGGTTTGACCGAAACAAACTGTCATTAAACTTAAATAAGACAGGGATGAAATGGAGGTGTAAGAGTCACGAGGTGTTCACAGGAAACACTTATTTATTTCTATATGTATTTATTTATTTATTTTGTTCATTGTTAGTTGTTTTTATATTTTCTGTTGTGTTTCTATTCAGGTTCTTTTTGTGTCTTTCTCTAAAATTGTATATAATACGCATTAGATTATTAATATATAAGCAAAAATAAATTTAATAAATATTACAATTTGAAAACAAATGCACCCGAACGTGATGACAGCTGCAAATGCGTAATGCTAACTTTTAACATTGAAAATGCCATAGACATGCTAACGCATTAGCATTGCTCCCGTTTTTAAGTTATAAAATACATCTATCAACTGTTTCAGAAGACCATAACAGGTCGGTTTAACATAGAAAAGGTAAACAATACTCACAGACGTATGCTCTTTAGGGTTTTAGCGGGGGGAAATTAAGCAAAAGAAAGAAAGTATAAATGAAGCAACAGGTCGAAGCATTGCTTCAATCTGCGAACCATGCTTCAATTGGTTCAAGGTTCAGAGCAAAGCCGCACTGCAGAAAAGTTGATCATGGACCTGCTGCAGGGTCTGTAATCAATGTAGAAAAATTATCATTTTCCTGACAAACACCCCCCAAAACAACGGCCACTCTGAAGGACCGATAACAGAATCATTAAGCACAAAGCTTATTGATGTCGGTGGATCGAATCATTTCTTAACGATACCTGAAAGGAACCGGTTCTCGATACCCATCCCTACTCTCCACTCATTACGGATTTTAGTTTTACTTAAAGTATATTTTATATGAGAAATTTACTTTTGATCCTTCAGTATGGTAAATGACAAATATTTTAAGACTTTTAAGTACTGCAGTGTTGCATAAAAAATAAATTTGAAAGTAATCTTAGCAATCACACATATCTGCAATATATTTTAAAATCTGATTCAAGTTTAATTGTTGATTGCATCGTAAACATTCAGCATACTTTCAAGTGAAATGCTGTTGCTCTCAAGAAATCAGGGTGTATGACAGAGACATTAAAACTATAGACTGTATATATACTGCACAAATCCTCTGTGACATCATCCACAGGTTTTCTGAAGATCAGGTATAACGTGCAAATGGGGCAGCTCTAGCACTATCCACCTTGGCAGTACCTGACTCCCGGGCAACCCATAAATGGAACGACCGGCATGAACAGGGTGGGATGAATGAAGCTAGACCATGCCCACCAATCTCAAAGTTAATAATGGGTCTAATAATGGGTTTTCGAGTCAGTCTCAAGGGGCCATTTAAGGAATTGCACATTTAGGCACTTCAGCATTGGCTTCATTTTTCAGCACTGGCGATTGCCCCTTGATGACAACAGACATATTTAAAACAGACACCTAGTTCATTTTTTTTCCTATTCTGTTAGATGCAAAGTATTTTGTTGAATAGATGTGGAAGTGGTACGATTAGAGAAAAGGAAGACTTCAATGGAAAATAGCTGAACAAGGACAAAGTGTTCAATCAGGCGGTGTGGATAAACTTCATTAGAAAGAGCAATGAGAAAAAAAATGAAGGAAGAACAGGAACACTCAGTGGCAGCGCCAAGGGGGTGGCATTATTGAGCCAAGCCCCCCTCAACCTCCCAATAATTCTGCCAATAATGTGAATAGCGAATGACATATTTGTGGATCTCAACTGCAGTTTTGCACTGAGAATGTCTCAATATTGCGTAACTGAGAAAAGTGATGATTGCAATCATTCTAAGTGATGTGTGTGTGTGTGTGTGTGTGTGTGCATTGATACCACATTTTAAAGGAGCACAGGTGACTAAAACATATACCTTGTTATTTATAAAGCAATTTACTATATATTGTTCATTTTGATGACATTTTGTGCAGCCCCTCCAACCTTTACGCCAGCTCCCCTCAGCTCCCCCAACAAAAATTTCTTGGCGCCGCCACTGGGAACACTGCACCGTATGATTTCTTGTTTTTACATTCTGTACAATGTACAGATGAGGCCCTGGGTCTTGGTGATCTGTTATTTTTTGTGAAGTAACAGAGGAGAGAGGAAAATGATGACACAGTGTTTATTGACATGCCAAGTTCAGCTCTGGTCAAGTTTACTATCTGTTGTTTACAGGGAGCATGATCAGAGGGATTACAGTTACACAGGAACTGCTCAAGACAGATGCTTTCCTCAGAAAACCACCACACACGACATGCACACATGCTCTCCAACACATCGGCATGCGCCTGGTATTCCGAGTGGTTGTACAAGCAACACGTCATCAACTGGCATTTTAGATTTTTAATTCTCCAAAATTTGTTGTCACCAGCAAACCACTTAAATACCATCTGCAAACATCACTGTTATGTGTTGGTATTGCATGAAATGAAGAATTCAGATGTCAGACATAAATATTCATGGAACGATCCCGGCTTCAAAATACCAAAAAGTGTGTTCCCAGTTCAGATGTGCACAAGTACAGCTCATTAATATAGCAATGTGCTGACAGACAGATTTTGGACTATGACTCAACATATCTCACAATGGGCTTATTAGGTGGAACACCATCCTAGCACAGCCACCATCTTCAGCAGCCCTGCACCACTGATGTTTCCCATTAATTCAACAAGGGACATAGCTAATGGTAATCAAACCTAGGTAAGATAGACAGATACTACCCCAGACATTGCCCAAGCTCATAATTGGGCTGTTGGTCTTACATGTCCCAAAAAGGATTCTGGCATGTGGGCTTTCCCAACTGTCAAAGGGACACTCCCTGCAGTCACTGGAACTTTCCCCAGGGAGGGAGAGAGAGAGAGAGAGAGAGAGAGAGAGAGAGAGAGAGAGAGAGAGAGAGAGAGAGAGAGAGAGATAGTGTGGTGGACATTCAACAAGTAATGGACATGATTCACCATACCGAGTGTATTTCCTGTTTGATATGTGGTAACACGCGCCCAGATGTGTGAAGGGGAGGTGATTGTCTAGTGGTTAAAACGAATAGCACTTTTCCATCTGCATCAGATGCTCAAAGTGGTTTACAATAATGCCTCATGTTAACCCTGATACAAGGTAGCAAGGTACTCACTGCACACCGGGAGCAACTAGGGGATTATGGACCTTGCCCAAGGGCCCTTAGGGATGTTCCGGTCAGGCTGGGATTTGAACCAAGGAGCCTCTGGTCTCAATCCCAACGCTTAACCACTAGACCATCACCTCCCCAATTGGTAATTGCCAATGTGTATTACTGTCACACATATAACCAGCTGTCTCAGATATTGCTGTTTCCTCTCTCGGCCCCTGCATGGGTGATTGCCAATGTGTATTCCTGCTGTACATACAACAAGCTGTCTCGCGCCCCTGTGGTGATTTTCCTGTCAGACCTCCTATGAGATTAACGGGTGGGGTCGGGCTCTTATAAAAGGTCTAAATTATGTGAAAAAGAAAAGAAATAAAGTGGCACACTGATGCGTTGTCAAAATGGAAAATGTTGCTCCTTTCAGATATCACAGTTTTCACAGTAGATAGGTAGATGCAAATGTACTTTTCAGTTTTTATTGGTAGTTTTATCTTAATTTAATCCCGTACTTTATGTGAAATAGCTTTGTCATAAAACTAATCCCATACAGTAGTATAAGTTTTGTGCCAAAAATGTAAAATTCCAGCAATTTATTTTAAACTGAGAGAGAAATGTTGTTGAGGTATTTTTTTTTCTCCCAGTGTGTACTGGATGACCATTGCAAATTATTATTTTTTTTAATGTTACATGTTTCTTCATATCAGTTTGATGCATTTGTTTATTTTTCTTTAACCACCACCCCCCCCCCCCCCCACACACACACACACACACACACACACACGCACAGAAACACTGTGTTTTCTCTCTTGTGCCGCTGATGTGTGTGTGTGTGTGTGCGTGTGTGTGTGTGTGTGTGTGTGTGTGTGTGTGTGTGTGTGTGTGTGTGTGTGTGTGTGTGTGTGTTGTTTGCATTAGAACTGCATGCACTGACAACCAGGAGGCAAGACCTCGAACATCAAACTGCTTCACAGCATTGCAGGTAATTACCATGACAACAGCAACCGGTTGAAAAGAAAGAATGAGATGAAACAATTGGGGCCCAAATCCTGTGATGTCACAAAAATCTATCAAATGAGACAGGTTTCCCCGTGGCGGTCTGGGTTATTAGTGTGGTCGATGCTCCTTTAATGAAGAACAATTGGAACACCTTCACAGTAAATTCTGCATCGTTACCAGCCTTAAGGTCTACATTGTTGTCAGTTTAATGGAATACAAAAAAAATCTCACAATTGAGTTTTATTGGAATATAAATATTTGGAGATGTCATATTTGATTTCTGTTGACACATCAAATCCACATTCATATGAGAATTTGCACAGTACTAACTTTTACGATAAGCAGCATGTGTTCTTGTACACAGGACATATTGAAATAAACCACTACAGGAGAAAGAAAGCCTTGTCAGCTACTGTTACATATTAAATATTCAATGTGTGCAGTAAATGGCTACACTGCAGAACGAAGTCTGATTAAAAAACATCACTAGTTGCCAGAAGATGACATCATGGGTTATTTTGCATATGTGCTGTCACCACAGACCAATTTTCTTGAACACATTTGAGGTGCTTAAAAGATTAATCAGTGCCACTGAGGAATAAGCTGCAGCTACATTTCTTTGCCTGTAATATTTGTAGACTTTATGTACACACGTGCAGTGTTTCAAAAGACTGCCAGGTCCAAAAGTATTTGGATGGTAAGAAGGTGATTGTTTTTGATATTTTTTCTATCTACACCACCACAATGGGGTTCCCAATGTTCATGCATTTAAGTACAATATGTATGATTTCTAGTGTGCATACAAAAGGCGTATTTTCCTCGGTTTTTGTTTAGAAATGTGTTAAAATTAGTTTTAGTGAACACTTTACCTTTGCCACAATAATCCATCCACCTGACTGGTGAACAGGGAGACTGGTAATGCGTTACTCTAATCTGATCACTTTTTTCAGTAGTAACGCAGTAATGTAACGCATTAATATTTTACAAATAAGTAATCACATTAAAGTTACTTCTCCAAATCACTGTGTTATTATTATTTTTTTTACTTTTATACAGTATAAATCAGGAGTGCCCAATACGTTGATCGCAATCGACCAGTCAGTCGCAGAGATATTGTGGCTCGATTGCAGCATTAAATGTGGCCCGTGGGCAGGGGGAGGGCTGAGGTTTTGGCTGAACCACCCACTTCACCTACTTTTACTGCAAGCTGTTCATCTGCTGTTTTGTGCAGCAGCTCAGAGTTGGAAAAAACTGTTGTCGTCTCTCAAAGTGCTGTGATGATGGCACACCTGCACAGAGCTTTACAAAGACATTTTAGTACATTTTTTTTGTTTGTTTGTTTGTTTTCTTTAAAACTCTGAGCTGCTCTGTGAGTGTCCTCGTGAAAAATAGCCGAAGACCCGTGATGCATTAACAACAAATACTAATGCTTTTTTCCCAGCCAAATGCATCTAAAGTCTTTCTGAGGATGTCACAACATAAAAAAATGCAGATAAAACTTTCTTACCCATCAATCTAGTCCTGTTTTCTGCATAAATACAGATTATCCATTCTTCCTGCTTAGATGGCAAACCAGGGGCAAATCCAACTGGAAAGAGGGCGTGGGGGGACACAACCCCTGACAACACCCCTAGATTAAAGGTCCACGTTTGAGAACATTTTTTCATACTACTACATATTACATTAATAATAATAATAATTTCAACAACTAAAATGTTTAGAAAGGATTTAAATGTTAGAAAAATGGTAGAAAGAATTTAATTGTTACATTTATAAACAATGTAGATTATAAATTGTAAGTTTTACCCTTACAGTGCTGTCAACAGTTAAATATGAGGTCAAGAAAGACTGTGTTTATTTTATTTTTTATAAAACAAGTATTCATGTTCATTGAAGTCAAGAAAGACTGACTTTATTTCATGTGTCACCAAACGTTTTTTTTTTTTCTCAGAAATAGTATTTAAGTGAAACCTAAATGTCAGGACATACATTGTTTACTTTACACGTTACTGTTAAAAATGCACTTCCAATAAAGTGAGTATGGGCAAAGCTGGTTATCATTTTCATGTTGAGGTGGCAGGGGGTGTGTGTGGGGGGGGGGGGGGGGGGCTGTTGTCAGCAGCTGCTGAAAGTAACTAATAAAGTAACTGATAATCTAACTTAGTTACTTTTAAAATCAAGTAACGTGGAAACTAACTAAGTTACTTTTTCAAGGAGTAATCAGTAATTGGATTACTTTTGTGGCAACAATGCTGGTGTGGCATATCACAATGCAGATTAAGTAGCATGATTATTGCACAGATGCCTTGGACTGATCATAATAAAATGTGATGTTAAAATGTGCAGTTTTATCACACAACATGATGCCACAAATGTCACAAATTTTGAGGGGGCTTGCTATTTACATTCTGGCTGCAGAAATGTTCCGCAGAGCAGCTGCCTGCAACGGAGTGTTTATTTAATAAACTACCATACATATACGCAATAACCATATTGTTTAATCAGTATCTTGACATGATACAAAATAATAATAGTAATAATTATAATAACAACAAACAACATTTCAGCTGCTTGTAGACTATCTGTAGTTGTTTTCTTTGGTGTGGGGGGGGGGTAGTAAAAATGTTGATTAGTAAATATATATTTCCCACAATGAAAATGTTAATGACAGCGATGAAACACAAATGCAGGTTCAAGCCTAAAAATGCTGCATAATAATGGACCATTCATTCAGTTTTATAGTTTGTTTTGTGTTTACAACCCAGCCCTTTTAACCATGCAGGACACTGGAAATGACTAAATGTTCCACGGTCTTATTAGACCAGTAAAATGGCACTGATGGAGAATCTTGATAACATCCATTTCTTCCTGTTATTATTGTACTGCTGCGAGACCAGATGTCCCATTCAGCCGAGCTGGAGAAACACTAAGAATAAACCCGATGTCATTAATGCCACTTAGTTTTACAGCTCACAAATAAATGTTGACGCTTCATCCTTATGCTCTCAAGACTGTTTTCTTTTTTCTTTTTGTTTAATTCAATTAAAGTAGCTCCAGTTTTCATCTACGTACATATGTTGCTTTGCAGATTTGCATGCAGCAAATGACTAATGAAAAGAGTTGTGCCTGGACTTAGAATAACATTTAACAGCCATAATAATTAATTATTTATAATTATATTATAATTATATTATTTATAATTAATTATAATAATAATTAATAATTGGGAGGTATAATCATTTGGGCCTTGATGTTTGGGCTTATGCAGTTATATACTTCTAGTTCCTTGCAAAACATGAATGCAGACTATGAAGACTATGAATGCAGTTCTCTGTCTTTATTAACTGTTATCGTAATTATTCATTCATACATGGTAACGTGGTTTGTTTTGGTGACAGATGACGATTTGAACGAGCTCATGGATGGTGCTCATTCTTCTAACACACACACACACACAAAACAAATCCACTACACCGTAAGATGTCTGGAGGCATTTGCAATATTTGATGGGATGTCTGTAGCTGAAGTAGAAGAGCTGTCGGATGAACAAATTTCTGTTGCGATTTTTCGCTGGACTGAGGAAAGCAGACGGCAATTTGTACATGAAGAAATCAATACATGGCATCAGGTACGGATTACATTGTCATTTTAAGATCATGAGAGATGTTATTACTGAAGCTGATAAGTTTCATCAATTGGATTAGATTGCTATTTAACGTTTGTGTTGGACTGACCAGTGATGCCTCTTTTCATCAATTGGATTAGATTGCTATTTAACGTTTGTGTTGGACTGACCAGTGATGCCTCTTTTCTCTTGTTTATAAATTAATAAAAGATTAGATTAGATTAAATTAGATTAGATTAGATAGAACTTTATTAATCCCTTGGGAAGATTCCCTCAGGGAAATTGAGGTTGCAGCAGCATTGTATAGCAGCACACGGGGTAAGAAGCACACAGTATCAAAAGTGAAAGTAAAAAAACAATTTGCATATAAATAAAAACTAATAAACTGTAAATAAATTAATCAGTGTGGCAACATCAGCTCATTTTGAAGTACAGCCTTTGTGCAAACCTTGGGATCTCAGTTTGATTCCACACAAGCACTGGAATGGAGACTACATTAGCCTGTGTCCTTCATATGACCTAAATGAAAACACTTTATTATGGCTCACGGCCATAAAACCAGAAAGGCCTTTAGTTCAGTGCATAAAACAACTCCCAACTGATGCAAATCCCTGAAATGAACTTTTTCAACATAACTATTACATTACAAAACTATTATAAGACAAAATACAAAGTATGCAAGTTGTAAAAAAAAAAAGAAGAAGAAACGGGCGGGGTGGCATCTGGTCTGTACATACATAGAAGAATGAGCTTAAAGGTCAGATGATATATTGTTGGCTAGAACAGGTTTTTCATGACCTTTGCTGCTGGTGGCCAGCTGTTTCATAATAACAGGGGATTGTGGGTAAAGCAGTAAGATATGATGGGAACTGTTTCTGACGACAGTAGCATCCAGAGGTGAGAGAAAAATAATAAATTAACTGACAAAGACACAGTTCCAGTCTTACATATGGTGGCTGTTGAGAAACCACAATGCTTCCATATTAAGACAACACTAGCAAATGCAGAAAACGCAGAAAAAAACACCTGCAAGATTTTACTCACTGAAGCTGAGTGTTTTCCACCTGTTTCAAATTCAGAAAACACTTGCAAACAGAATGTTTCCATGTATTGCATATACCTGTGCAACTAAAACAGGTGATTTCACTGACTAGTTCATCTGCCTGCCTGAAGAGTTAAATTAATTAGAATCAGCTGTTTTAGCTGCTGGATGGAATAAAAATGTGGTAGGACCTCCTCTGAACCACCGCTGTAGAGAACACAAACAAATATAACCTACAGCAGATGGACCAGTTTAATTACACAAAAATGCAAAAACACAAGACACATTGTAAAGCTCCAAAAACAACAGAAGTACTGACAACACAAAAAGATGTTTCCGCCTCTTTATGGGCTTTGATTGGCTGATTGTTCAATGCATCACAAATAAAATAATAAACTGTGAAAATATAGCTAGCTGAAGTGTAAAATCATCAACATAGCAAATAAATAAACATACTCTGTCGACCATGTATATAATACAGCGCAATGTAAATGGAAAATGGACTGTATTTCTATAGTGCATTTCCATCTATCTGAGAACTTCAAAGTGCTTTACTGTAATGCATCACATTCACATAAGGATGTTAGGGTGCTGCCATGCAAATTGCTTACTACACACCAGGAGCAATTTTCAATTAGTCAGGAATTTTTTTCTGTAACTACCTATTTTTTTTTCTCTCTCTCTCTCTTTGCATTTGCTGGTCTTGTCTTATTTGGGAAGAGTTGTGGCCTCTCTCAGCCTCCGTACACATGGAGCTAATACAGATTAATGACTTCCACAGAGATGCTGGTGCAATTAGTTTTAAAGTGTCTTTTATTCCATTTATCTTCTATACAAGAAGCAAACAATCAATTTCTTACTTAAAATTTCAAAGTTTCTTTGGTGTATAAGATGAAAAAATATAACACTGACTCAAAATTTATAAATAGTATATATCACTGACTCAGTATGTCTGGGATGATCGTTTTAAAAGCCACTCTTTTATCCCTCACCTGTCACAGCTTGGCACCTCAGTGATCACTCTGAAAAAGAATGACGACCCCATAATGACGTGAATAGCAGCTCAGCACTGCCTCACTACATCCATCATCATTCTTCTCATCTCCCACATGCCTCATATCCCGCTCAGTCTCGTGACCTCTGACCTAAACTATAAACAGGTGTAACGACACTCTGCGTGAGCCAAACTGTGAACAGGGCATTTCAAAGGCTGACACCATGACAGCTTTACAAGTAATCGAAATAAATCTGATTCAGCAACTCAACAAGTGGCCACCACCTTGGGTTTGAAGACTAAAATGGATTAGAGAGTGACGAGTCACACAACACATGACACACTGGTTAATGAGACAGCAGCAATTACAATTCTAGACGTTGGGACAGGTAGCACAGCGTTTGTCAAACGTGTGAATCTTTTATGTGTGTTCCGGCATGATGCATTATTACAAGTTTCAAAAGCTTCCACTGCAACTTCAGTGCAAACTGAGTGACTGTGTGGGTAAGAAGCTGAAACCTTTAAACCGTATAAATTCTGTCATAGTGGTTTGGGTGCAAGTCACCCTTATTTTTGAAAAGTAAGACAACGTATTTCTGAACAATTTATAGTTTCATGTTATTGTTTATTATGCTGTTTAGAAGGCATTTATTTATCTCTGTGAACTGAATATAAGCTGGTCAGAACATTTCTTTAATCATATACAGTACGGTCACGGTGCCTGTACCAGCAGTCATTAGGTGAGAGTTGTGGTACACCCTGGACATGCCGCCCGTCTATCGCAGGGCCAAGACAGACATGCATTTTCACACTCTCACTCTCACCTAGATTAATGAAATGTTTCCAATCCAGCTGTCATGCGTGTGTTTGGAAGTGGGAGGAAGCCAGAGCACCCCTGTGTAAAAAAGGACCATGCTGGATTCAAACCTGGATCTTCTTGTTGTGAGGCAACAGTGCTAACTGCTAAACAACTGTGATGCCCCACAATGTCTGATATCTCATGTCTGCTCCATGTGGCTTTGGTTTGTGGGTCTTATTGCCTTTTTCTGAAGTGAACTAACTGCCTGTTTGTGACAGAGGTCAGCAGGAGTCGCTGTGCAATAGTATACAAATAATGAATGTTTATGAGTTCACTGGTATGTATATTTCATGAGGTGAAAGCTGGAACATACCATTCAACAAGGTGTGCATGCGTGGAGTGTGTGTGTGTGTGTGTGTGTGTGTGTGTGTGTGTGTGTGTGTGTGTGTGTGTGTGTGTGTGTGTGTGTGTGTGTGTGTGTGTGTGTGCAGAGTGCAATGGTACCAAACGTATGGAACCAAATTTGCACTCTAAGTGGAACCAAACTGCACTCTAAATGCAATGCAACACAAATGGGATGAATAATCCATGTCATGTGACATACAATGCACCAATCGAATGACAATGATCCACTCAGCCATTATATAATAGTCAATGTGCATCACTCCCCAACAGCCAAAGGATACTCTGATCACTCAGGCCAGACCCCAGGTTTTGCTTGACTGGACAGAGCATCCGCCTCCCATGATGGAGACCATGAGTTCGCATGCCAAGGGATGCAAGTGGGAGGAGTCAAAAACAATACAGAGCAAGTTGCTACATGTTCAATGGCTTTACCTCATTTTAACTCACATCACCATGGCCTGTAGAGTTTTGACCTTAACTTTGACTAAAGAACTCTGTACTCACCCCAGGGTGCCATTCTCTGCATTGGGATCACCAGTTATGTTAAATCCTTCACACAGTCATACTACCAATGCATCGCAAATATTCATTTGAGGAGTTCCAGGGAGAATTACTTTTATTCACAACTGTAAACTGTGGTTGTCATTAATGTCCTTCCGTTTGTCCATACTGCAAAACCTTCCATGTCCTAAAACTCAAGAACCGTAAAACTCTCAAAATCAAAATTTTTATACATTAATACTGAGAGGTGAAAGCTCTGCCTGCCAAAAAAGTCATGCATTTCTGACATTTCTAAATGCTTTGTTTTTATTAAATTTTGGGTTTCAAGTAGGAATTGCAAAGAAGCCCTGAAATGCTCACATCACCTGCTAGATGGTGACAAAAGCTGCTCAAATATACAGCAAGGTCTAGACCAGGGGTGCTCATTACGTCGATCGCGATCTACTGGTCGATCGCGGAGGTAGTACCGGTCGATCGTGGCGTGACACTAAAAAAATAGATGTCAGCCTATTATCCATCCTGTCACTTGACTGACATACAGGGCAACCAGTCAGATGAACTGAACTGAACTTTGACCTTTAGGTCGCCGCGCATGCGTAAATAATGGCGTGAAGCGCAGCAAAACCTACAAGCTAGTCAGCGAATTACCTCCAATAAGCCCTTGCTAAACCTCATCAAAATGAGTGAGAAAGCTGGACCAAGTAAGAAGGCAAAAACATATCACTTTCATACGGAATGGGAGGTGGACTTTTTTTTCACAATGTCATTTTCGAAGTGCGTTTGCCTCATCTGCCAGTCTACCATCGCAATACCAAAGAAGGGAAATGTGGAGTGGCATTTTCGGACCCTTCATGGAAAATACGACACCGACTTCCCGCCGAAAAGCCAGCTGAGAAAGAAAAAGGTGGAGGAACTAAAATCCCAGTTGTCTGGACAGCAGTCATTTTTCACTCAACAAACTTCAAAAGCGAAAGCTGACACCGAAGCATCGTTCCGGGTGAGTCACGTCATCGTTAAAAACAATAAGTCCTTCCAAGACGGAGAGATGGTAAAAGAGGCATTCATTGAAGCAGCTGATTCATTGTTCCGAGACTTTAAAAATAAGGCAGAGATATTATCTTCAGTCAAAGCTCTGCAGCTGTCAAGACATACAGTTACACGGCGCTGTGAAGCCATGGCTGAGGATTTAAGACGGCAAATGTGGAAGGGCATCGAAGATTGTGAGTGTTTCTCACTGCAGTTGGACGAATCTACAGATGTGAGTGACACAGCCCAAATGTGCATTTTCATTCGTATGGTGTTTAGTGATCTCACTGCAAAAGAGGAGCTATTAACAGTACTTCCCATGAAAGAACAGACGCGAGGAGAGGACATATTTCAGACGTTTAAAAACTTTATTGCGAAAACTCAGCTCCCAGTGTACAAATTGGTGTCTATCACCACAGATGGAGCACCTGCAATGGTTGGGCATGTGAATGGATTTATTGCCAAGTGCAGGCAGGATGATGCGTTCCCAGACTTTTTGAACTATCATTGCATAATCCACCAACAAGCGTTATGCACTAAAATGCTCAACATGAAAGAGATCATGGATGTAGCAACAAAGATTGCCTGTTCTATTCGAGCCAGATCTCTTCAAAGACGGTTATTCCGTGCACATCTGGAGAAGGCTGACTGCGACCACTCTGAGTTGTTGCTACATACTGACGTGAGATGGCTTAGTCGTGGGAAATTCCTCCAAAGATTTCGAGAGCTCTGTCCGGAGATTAAGGAGTTTTTCCGTGTATCTGGACATGCAGAATACAAGCAACTAAATGACAGTCAGTGGCTGCTGGACTTGGCATTTTTAACCGATCTGACAAACTGGTTGAATGACCTTAATCTTGAGCTGCAAGGAAAAGACAAAAAAGTGACCGATATGATCAGCTCAGTTAACGCTTTCAAACAAAAGATGCAACATTTCTCCTCAAAGCTGCAGCGCCATGATTTGGCAAATTTCCAGAACCTGGCATCAGAGCTGGAGACGCAAGGGAAGGCCCGTGAGCAACTTGACAGTGCACGCTACATGGAGCAGATCGACGATTGTCTGTCAGAGTTTGACAAACGCTTTCAAGACTTTTCTTTGCTTGAGCCAGTCGCTACATTCATGTGCTATCCTTTTCAGGAAGATGTTGAGGTTGATTCACTCGCATCAAACATTGCAGCACTGTTTCATGTGAACTCTTCTGGAGTGGAAAATTAGATTTTGACTCTACAAACCGACATTGAGCTGAAGTCGAGAGCTCATGGACAGTTCTGGAACTTAATCACAGAGGAAAAGTACCCCAACATGAGGAAATGTGCTACCTCCTTGACTGCATTATTCGGCTCCACTTATTTATGTGAGTCAGCCTTTTCCTACATGAAGATCATTAAGTCCAAATACCGTTCCACCATGACTGATAAACATTTGGAAGTGTGCTTGAGGCTGGCTGTCAGCAGCTACTGTCTGGACTATGCATCCCTGGCTGATTCAGTTCAGTGCAAGTCATCAAAGTAAACTCAGGTAATTACAAAAAAATGTTAATAGTTTTATGTGTGTTGTGCAATATTGGCTCATTCGGTTATGCAAGGTACATCAACATACACTGTACATACAAAGAATCCTCAATACATTTGAAAATAATTATATGTTTTGCATTTTTGTAGTGGGGTAGATCATTTTGACTTGGTCGTTTTATAAGTAGCTCGCATGCTGAAAAAGTGTGAGCACCCCTGGTCTAGACTGTTTATTTATTTCAGAAGTTAACTTTTAGCAAAAATAAGATGGGCTGACAACCAGAAATCAACACACACTTGCGCTCCTTGCCCTTACGGGCGATGTACTTGTATATTATGATTACTTATTATATTTTTGAGCTTTGTGAACATTTGGTTGCATTGTGGTTGATAATTTTCTTTTCCATGTGTCTTATTTGCAGAAGCCAAGAACTGCTGCAGTTATGGTTTTCATGCCATTATCTTGAGATCATGAGTCAATTATTTCATTACTTTGAGCCTTTTGGGCTTTATTTCTCATCCTGGGTCAATTTATCTTGTTGTTGTTAGTCTTTCGGCTGCCCCAGTTTATTTCTTCAGAGTTGCCACAGTGGATCTAGTACAGATCTCCAGTGGGATCTGGCAGTTTTACGCCAGATACCTTTGCTGACGCAACTCCAGTTTTACATGAAGAAAGGCACACACAGTCCCTGGTCTTCCGAAGAGGCCTCCTGTCCAAATACTAACCAGGACCTACTCTGCTTCGTTTCTGAGATCTCACAAGATCATGCTCACACAGAGCAGACTGGCTGCTATCTTTTTATCTTGCAAAAACAAAATAATGTAATTATAGAGAGCTTGAAAATGATGATGTGATGAGAACTAATTTTGTCCTTCCAGATCACTGCTGTGACTGTCGGAAAAAAACTCCCAACTGAAAAGTAAGTCAAAGTGTGTATGTTTGGTTTGCTGCAGTGACATCATTAGAGCAATAGCAGCCAAACGGGATAGATGGACCAACTCCCATCTGTGTGCTTCAGCCACCAGCTGTTCAACAAAAGAGGAAAAGACGTTTTGTTTTCTTATGATACCAAAATAATGAGGTTGATATGTTGAGAGTTGTTCTGTACTTAGGGGAACATCTGACACTGAACCTCAGTTTTTCTGCTTCTGAATTTATTAATCACATCAAAACCTGTGAATATATAAATATTTTAGCCAAGTTTGTGTTTCAGAGGTGTGCCAAAATAAATATATTACAAATGTAAAAACGAGAAGTGCAAATGTAAACAGAACTAAAATTCATCTCATTTTGTTGTAGTGCTTTAAAATAATTAGGATTTAAATTTTTTGCTATATTTTTCAGTGAGGCAGGTTTAGACAAAAGTTTGAAATTCAATTTTCATGACATCAGCATGTTTTAACAGTGAAGGTGTCGAAATGTCAATTTTTCTACAATAAGAATAAGTGTGAATGCTCTGATTTCAGCTTTCCGTGACAGCTGTTAACTGTTTTGATGGTCAAGATCACACTCAGCAATCATTTAAAGGTAAATGAGAAGAACTAACACCGCCCACATTTTCAGTATTTGCATTTCAAAAGCAATTGGGGTCCGGACTATCGGACAGTAACTGGATAACCTGCGTTTCTATTCTGGGCAAAGACACGCTGGGTAATGCCAAACTAGAAAATACAGTATATATGTAAAAAAAATAAAATAATAATTAATTAAAAAAATTGTGGGGAAAATATTTTGTCGCAGTGACAAAACCAAGTTTAAAAAAACCTTCAAGAATCATTAATGTATTTCAAAAATATAGTAATGATGTTCACAACTGAAAGCTGTATGACGTTTCAATTTTGCAAAAGTAACAAAATTTAGATTGGACTGAAATCCAAGCATTATAATGTAGGTTTATTTTTGTAACATGTTGGAAAATTACAGCTCATTTTAATAAAGAAAACATATTTACCTGGGGTGAATTCTATAGAGAATAGTTTCTTTTCCTTCTAACAGCGGCAGACTGACTGTGCATCCGTGCAGTTTTTAGATTGCCTGTGACCTGACCCACCATCAGTAAGATGTCTTGTAAATCACTTCAGAGGTGGTATTTGGTTTCAAAAAGAGTGTTTTATAGATTTGGAAGTGTGTATTTCTGTCTAACGTTTATAAAATATATGAGAAATATATTAGATTTATACAGAAATAAGTTGTTTCAGAGGGTTTCCCACCATCTTGGTTTATTTTATTAGAATGAGAAGCCAGCTGATGTTACGCTGCCTTTTTCTACTCCAACTGGCAGTCGCAGTGTCCTTTTCAGCCTACCTTGCACAGATTGGAGGAAGGCCCCCATGTGAGCCGATGTCACTACCAAATGTAGGTCATGCCAGTCTGATTGCTTGAATTTCACCCCTTTAGGGGTCAAAATTCTAAATTGTTTCCAGACATTGCAAATTTGATAATTTTGGGAATATCATATTATGAATCCCTTAATTAAATGCTAAGGAATAAATGATAGTGGTGTCAAAGAAAACACATGGCAAAGATGTCGCACTCTATGTGTCCATTCTTATTTATGTTCTCTTTACTGCTGTATTATTGCATATCTGAGCATGTGCTTGAAGGTGAAATGTCAGAGGGTGTCATATATTGTGAAGGATGATTTGTGATTTCATAAGTAAAATTGAATAGAGGATTTTCTAATCTCTGCAGGCCTCATCATGGTGAACTCCCACTGTTATAGGCTGAGGAGGCTGTGGAGTTGAGTCAGCTGTTCTTTTTATCTCACAGTGAAGTGCTTTCGGTGTTTGGGTGGAAACGCATGAAGGGGTTTGCTTTGCCCCATTTTGCATGAGCCTGAGCCACCAACAGGAGTTGCTGGTGTAATGGCAAGAATTTGATACCTCAGTGGCTTCGCATCTGCTATAACTGCTACATAAGTGCATTAATATCCACCCAATCAGACGGTGTAATGTTCTCCTGGATACATGTCAAATAAAAAGAACAATATACGAGGTCTGTCAATAAAGTACGAGGTCTGTCCGTAAAGTATAGGTCCTTTTTATTTTTTTCAAAAACTATATGGATTTCATTCATATGTTTTTACGTCAGACATGCTTGAACCCTCGTGCGCATGCGTGACTTTTTCCACGCCTGTCGGTGACGTCATTCACCTGTGAGCACTCCTTGTGGGAGGAGTCGTCCAGCCCCTCGTCGGAATTCCTTTGTCTGAGAAGTTGCTGAGAGACTGGCGCTTTGTTTGATCAAAGTTTTTTCTAAACCTGTGAGACACATCGAAGTGGACATGGTTCGAAAAATTAAGCTGGTTTTCAGTGAAAATTTTAACAGCTGATGAGAGATTTTGAGGTGATTCTGTCGCTTTAAGGACTTTTCACGGTGCGAGACGTCGCGCAGCGCTCTCAGGCGGAGTCATCAGCCTGTTTCAAGCTTAAAACCTCCACATTTCAGGCTCTGTTGATCCAGGACGTCGTGAGAGAACAGAGAAGTTTCAGAAGAAGTCGGTTTCAGCATTTTATCCGGATATTCCACTGTTAAAGGAGATTTTTTTAATGAAAGACGTGCGGACGGATTGCAGCGTCGGCTCGCAGCCGCCGCGACGCTCCGTCACAGGAAAAACACCTCTGCTGGAAGCCTTAAGGACAAGTTGGAACATCTCCAGCTGATAAACAATTTCTCATATACTCACTCCACTGAAAGCCATCAAAAGCCAACTGGATTTTAACAAATGGTTATCAACACGGAGGTGTTTTTCCTGTGCCGCCGCGCCGCGTCGGCTGCGTCCCGACGCGCGGACCCGTCCGCACGTCTTTCATTAAAAAAATCTCCTTCTTCCGACTTCTTCTGAAACTTCTCTGTTCTCTCACAACGTCCTGGATCAATAGAGCCTGAAATGTGGAGGTTTTCAGCTTGAAACAGGCTGACGACGGCGCCTGGGAGCGCTGCGCGACGTCCCGCACCGTGGGAAGTCCTTAAAGCGACAGTATCACCTCAAAATCTCTCATCAGCCATTAAAATTTTCACAGAAAACCAGCTTAATTTTTTGAACTGTGTCCACTTCGATGTGCCTCACAGGTTTAGAAAAGTTTTGATCAAACAAAGTGCCAGTCTCTCAGCAACTTCTCAGACAAAGGAATTCCGACGAGGGGCTGGACGACTCCTCCCACAAGGAGTGCTCACAGGCGAATGACGTCACCGACAGGCGTGGAAAAACTCACGCATGCGCACGAGGGTTCAAGCATGTCTGACGTAAAAACATATGAATGAAATCCATATAGTTTTTGAAAAAAAATAAAAAGGACCTATACTTTATTGACAGACCTCGTACATCACAAAAAAGTAGTGGAAAAAGATTTAATCAGATTTCTTATAGTGTTTGTGCCTGTATAATAGGGGTGTATATTGTTCCCTTAGAAAGCAATCTGATGTTATGCAATGTGATTTAATTCAGTGCGAAATGATGAAGTGTGATACAATTCTTTGTTTAATGCAGACATTCATTTTCTATGATAAATTATATTAAGCCAAAAGTGGCATTGTTTACCTTTAAATAAATACTAGCGTGTAGCCCGTGGGGATCTGCGGGCTCGAGATTGAGTAGTGTTTATAAAATACAGTGAGGAAAATAAGTATATGAACACTCTGCGGTTTTGCAAGTTCTCCCACTTAGAAATCATGGAGGGGTCTGAAATTCTCATCTTAGGTGCATGTCCACTGTGAGAGACATAATCTAAAAAAAAAAAAAAAAAAAATCCGGAAATCACAATGTATGATTTTTTAAATAATTTATTTGTATGTTGCTGCTGCAAATAAGTATTTGAACACCTACCAACCAGCAAGAATTCTGGCTCTCACAGACCTGTTAATTTTTCTTTAAGAAGCCCTCTTATTCTGCACTCTTTACCTGTATTAATTGCACCTGTTTGAACTTGTTACCTGTATAAAAGACACCTGTTCACACACTCAATCAATCACACTCCAACCTGTCCACCATAGCCAAGACCAAAGAGCTGTCTAAGGACACCAGGGACAAAACTGTAGACATGCACAAGGCTGGGATGGACTACAGGACAACAGGCAAGCAGGGCAGCAAGGTCCCCCTGCTCAAGCCAGCACATATCCAGGCCCGTTTGAAGTTCACCAGTGACCATCTGGATGATCCAGAGGAGGCATGGAAGAAGGTCATGTGGTCAGATGAGACCAGAATAGAGCTTTTTGGAATCAACTCCACTTACCATGTTTAGAGGATGAGAACAACCCCAAGAAAACCATCCCAACCGTGAAGCATGGGGGTTGGAACATCATACTCTGGGGGTGCTCTTCTGCAAAGGGGACAGGACGACTGCACCGTATTGAAGGCAGGATGGATGGTGTCATGTATTGCGAGATTTTGGCAAACAACCTCCTTCCCTCAGTAAGAGCATGGAAGATGAGTCGTGGCTGGGTCTTCCAGCATGACAATGACCCCAAACACACAGCCAGGGCAACTAAGGAGGGGCTCCGCAAGAAGCACTTCAAGGTCCTGGAGGCCAGTCTCCAGACCTGAACTCAATAGAAAATCTTTGGATGGAGCTGAAACTCCAAACCTGAAAGATCCAGAGGAAACAAAGGCTACTGTACCAAATATTAACATTGATTCTCACAGGTGTTCAAATACTTATTTGCAGCAGTAACATACAAATAAATTATTTAAAAAATCATACATTGTGATTTCCGGATTTTTTTTTAGATTGTGTCTCTCACAGTGGACATGCACCTAAGATGAAAATTTCAGACCCCTCCATGATTTCTAAGTGGGAGAACTTGCAAAACCTCAGGGTGTTCAAATACTTATTTTCCTCACTGTAGGTAGCTGACATTTTTGTGGTAAGGCTGGTAATAAATTAAGCAAAGTTTATATAATGAGTGGGAATGGCATGTGAGTCCAGAATGTTTTAGAACCTTAGACGACAATTTTTAGAAGAATTCAACCCTTTTATTTCCTGTTACCTATGTAATTTTTAATGTTAATTTCCTGTCTTAATGTATTTATAAATTGTTTAGGTTCTTGTTATCATATTCACATTATTCTTATTATTCTTATTATTCTTATTCTTATTATTATTATTATTATTATTATTATTATTATTATTATTATTATTATTATTATTATACTTCTATTTTGTCATTTGATTTTTAAATAGATCACAATGGAAATAAAGATTTCCACTTTCTTGTGTCATCCATGCATTTGTAATGTATTTAAAATTATATTTTGTGCTTACATTGAACTTAAAATCACTCACCACACTCACGCTTTTAATGTAAAGATGACTTACCACCGAATCCCACCGCCGTTCAAAAATCTTTCACGCATAAATGTTGTGCTTCATGATGCGATCTAATCACCAACATGATATGCAGCTCGTCAAATAGACTAAAGAAGTGAACAGAGTGAGTGGTGACATCAACATATGGCATCAGACCGCAGCTCGTCTGAACATTATAATAAGAAGTTAAATCTGTTATAAACGTATTTAACAGCTGCACACAAGAAGGAAAGAACACATGACTTGTTTTACCAAGCCATGACAATGTAAAAATGACAAATAATTATCTTTTTAGACGGCTCAAAATGCATTCTGCAACTTGTTAGGTTCCCGTGTGCACGCGTGAACGGCTGAAGCTGGAGCATTCATCTGTGATTCAGGAAGTGATTACAGTCATTTTCAATGGCCCAGTTGCAAAATAATTACTCTGACACAAAATAATTATTTTATATACACAGTGTCCAGCGCAGAGAGCGTGGCAGCCGGTCGAACAAAGAACGGCGTCTAGCTGTGAACACAGCAGTTGGGATCATCACGACAACGTGCGTGATGACGTACTGTGTGAATCAAAGACATGCTTGTGTCAGGGGACCTTTAGTCAGCTCTCCTCTGCCCCACTGAGTCCCAAAGTCAGATGTGCATTCAAGTTTGTGGGGGCGTGGCTTTGGACGGAGCACTGACGAGGTGGGGGGAGGAGGTGGAACCTAGTGGAGGTGCTACTTTCAAATCTTCCACGCTCCCTTTCTAGCTCTCCAGGACTACCAACCCCAGCTTTAAGTTCTGTTATTACTAGGTGTTTGTGCTCAATGTCCTTCATTATTTCATCATCCCCTCAGTTGTTTTCTCAGGTTATCTACCTTTTGTTGGTTGATTTTTTTATTTCAGCAATTTCCCTGATGTGTGAGTTCTGTTTTCAAGCACGTTCCTTTCTCTCTCAGTTCTGTTGTTCAGTTAATTTTGTCCTTTTTTTTCCCCTGCCACCTCAGAGGGTCTTTTCTTCTGCTGTTTTGTGTCATGGGTCTGACCCTAGACCCCTGGATCACCCTGTTATGGTTCCCAGCCATCCTCTTGGCTGGCCCCCTGACTTGCCCATACATCTTGTAGCACCTCATGGCGTCCTCCCAATTCAGGCATTGACCTTACTGTCTGCACTGTTGGCTTCTGGCCCCAGCCGCGGACCCTGTGGGTTACACGGTGGGCCGCCAGATTACCTCATGGCCCAGTTATCCTCACCACCAACCTCCTGGTTCAGCAATTGTCCCATTATGGGCCGAAGGACCGACCTTTTTTTGGTCAGACAGCTTTTGCCTGACCTCTCCTCTCTCTCCACTGGGGACCCTGATGGGTCGCCCAGCCTCTGCTCTGACTCCTGATGGATTGCACGGTCACCCTTTTTACAGTATTTTTTCCTTTGAACAGCCATATTCTGGCCCTCGTCAGTTTGTGGAGGTCTTGTAACCTCCCTCCAGTCTTCCAGTTTCACGTTCTTACACACCTCTATTTCTGTTTGCTTACTTCACTCTCTTGCATCTGTCCTTCCCTCATCTTTGTCTCTTTCTCACACACCTGTGTCTCGTTTTCTTAATCATGTCTTGTGTTATTTAGGCCTTGCAGGTTCCTTGTTCTTAGCCAGTTCATTGTGCTTGTGGTCATGTGTCTCAGCCCTTGTTCCACCTTTTGTATTCCAGGTCTAGTTTTGTTTTTGTTCTGTTCTGTTGTGTATGACCTCACCTTGTTTTTTGAACTTGCTTATGCCTCAGCTGTGGTTACATTGTCTCTCCGTGCCTCTGAACATTGCCTGTTTTTGACCACACCACTTTCCTTACTCCTGCCTGTACCTCTGCGTCACTGACTGTCTACCATATATCGAACCTGTGTCTGCTTTAAAGATAAAGTCCTTTTATAACACCAACGCTTGTGTCCGAAAGACCTGCAATTGTGTCCAGTCACTCTGACTGTAAACCTGAAGGAGCTTGACAGGATGAGGATGCATGTTGTGACCTCAGCAATGCTTTCCAGTTGCAGTTTCTCTGTTCTATCACTACATGCTGTGCATACACATGATTTGAGCTGTGCGTATATTTACACACATTCCTGAACTATGGGAGCTATTCCCATAAAGTATGATTTGATAAATTCCACGCATTGCATAGAAATATTTGTAAACGCAGCTGAAGCACAAATCTGTGGGTATGAATGGCTGATAGCTGAGGGCTGTGAAATGCAGGCATGGATGTATATTAACAAATTAAATGAACTTGACCAAATAAACTGTCTGCAATGAAATAGAAATCAAAGTACTGTAAATGTAAGAATCTGTGCGGTTTATTTATTCGTCCCATTTTGCATTTTCCATATCATCTCAACTTTTTCCCATTTGGTGTTGTATATAGCTGGTCTATAGTAGCCTACATTCTGACCTAGATGGGAGAAAGTGGGTCAGTGAGGAGTCTTAAACACTTTTGTCTGGCTGCTGTCTCAGTAGAAGTGTGAAGCTTTCTTTCTCTGACACACTTATCCCTTTAATGGGGTCTAGTCAGAGTATATGTGAGAAACGGTGTTCGAGAGCAACTTTAATCCTTCATCCCCTGCCACCACTGCCATCATCACCTCAACAACCACACAGGGCTCAGGCAGAGAGCATCATCATTAAATTCAATTACCCAACAAAAAGCCAAAGCCAGGCCAGTGCGGGACATCCAGGCCCCAATCCAGTCTTTACAGAGGAGTTAAAGTGTATCAAATGACAGAACAAGTCTGTCTGCTGAAATAACTCACAGTCAGGTCCATAAGTAGACTGAACAGTCACAGTTTTTGTAATTTTGCCTCTGTGCACCACAATAACACACTTGAAATGAAACAAAGATGTGTTTGTATTGTAGACTGTTCAACAACAATATTACAAATTTATTCTCTGTCCCACTCCACCATGAAGACACAATACCGATGATACAACAGCCAAAAGTTGCAGTGTGCCCAATTTCTGCAGTCACAGTCACAAAAGCAGATAACTGTTTCAGAGCTGTCTTGGTGTCTTCCTCACTAGTCTGTTTCTTGCACATTTACCCAGTTTTTGACAACTGCTTACTCCAGACTGATCTGTCATACAGTAGCATACATTTGTGTTTCTTAGGGCCTCTTCACACATAGTATGAAATGTGGTCGAATTGAGCACAAAGCAGGAAACGTATGCAATTTGTGTAAAATCAGAGCTGCCTCTAATGCCACATACAGCTGTCGTCACAAATCGGAGCTGTCTCTAATGGCTCGTACACCTGTTGCTACAACTATTTGCGCACACAAGCAGTTGAAAGACAGAGTGTGTCCTGTGAGAGCCCATTCGATCGCTCTCACGGCAGGTGTCGGCCAAACTCCAGGTGACACACGAACATCTAACACCGCTCGCTTGGCACTTAGAAAATGTGTGGCCATTCACGCTATTAGCACAAAAACAGTCAGCAGACAATCACTTTCGAGCTGGTGGTGAAATTTGTTTAAGTGCCCCCACGACTGTGAAGTTGCCAAGTGCACATGTGGCGTGCCAGAGTGTCGGCTCCCCCACAACACATTTGTGCGTGTGTTTTGCGCGCACGGCATGATGAAAATGCATGACTGCCCCCTGGCCCCTAATGACAATGATAATAAATCTCATCCATCCATCCAACAGCAGCACCAGTTGACATCTCTGCTCCTGGACATCACAGCTGCAGAACACGTACCATGTTTTGACGGACACGCGTGTGGGTGTGCTTGCTGTCCTCACGTGGAAATACATAAAAACATATATCGCTTTTGCGATGGGCTGGAGAGTGCGCATATTGACAAGCTGCCCCAGGTGATATGGATCGTCAGATCATGACACGCAGTGGGCGATCTGAATGTCATGTCACCCACGTGCGCTCTGTTCCACATGACACGGTGTCTGTCCTGTGGCATGCCGTTCATAAGACATGCGTGTTGGGCCAGACACATGCGCGGGCCAGCTGGACATGCAGGGTTCAGTAGATGTGGACATGATAGGAGCGTACTGCTCCATTCATGACTGTACGTCTGTGACCATGTGTCTTTTACAGGGGAACAGACGGTTCATACTTATAATCTCTGCTTGATAAAAAGTAAGTCCCTTCGGCTTGTTTGCACTCGGGGTCACCACAGCAAATCCAAGGTGGATCTGCATGTTGAATTGGCACAGGTTTTTCGCCGGATGCCCTTCCTGACACAACTCCATATTACATGGAGAAATGTAGCAGGGGTGGGATTTGAACCCGGAACCTTCTGAACAGAAACCAAGCGCATTAACCACTTGGCCACCACCCCTGTAATCTCTGCTTGATAAGAGGGATTCAATATAATGTGATGTTTTTTATGGTGTGTGGTTTTATTTTTATAAAGATGTCCATCTCCTTGTTGATTTCAGGCATTTTTCTGCTTCCTTTACAGGCCAGCAATGGTGGCACAGTGGTAAAGTTTCTGGCTGGCAGTCAGAGCTTTTGTAAATTCCAGGTTTGAATCCTGTGGGTAGCATGTATTTTTTTTTCACAGCAGCTGCGTGATGTGCTTATACATGCTCCAGCTGCTCGCATTGTGTTCCTGCTGTGATGGTGTCGTGCACACGTCGTGCATGAGCGTGCACGACACCGTCGCGTGCATAAAACCGTCGAGCGGGATCGTTCACGCCTGCCCGTCGGCTCAGTGTTTTCGTTGTTCGCTCATATGAGCTGTTTCACCGTGTGTCACCCTGATTTGTACTTATTTGTACTATGTGCCCTTAATGTTTGATGTAAAAGAAGTGCATGATGCATTCAGTGACTTGGAAATGTTCTTGTGTTCTTCACATGAACTTCTCGAAAGCAAACTGACTGGAAAATTGATGATTTATATTAACAGTAACCCTTGTATTCAGGTTGTTGAATTACTGAAAATGGATGACTGGTGTATAAAATGGCCATATTTCCTAAATAGTTTAATATTTTTGCCAAACGCCTTGAATTAAACCTAAATTTCCGCAGACACATTTTGATTGTTTAATCTAAACTCCATTGTGGTGGTGTACAGAGACAAAATGACAAAAATTGTGTCACTATCCTTCTATATATGAACCTACTTGTAGATGGGTCTGGGTTCAGTTTAACCTGATCGGGTCTAAACTGGGCTGGTCTGTTCTGGGTCTTTCTGTTGACTGTCCCCGTCTCAGATCTGCCACTCTGCATGCAGAGGGCCTGTTATTTTGGGATCTCAGCTGAGAAACGATGACAACATCATAGACCGCTTAAGCTGCTTACATTTCCTCAAGCACTCCCAGTGCACCCTGGGAGCTATTCCCAAGTGTCACTGCTGACACCGTTTCTCCACACTTGCTGTGCATGCTTGCACATGCATGCATGAAATTTCTGTAGGTGTTAACATGAAATTGTATTCTTGCCGTATTTGTAGGTCTCTGCTCTTTTGTATTTTAGCAGTTTGCAGTGACGTGCTGGCTGGAAGCAAAAGGCTAACAGGTGTGAACTGTCAGCACAACCCATCTGATCTTTTCACTGCGGATGTAAAGCCTGCATGCCAGGTGCAATCCTCATTAGATATTATTGCTAACATTTCACTCATTCACCCAGACTGGATACAAACAGCACCAAAAGGCAAACATCTGAACCTGAATATTACAAGCTCATTGACAAGCACATCAGCCTGATGAAAGAATGGTAGGCGTTAGACAGGTAGATAAGAGGAAGAGAAGTAAATGGACAGAAAGTTTTCCTAAAAAAGGGAACCGCTTCAAGTTGCGTAAAGTAATAAAATTGAAATGGTTTGAGGAGAAAAAAAGAGTAATTATTGAAGTGAGCATCTCACAAATGCATTTTCATCCATGAGCCTGCAGCCAGTGTGTGTTATGTGTCGGATGCAGTCGGAGCACCGACCAGCGTTTGACATTAGGACCCAGCATAAAGGAAACAGAGCACGGTTCAAAGGATAACAGAATTTAATGACATAACAGTGAGTGCTTAATTAATAACAAATAAGTGCGCGGTCTGGCGAGGTGGAAAAACGGTGCGCTCCCAGCAGCACAAACGGTCCGGAGCCTGAACAGTTCGGACCCAAGGACCCCGCCGACACCCCCCAGGTGGCCGCGACCAACCGAGTCTGTGAAAGAAGAAACCATAATGTGAGTCCACCACTCCACACACAGAGAGACCACTCAAAGGTGTACATAATCAGCAAACACTTCCTGGCTTAATCACCAATCAGCTTCCCACCCTGCAGGCATGGAACACCCAGTTCAATTCTCCACTGCAGTGGAAGCTGATTAAACGACTAACATAACAGCTCAATATAATAAGGTGTGAGGGACACCACCTCTACTGACTGTACTCATGTTAGTCACAAAACCTAAAGTACCTCAGGAAGTGTGCTGACAAGCGTGAGACCTCACCCCCTCCTCTTTCACAGACCATGGCATCAAACCTGGTACGGTCTCTGTGTCCATGATGATGAGATGGTTCTCCAAACGTGGATCTCACCCGTCTGGTCACAAGGTCGAGTCTCTGGCAAATACACACTGTGTACTCCAGACTTAAATGCAACCATGCCCCAATCCATACAGATGCACCACAGCTGTGAGTCCTGACGAGCTGCACATGACCAGCCTCAGGTGATCAGGGTGAGGTCCTAATAACTCAGCCACACATCAGCCACTCAGTCCTGAACGCATGCCACCTGGAAGGAAAAACAGAAGACAGAAAACAGAAGACAGAAACAAAAGCCAGCCAGGCACCCCAACCACACAACAGTGTGGTCCTAATTGTTACCACCTAAGGTGACTCCTAACACTGACAATCCAGCCTCTCTAGCCTGCACAAGTGGTTCAAAGAGTGGTAGCTATAGCCTGTTAGGTGTAACGGAAGGATTACACAAGGGTCAAAATATAAAAAATCCTCCAGTCATGTTGAATGTATGCCACATGATTTGTCTACTCATAAGGAATACAAAAAAGTCTAGGTTGGACTATCTATGACTGAAAGTTATGGATCTAAAAAACAGCTAAAATGGCAAAAGGACCTATTCTAATCAGTATACAGTAGTTTTTGAGTATATTTCTTATTGTTACATGGGAATCAAGGTACCAGTAAATTCAGTAGATTCTCACAAATCCAACAAGACCAAGCATCCATGATATGCAGACTCTTAAGGCTATGAAATTGGGCTATTAGTAAAAAAAAAAAGTAGAAAAGGGGGTGTTCACAATAATAGTAGTGTGGTATTCAGTCAGTGAGTTCGTCAATTTTGTGGAACAAACAGTGTGAATCAGGTGTCCCCTATGTAAGGATGAAGCCAGCACCTGTTGAATATGCTTTTCTCTTTGAAAGCCTGAGGAAAATGGAACGTTCAAGACATTGTTCAGAAGACCAGCGTAGGTTGATTAAAAAGTTGATTGGAGAGGGGAAAACTTATACGCAGGTGCAAAAAATTATAGGCTGTTCATCTACAATGATCTCCAATGCTTTAAAATGGACAAAAAACCAGAGACGCATGGAAGAAAACGGAAAACAACCATCAAAATGGATAGAAGAATAACCAGAATGGCAAAGGCTCATCCACTGATAAGCTCCAGGATGATCAAAGACAGTCTGGAGTTACCTGTAAGTGCCGTGACAGTTAGAAGATGCCTGTGTGAAGCTAATTCATTTCCAAGAATCCCCCACAAAGTCCCTCTGTTATAACCCCTGGCAATAATTATGGAATCACCGGCCTCGGAGGATGTTCATTCAGTTGTTTAATTTTGTAGAAAAAAAGCAGATCACAGACATGACACAAAACTAAAGTCATTTCAAATGGCAACTTTCTGGCTTTAAGAAACACTATAAGAAATCAGGAAAATAATTGTGGCAGTTAGTAACGGTTACTTTTTTAGACCAAGCAGAGGGAAAAAAATATGGACTCACTCAATTCTGAGGAATAAATTATGGAATCACCCTGTAAATTTTCATCCCCAAAACTAACACCTGCATCAAATCAGATCTGCTCATTAGTCTGCATCTAAAAAGGAGTGATCACACTTTGGAGAGCTGTTGCACCAAGTGGACTGACATGAATCATGGCTCCAACACGAGAGATGTCAATTGAAACAAAGGAGAGGATTATCAAACTCTTAAAGAGGGTAAATCATCATGCACTGTTGCAAAAGATGTTGGTTGTTCACAGTCAGCTGTGTCTAAACTCTGCACCAAATACAAACAACATGGGAAGGTTGTTAAAGGCAAACATACTGATAGACCAAGGAAGACATCAAAGCGTCAAGAAGAAAACTTAAAGCAATATGTCTCAAAAATCGAAAATGCACAACAAAACAAATGAGGAACGAATGGGAGGAAACTGGAGTCAACGTCTGTGACCGAACTGTAAGAAACCACCTAAAGGAAATGGGATTTACATACAGAAAAGCTAAACGAAAGCCATCATTAACACCTAAACAGAAAAAAACAAGGTTACAATGGGCTCAGGAAAAGCAATCGTGGACTGTGGATGACTGGATGAAAGTCATATTCAGTGATGAATCTCGAATCTGCATTGGGCAAGGTGATGATGCTGGAACTTTTGTTTGGTGCCATTCCAATGAGATTTATAAACATGACTGGCTGTAGAGAACATGTAAATTTCCACAGTCATTGATGATATGGGGCTGCATGTCAGGTAACGGCACTGGGGAGATGGCTGTCATGACATCATCAATAAATGCACAAGTTTACGTTGATATTTTGGACACTTTTCTTATCCCATCAATTGAAAGGATGTTTGGGGATGATGAAATCATTTTTCAAGATGATAATGCATCTTGCCATAGAGCAAAAACTGTGAAAACATTCCTTGCAAAAAGACACATAGGGTCAATGTCATGGCCTGCAAATAGTGTGGATCTTAATCCAATTGAAAATCTTTGGTGGAAGTTGAAGAAAATGATCCATGACAAGGCTCCAACCTGCAAAGCTGATCTGGCAAGAGCAATAAGAGAAAGTTGGAGCCAGATTGATGGAGAGTACTGTTTGTCACTCATTAAGTCCATGCCTCAGAGACTGCAAGCTGTTATAAAAGCCAGAGGTGGTGCAACAAAATACTAGTGATGTGTTGGAGCGTTCTTTTGTTTTTCATGATTCTATCATTTATTCCTCAGAATTGAGTGAGTCCATATTTTTTTCCTTCTGCTTGGTCTAAAAAAGTAACCATTACTGACTGCCACAATTTTTTTTCCTGATTTCTTATAGTGTCTCTTAAAGCCAGAAAGTTGCCATTTGAAATGACTTTAGTTTTGTGTCATGTCTGTGATCTGCTTTGTTTCTATGAAATTAAACAACTGAATGAACATCCTCCGAGGCCGGTGATTCCATAATTTTTGCCAGGGGTTGTAAATAAAAGACGTGCAGAAGAGGTTACAATTTGCCAAAGAACACATCAACTGGTCTATAGAGAAATGGAGGAATATTTTGTGGACTGAGGAGAGTAAAATTGTTCTTTTTGGGTCCAAGGGCCACAGACAGTTTGTGAGATGACCCCCAAACTCTGAATTCAAGCCACAGTTCACAGTGAAGACAGTGAAGCATGGTGGTGCAAGCATCATGATATGAGCATGTTTCTCCTACTATGGTGTTGGGCCTATATATCGCATACCAGGTATCATGGATCAGTTTGGATATGTCAAAATACTTGAAGAGGTCATGTTGCCTTATGCTGAAGAGGACATGCCCTTGAAATGGGTGTTTCAACAAGACAATGACCCCAAGCACACTAGTAAACAAGCAAAATCTTGATTCCAAACCAACAAAATTAATGCCTCGCAGATGTGAAGAAATCATGAAAAACTGTGGTTATACAACTAAATACTAGTTTAGTGATTCACAGGATTGCTAAAAAAAGCAGTTTGAACATAATAGTTTTGAGTTTGTAGCATCAACAGCAGATGCTACTATTACTGTGAACACCCCCTTTTCTACCTTTTTTTTTTACTAATAGCCCAATTTCATAGCCTTAAGAGTGTGCATATCATGAATGCTTGGTCTTGTTGGATTTGTGAGAATCTACTGAATCTACTAGTACCTTGTTTCCCATGTAACAATAAGAAATATACTCAAAACCTGGATTAATCTTTTTAGTCACATAGCACTACTATTATTCTGAACACTACAGTAGTGTCAAAAATAAGTTGCTCCAGTTTTTCTAAAAAGTAATGCAAATTATTGTTTGATCTCACTGGATTTAACACCATCAAATTTTGAAAGCTTGCTCCCCAAAGTAACAAGCAAACAAGGCCAACATCTATTGTATTCTGTATATGACATACTGTAACCAGGTGACATATACTGTATCTTTGTGGTTCCCTGTGGGATTGGAACATCAGACTCCTCACTCACGAGGTCAGTCAAAGGGGTGCCCCCTACTAACAAAGAGATATTTCAATCTGGAGTTCATCTTACTACATTACGTTACCAGGAGAGGTGATAGCTAAGCATAAGGTGCAAACTATGAGGTCTGTTAGAAAAGTATCGGACCTTTTTATTTTTTGCAAAAACCTGATGGATTTGAATCATGTGTGCTTGCATGAGCCAACCTTGAACCTTCGTGCACATGCGTGAACTTTTTCACGCCTGTCGATTGCGTCATTTGCTGGTAAGCAGCCTTTGTGTGAGGACATGTGTAGTCCTCTCGGCGGATTTTCATTGCAAGGAAAATGGCGGAACGACTGGAGCATTAGTGCATCAAATTTTACCAGAAACTGGGCGACAGCCAGGTGGAAACCATTCGGAAGATTCAGACGGCTTTCGGTGGCTTTTCAGTTGTGTGACTATCCGAGAAATTGTGGAAGAGGTGGGCATCATTTTTCAGACTCCAGCATGTCCTGTGAGACTTCAACATGAAGGTGCTTTTGCTCCACCGTCAGCTTCGGCATGAATTTCACCGTCACTCTTTTCATGATCAATGAAAAGAGTGGAATGTGCCGAAAAAGTGCTGATGTCCACCTCTTCCGCAATTTCTCGGATAGTCACACGACGGTCCCGCATCACCACAGCATTCACTTTGGAAATGACCTGGTCATTTCGGCATGCTGATGGCCGACCGGAGCGTGGCTCGCTCTCCACGTTGTGCGGTCATCTTTAAATCGGTTGTACCGCTCCTTAATCTGTGTGATGCCCATAGGATCGTCACCGAAAGCCGTCTGAATCTTCCGAATGGTTTCCACCTGGCTGTCGCCCAGTTTCTGGCAAAATTTGATGCAATGCTGCTCCAGTCGTTCCGTCATTTTCCTTGCAATGAAAATCCGCCGAGAACACAACACATGTCCTAACACAAAGGCTGTTTACCAGCAAATGACGCAATCGACAGGCGTGGAAAAAGTTCACGCATGCTCACGAAGGTTCAAGGTTTGCTCATGCAAGCACACGTGATTCAAATCCATCAGGTTTTTGCAAAAAATAAAAAAGTCTGATATTTTTCTAACAGACCTCGTATATCTCTTTAAAATCCTATTAGCTCAACCAATAATTTGCTTCAAATTTGACCAAAATTGGAGTAATTTTCATTTATGACCCATGCACAAACTGAAACTGGCCTTTGCCACTAATTTTGTGATTATTTTGCCATAGTTCCATAATGTTTGTCCACAGAAAGTCCAAACTATACCTTTTGGATTCTTTCTGATTAAAAAAAAAACAAAAAAAAAAACAAGTTGCTGTACTTTTTCTGATTTGAACATTTTTAAACTTCTTGTAAAAGTGTTGGTTATTCATCTTAACTGGTACCGAACCCCTGCTTAGTCCATGGTCTATTTACTGGCTGGAGAAAAGTGATGCTACCTTTTCATCAAAACAAAGCATGGCCCTCCATGTAGATGTTTTTATGTGCTAAACGACAACAGACACTGTAATTCTGAACATGTCAAAAGGGACTTGAATTCCACCATTTCTCTACTGATACAAAAAAGGGAACATAATCTTCATTTTAGCAGTCTCTGAGGGTTATATGTATCTGACTGTAGACAGATGGATCACAGGTGTCCAACAGCAGTCATTGTGGTGCTAGCTCGGACAGCATCCTACAGCACAGCACCCATCAAAATGAGTGAGACAAAGACACGAGAGACTGAAACTGTCTCTATCCAGCAGAGTCACATGCATGAACAAAGTCAAACTGAGTGGCCAAAACATGTACATACAGAACATTAGCTGGTACAGACGCAATCTGAGGATAAGCACCAGCAGCAGGGTCAACTCAGGACTTCGCTTCTTCTTCCTGCTGTGCCCTCTACACAACAGGATAATATAATTTATGTGATAGACTATTCAGTCTTTACATAGATGCTGCTCCCCTCCCTTCCAGGAGGGGGTGTGGCCAGCACCAGCTCCTTTCCATTTAAAGCAACAGGCACAGAAACAAAGTGTTCCTTAGGGACCTGTTATTGTTTGTACCACATCACCACAGTGTATTTGGGATTATTTTGGTTATAACATCTGTCAGGCGCTTTTGGAGGAGCTCACTGCACTGGCTGATGGAGGAAACTGCGAGCTGGAGATGGGGACTCTGCGGGCGCAGCGCAACGCAAGGTAGCGTGTGTCATGACTGTGCACCCACACTGGCTCTTGTGGGGGACACAGACTAACAGTGTCTGGTGAGGTCCCGAAACGGTCCAGTTCAAAGTGGCGCACGGATAATGCTGAATGAGAATGGGAGCGAAAATAAAAGGGAAAGAAAGGCGAGGATGGAAGGGAGGGAACCACACTTTGCACCGGATTTTCCAGACTTTCTCGCGATCCTCAGCCACTGGTTACCACCTGGCTGCTGCAGTTCTCTCTGCGCCCTCCCGACGTAATAGCAACCAAAACACAGCGTGATGACATCAGCTCCAAAATGTCAAACTCACAAAATCACAGACTGTGAAGACAGTCAGTTAGCCAATAAGGATTTTCCTTCAACACGAGCACATATATTGATGAGTTTTATTCGGATCATGCTCATTCTTATAAAAAATGCTTTATCCGTACGTCTCAACCATACTAACAGCCATGACAACATGATAATACAGATAAATCCTCTGACACATGAGGTGGACCGACAATGGATCTGTGATATTATGCTCATTCTGGACGTTACACCATGATCACAGGCACTGCCCATCATCACGTCTCCGCACTTCAGCTGTCTGGATGGGATCTAACAGCCATGATAACATGATAATACACATAAATCCTCTGACACATGAGGTGGACTGACAATGGATCTGTAATATTATGCACATTATGGGCATAAGTGGTGCACCCTGCAGAGCCTTTGACTCATTGTGGGGCAGGGCACTGTGCAGCTACATGTGATGTTACAGCTAATATGATGATAATAATACACATACTTTATGTAACCCATGAGAGGGCATGGCCATGTATCTGCAACAGCCCGGTCAAATGAGCTGCACACGAAGTCAGTGCTTCTCAAAGCCAGCTGAAATGGCTGTCACTGTGATGCTGAGCATCACGTGCCGTGTTTGACTGTAGCATAAAACAAGTTTAAAAGACAAAAAAAATAAAAGATGACAGGTTGTATCTGCACCCCTGCTGAGGAAGAGGAAAATGTGGAGGGTGAAAAGGGGGCCATCTATGCTCTGGACTCCAAATGCGAACACACTGACTTGCACACATATGCACAGATTGGCTCCTGCTGGATTGGAGCACATAAATCGTGTTAACACAAACTTAAGGGGAAAACTTCAGTACCAACAAAACTGGCCAACATGGCTGTTTTGTTTTATTATTTTTTTTATTATTATTTTTGAGGAGAAGCAGCACCGCATTTTGGATTTGAGAGCGCAAAGAGTGCCATGTTTGGTTGCTTTGCACTGGTGGTGGTGATGCTTGCAAAGTTGTTTATTTTTTTCCCCTTAAATATGGCACAACTGTGTAGCTATAAATGACTGTCCTCCACCCTTCCCTGGTGGCTAGTCAGATATCTGTGCCTATTTTCACCAGCAGTTTTACCAGCTCCACGTTCCCATCAATGACAGACTGGTGGAGCGCCGTCTGTCCTTCTGGGCCGAAGGAGTTGATGTTGAATTTGCAGTTTGTCATGTTCTGCAGCAAGAGTGCAGCTCCTTGGTGTTGCCTTTCTTCAACTCTTCTTGGTAAACCCTCTGCTGTGCGGAACATGTTGACGTCTGCCTGACTCATGATTACAGCTCGATTGGAAGGTGTTGGACAAAGTAATCCTGCCTGCACCCTAAAGCTGATAATAATCATCTTCCCCTGTGGAGTGTCTGCTCAATGCCACAGGTGGTTTAAGAGCATTCCTTAATATCTTTAATATGATGCGAGCACAACACTCAGCAGTGTGACACAGCAGGTCTTCAAAAGAGCGGACCACAGTGCTCGCTCCCCCGTCCATTTGCTTTCCACCTTGACCTCTAGTGGCATGCACGGCACTGGAGAGCATGGAGGGCATTGGCACCAGTGAGCCTCAGAGTGATCAATTTTCTGTATGAAAAAAGTAAAGCCTACACAGGTTTTCATCATCATCAGTGCAGCATTTTTCAATGTTGCTAGATGGAGTTTGACCTTATGGTGTCAAGTCTCAAACTATGATGCATGGGTTTTTTCAAAGCTGAACTGTCAAAAGGTATGGTGGCATTGATAAGAGCAACTGATCATCTGAGGCATACAATCTGATAGCCTGAAAAATATGGAACCAGTTCTCTACTAGGCCTGATTCTCGATTAATGATAATGCTACCAAAATGAAGACATCACAAAGTTCAAAGAATATTACCGCCAGTCCACCACCTCTTTAGTTTGAGTTGTAGCATTGTTGACCCTCTGAAACTCCTACAGGATTTGGATGTTCTTCATCTGAGTTTGGACAGACTATTGGATGGAAATTCATTCATTCTTTTTCTGTACCTGCTTACTCCAATTAAGGGTCAAAGGAGCTATGCCATCAGTCATAGGGTGAGAGGCGGGGTACACCCTGGACAAGACGCAAGTCTATCATAGGGCCACATATAGACAGACAAACACAGTCAAACTCGCAACACACCAAGGGTCCATTTAAAGTTTCTGAAGAAAGGACCAGATGTTAAATGATCTCAGGACCTTCTTCCTGTGAGGCAACAACCTGCACAAGGTCTACAAACTATTCCAGAAAGGGCCGAGAGGGTGCAGGTTTTCCTTGCAACCACTGACTCCAGCAGGTGATTTCACTGATTAACATCACTTTGAGCAGGTGGGATGAGTTTATCAGTGAAATCACCTGCTGGAGTCAGTGGTTGCAAGGAAAACCTGCACCCTCTCGGCCCTTTCTGGAATAGTTTGGAGACCACTCCAATGAGTCATATTTGTGAGTGCTGTACACTGATTATACTACTAATTGTATAGATCTAATTTATTTCTTGTGTACGAGTCCATCAGGGAAGCTCAGTTTTTCTCAGTAGAAAGAAATCCTCTGTTGTTTCTCCAGAGGAAACTTCACGGTTCCTACACAACTGCCTGTTAACAAGCCCAAACTGCAGCTGTTCTTCCTCATGTATGACTGCTGCCTGCTAGAAAAGCTGCCACCATTGGGTCATTCTTCTTTCATTTTTCTGCTTTCATCTCCCCTTCAATTACAAGGCAGGGTGCCGTGACACAGCTCTTTATTAGTAAGCAGCAGCGGGCAGGCGGATATCGCTTTGCAAAGACAAACAACTTAATTAGCACCGGTTCAGCTTTAATAAGTTCAACTTGAAACAGTTTGGAAAAGCGAGTGAGAAACATAACATAAGCAACACTGTAATTATGCGTGGGCTAGATCTGAATTTTCATTTACAGGGGTGGGCACAGTTATTGTGACTGAGGTTGACTGAAGCCTGATTGTATGTTGGCATTCTACTGAAAGTGATGTGACACAGTCAATCAGCTGTTAATATTATTATAACATTATACACGGAGGCATTCAATTGTATTTCACATTGAATTTATTCCTGGGCTATGAAAACCCAGACATGCAACCTGTAAAATGCAGCAAATGGATAGATAGATAGATAGATAGATAGATAGATAGATAGATAGATAGATAGATAGATAGATAGATAGATAGATAGACAGACAGACAGACAGACAGACAGACAGACAGACAGACAGACAGACAGACAGACAGACAGACAGCAGACAGACAGACAGACAGACAGACAGACAGACAGACAGATAGATAGATAGATAGATAGATAGATAGATAGATAGATAGATAGATAGATAGATAGATAGATAGATAGATAGATAGATAGATAGATAGATAGATAGATAGATAGATAGATAGATAGATAGATAGATAGTTTGTGGCTGACCATAAACACATTTGTATAAGCATTTTTCCTGAATGCTTCCTGAAATCTACATCAAATTAAAAATCTACATCAAATAAGAAATCAAAATCCGTGAAGGAATTTGATCCGCTAACAGACATGATTTGTTGATGCATGACAGCTAGCTTTATCATCACCAATAATTTTACAGTCTTTTTTTTTTAGTTCTGCTTTAGTTTTATTGTGCTGGTTTTGCCCTCCCCTTTGTGATTGTTCTGATTTTTAACTCCTGCATGATAGATGATGTGATTTCTCCTCCTGAGCTTTACTTGTCTTTTCCCTTATGTGCAGCATTCAGGTTTCTCCTGGTTGACTGTGGGCATTTACACAGTCTGTGTGTGTCTCCCTGTTTCTTTTTTCATGTCTTGTGTCAGCACAGCTGGATGTCATTTCAGTTAATTTACTCACATGACACTGATTAGTTCCTCACAGTATTTTAGTTTATTCTTTTTTCTTTTTTTAGTCTGTCACCTGTTTGCATCCTCAACATTGTCTCTGTGATGTCTTTTGTTTGATTTCAATTTGACGCTTCTCTCCTTCATCCACTGAGGCTGGTAATAAACTTCTTATTTTTGTTTTCTTTCCCCTGTAATTTTTCTAGCACTATAACAGCCAACTGCCATTCTACTGAAACTGTCCAGTTGAAAGTTAAAGATGTAGAGAGGTTTCCTAGTGAGGAGACAGATATGCAAACACAGGGTAAGTGACAATCAGCTGTCAAGACATAATGCTGGAAAGTGACATTTGTATGAATATTGTGTTCTCCAGCACCTGTTACAGCTGCTGTCTTCACTGAATGCTGTATATGAGCTGTATTTAAAAAAGCACAGCAGAGTTGCCTGGCTGTTGAGACACACCTTATGTGAAAATTTCTGACTGACGTGCAGGGACCTGGTGACACTTTTAGGAAAGTCACAAGCTGTTCACCTTTAAATGTCAGGCCTGCTGCTGTGTGCTGTGATGCAACTGAACTGAGCTTTCTTTGTCTGTTATGAGGTTGGAGTGTGCAACTACTGTTTATGAGATTTTTTTTTTTTTTCCCCCCAAGTATTGGATTCCGGATTGTTAGGGGAAGCATGGGCACAGTGGATCAGAAATGTTTTGTGGCAGCATAAACACATTATGCATAGGTTTAGGTCATGCTATTGTGGATTTAATACAGCAAATTATTGTTTATGAGGCTGTGTTATTTATGTCTCCCCAAGTGTAATTTACAGGTGTTCAAAATTGATTTTAAAAATTTATATAATGAAAAAACACATGATTATAAAGATTTCTTCAAAAGTATTAAATATATGCTGATGCGTATAATCCAGCAAACCAGCTATGTAATGTGTGAGTGTCTTATATAGGGATATCAGTCCTTTAGAAACTATTATAAATAAAACTGCCATAATTTCCAACCCAGTCTCATGGCAAGCCGTGAGTCAACAGCACGAAATATACATTAATCTATTGGTTTGTGATATTGTGACAAAAAGCACCTCATTTTTGTCACGGCAGCACAAATCCATTCTAATACATTCCATGATGGCTGCACAAAATTAAAAGTGAAGCGGGGGGTCGGAGTGGTTATGGTTAGGGTTGGTGGAAGGAGTAGGGTTAGGTTATGGCTAAGGTTAGGGTTGGGGGTAGGAGTAGGGTTAGTTATAGTGAGTAAAACAACAAAAAAAAAAAACCCTGTCACGAAAATTTGAATCATTTCGTGACGGGAGCACAAAAAAAAAAGAGACTGGGCTGTAACTTCTGTTCAAATGTGAAAACGGTTGTTTATATACACAAATTATAGAAATAATTCATGGAAAAATAAATGTATAAACTTCAACAAGTAATATTTGTCATCCACTTGATACTGGGGCTTAGTAAATCACTTTCTAGACTGATTCACTGTGCCCCGGGTGCATGTGACACACGAGTCATGTTATCAAATAGCTGATAGTCTGGAGAAGACATAACACATGTTCATTAGTTGGACGGGGTAGTCTTCTAACTAGTAAATGTTTGGGGCCACCTTTCCTCTGTTGTGAGAAATAAAAACAAAGACACTGACATCCACAAAAATTACTTTTGATAGGAAAAAAATGACTTCAATGGCACTTGGTTTTACCCTTAATGTATCTGAAAACAAAACACTAATTTATATGGGGGATGTCTTTATAAATAAAAATATGGCATAACTGCTGCCATACTATATACTATATGTAGTTTTGCAGCTATAGCTTCTGATTCACTGTGCCCCGGTTTCACCTACCCATTTTAATGCTGTATTATCAGCAAATGCTTTTTTCAAACTAAGCTTAACATTTGAACTTTCTGTAAAAAATCAACCTCCATATGTTCATGGGGAAGAGAGGCAGCATAAAAACATGGCCCAAAGCAGTGTTTTTTAAAGCACTTTGTTGATAAATTACTTTTCATTCTATTAATTCAGTTTTGTTCAAGAACATGTGGAATTGCACTCACTGTCCTTTTGTCATAAATCCACTTATGTAAGGCAGGGCTGAGTGTTGCACATTTCAGCTACAGTGCTGGACTCTACACTTGTTTTGTGTGTGATCTCTGACACAGATATTGTGATGGATGATATGAATTTTTCTGCTTTGTGGCTGACCCTAAGTCATTTTCAGGTCAATTTATAATTTATAAGCATCTGTAATTGCACATGAGCAATTACGCGTGCTTACGCCCAGCACAAAGCAGTGCACAGTGCCCATGGGCATGTTGATAAGCACTGTCAATATTTACAGTTGGACTTACTGAGTGCTCAAAAACTTTGGATATATTTGACAGTTGATTTATTGGGTATGAAATCAGGCTGCTCTAGCCACAGAGCTGGAAGCAGCTGGCATTTGAATGTGACTGTGAATAACCCTGGCAAGTACCTTGCCCAACACAGAGTAATATAATATCTCTGTAGTTATTTCAGTCTAATATTAATTTTGTCACCTGTTTTTTTTTTGTTTTTTTTTTATTTAGTCTTAGTCATTTGTCAAACACCCTTTTTAGTTTTAGTCATTCACGTACCATTTTATGTAGTCATGTTTTAGTCAACTAAAAGTCTGTTAATTTTAGTCTACTTTTAGTTAAAAGAGAACTGAATATATTTTACCTTCTTCAGTCAAGACATTTTATTTTTTTATAAAACACACATTAGATTATTTCTGACTACCATTTCAGTCAATACGTTTCACATATCTCAAATAATAATACAATAACATGCAGTTGTCGTGCGGTATGCATTTTTAGCTTGTCTAACTCGGGCGAATATCGGTAATTTTGAGTGATGGTCTAGTGGTTAAGGTGTTGGGCTTGAGACCAGAAGATCCTGGGTTCAAATCCCTGCCTGACTGGAAAATTACTAAGGGCCCTTGGGCAAGGTCTTTAATCCCCTGTTGCTCCCGGTGTGTAGCGAGCGCCTTGTATGGCAGCACCCTGACATCGGGGTGAATGTGAGGCATAATTGTAAAGCGCTTTGAGCGTCTGATGCAGATGGAAAAGCGCTATATAAATGCAGTCCATTTAATTTTGGGCGACTGGGCATGGACGGAGGGAATCTGAAAATGCATACTGCACGGCAACTGCATGTTATTTGCATTATTATCACTTACTGAGATACACAACACGAGGAATCACATTAACAATATTTAATGTCATTTCAAAATGCACAACACCTAGCAAACGCATACATAAAAAGTTGGCTCACTTTAACTTTTGTCGTGTTGGCTGGCACGCACTGCTCTCTAAATTCGGCAGTGCATCCTCATCAAGCTGGCTGCTTTGGCTGCTGTTCATTCTCGGACTATCCATGAGAAAATCATCCGGAATATCCATATTGGGACCAACACACACTTCTCGCCTTTTCATCTTTTCCTCTGCGGACAGTTCTTGGGCTGCGCGCGATATGCCGTCATCAGTTTATGCACAGCAGGCGGGTATTGGGATACTTGCCAGCTACTGCGGGCAGATATAGCCAGGTAGTGTAAATGTAAATCTATGCTATTGGCCCAGCAACGCCTCAGTAAGTGATAATAATGAATTTATCATTACCTGACAAAATATACTTTATTATTGATGGTTATTGAAGGTTTGTGATGTTTTTTCCCCCAACATACGAGGTCTGTTAGAAAAGTATCCGGCCTTATTTTTTTTAAAAAACCATATGGATTTGAATCACGTGTGATTGCGTCAGACAAGCTTGAACCCTTGTGCGCATGCGTGAGTTTTTTCATGCCTGTCGGTTGCGTCATTCGCCTGTGAGCAGGCTTTGAGTGAGGTGTGGTCCACCCCTCTCGTCTATTTTTTATTGCAAATAAATGTCTGAACGATTTGGAGCTTTGCTGCATCAATTTTTTCCCAGAAACTGTAAGAGACCTCCAGGTGGACACCGTTCGAAAAATTAATATGGCTTTCAGGGACGATTTTATGGGGATTAAACAGATTACGGGGTGTTACTGCCGCTTTAAGGACGGCCCCCAACTGCTGAGAGCGCGGCCCCCATCGACAGGCTGACACCCCGCTGGAACAACCAGATCATTTCCAACGTGAAAGCTTTGATCCGGGACCTCGTCTGACTTTCACAAAAAGGCAGAAGATGTGGACATCAGCACTTTTTCCGGCACATTCCACCATTACAGGAGTTTTTTTTCATGTAAAGAAAAGTGGAGGGACGCGCCACGGCTCCGTTCATTACACTGGACAAAACCACCTCGGTGTTGGTCTCTCAGGACGGCTTAAAGGTGGATTTCAGATGGATTCCGGTTGCTTTCCAGTCGTGTGAATATCCGATTGTGCATGAGCTGGACATGCCAGAACATGTCCTGTGAGGCTTCATCATGGCGTTGCTTTGCGCCGAGCGGCTGCACCGCGACACGCGGTGGAGCAGCTTCTCTTTCCATGACAAAAACTCCTGTAACAGTGAAATGTGCCGTTCATTTTTAAACTGGACGCTGTCTTGATCCGGTATGTCCTCTGACTAGCACAGGAATTGTGAAAAGACGTGGACATCAGCACTTTTCCAGCACATTAAGACAGACGTGCGGAGGAGTTCCGCACGTCGCGGTGCAGCCGCTCGGCGCAAAGCAACGCCATGATGAAGCCTCACGGGACACGTTCTGGCATGTCCAGCTCATGCACAATCACAATCGGATATTCACACGACTGGAAAGCAACCGGAATCCATCTGAAATCCACCTTTAAGCTGTCCTGAGAGACCAACACCAAGGTGGTTTTGTCCCGCGTAATGAACGGAGCCGTGGCGCGTCCCTCCGCTTTTCTTTCCATGAAAAAAACTCCTGTAACGGTGGAATGTGCCGGAAAAAGTGCTGATGTCCACATCTTCTGCCTTTTTGTGAAAGTCAGACGAGGTCCCGGATCAACAAAGCTTTCACGTTGGAAATGATCTGGTTGTTCCAGCGGGGTGTCAGCCTGTCGATGGGGGCTGGGAGCGCGCCGCGCTCTCAGCAGTTGTGGGCCGTCCTTAAAGCGGCAGTAACACCCCGTAATCTGTTTAATCCCCATAAAATCGTCCCTGAAAGCCATATTAATTTTTCGAACGGTGTCCACCTGGAGGTCTCTTACAGTTTCTGGAATAAAATTGATGCAGCAAAGCTCCAAATCATTCAGACATTTATTCGCAATAAAAAAAATAGACGAAAGGGGTGGACCACACCTCACTCAAAGCCTGCTCACAGGCGAATGACGCAACCGACAGGCATGAAAAAACTCATGCATGTGCACGAGGGTTCAAGCTTGTCTGACGCAATCACACGTGATTCAAATCCATATGTTTTTAAAAAAAAATAATAAGGTCGGATACTTTTCTAACAGACCTCGTATTAAATCCGCAAGGCTTCCCGTCAGATACAATTAGACATTCGGTTTTCTTGGAAATCCATGACACTGAGGGGCGCAGGTCTTTTGAAATGTAATATTTGTTGGATCTAGTTACTCTATTTGCATTTCCAGAATTGGCTGGAAATTTGTTGAAGCAAAGCAGAATAAAAATAAAAAAATAATTCACGATTTGTAATGTTTTTAATCTCTCGTAAAAGCCACAACTTGAGCCAGTTTAATTTCAATATAATACACACTTCATATCATTATTTTGTATGATATAACAGCTGAGTGGATCCTTGTCATTTGATTGGTGGCTTACATGTCACGATTGATGGATGTAGTGATTGTTGCAGTGTTAAAAAATGTACACACAGTAGCTTTAATCTGAGCAGCAGAGAGCTGATCAGACACTTTTATACCGTGAGACAGACTGCAAATGTAAACTAACATACAGTATCTTTAATCTAAGATAAGATCAACCTTTTTTCCCCGAAGGAAATTATTTTGCCAGAGTACCGAAACAGTGAATAAGGTTTTGTTGTTGTTTACAATAAGTACAACAAATTGATGAAATGACTGGAAGACATTTGTGCAAGCTGTTTGATAATGTTACACATAACTCTGAGTAACTGAATAACTCCGTCTGTTATGTATTCATCCTGCAGAAAGGGGAGGAATCATACAAAAAGACCTCTTGTGGCATTCTTTGGTGCACCTCGGTGGTCTCAGTCTACGACTGAAGGTACTCTGACAGGACATCAGTGTGGCATGCGGGGGGTGGGAGGTGTTGTCCTGGTCCTGGATGCTGAGCAGTTTCCTCAACATCTTCCTCTCTGACACCTCCACCACAGACTCCAACTCAACCCCCAGGACAAAGCCAGCTCTCCGAATGAGCTTTTTTAGTCTGTTTGTGTCAGCTGCCTTCAGCCTGCTGCCCAGCACACAACAGCATAGAAGATGGCACTGGAGGGCATCAGATCTGAGCATCAGAGAGTTGATCAGACACTTTAACACCATGAGACAGAGTGTAAATCTAAACTAACATACACTATCTTTAATCTGAGCCACAGAGCTGATCAGACACTTTAACAAGGTGAGACCATAATACCGTGAGTGTCAATGTTAACACTTTTTCATTAAATGTTTGTCATTTGGCTCAAATGGATTTACTCAGTAGCACATGTATTTATTTATTTTTTGACTAGTTGCGTGATGTGTAATGTAATTAGTGCCATTGTCTTCTTAAACACATAATTATTAAACACAAACATTTTGGCTGCCTTCTGCTGTTATTCACCTTTGAATAACTTAGATGTGGTACTTTCCAGCTGACTGGATGATCAGCTACAAGGACTCTGGCACTGGAGATGTCCAGTAGGATGGTAGGAGGATCAGCCTGATACAGCTGCTCAAAGTACTCAGCCCAAAGGGACAGTACATTAAAGGTATCTGTCAGGATTTTGCTGTCACTTCACATGACTGTGGTGGGATGAGGTGTAGGTTTGGAGGACAAGACTTCAATTCCTCTTAAGCTGGCTGAAGGTCACGTGGCCAGAAATAATGTCACCTGCTCACAGGTTCCTTGTGTACACTCGATGCCATCAAAGCCCAGCTTGTCAGCTCCTTGTACAGCCCAGAACTTCCACTAAAGCTGTGCACTATGACTCTTCTGGATGACATTCAGTGTGAATCTTCAATGCAGTATATGAGATCTTTTTATCTTTACATGATTCACACACTCATCTTCAAGGCGAGGCGGGGTACACCCAGGGCAGGATGCCAGTCTGTCACAGGGCCACAAACAGACACATTCACACCCACTCGCATACCTATGGACAATTTAAAGATTCCAATCCACCTAACCTGTATGTCTTTGGATGTGGGAGGAAACCGGAGTACCCGGAGGAAACCCACACAAACATGGGGAGAACATGCAAACTTCACACAAAGGCCACAGGTGGGAAATGAACCCATGACCTTCTTGCTGTGAGGCAACAGTGCTAACCACTAAGCCACCGTGCTGCCCTCTTTACATGATTCTTTTTACAGAATTTGCTGATTGAGAATTGTTGAAAAAAGTGTTTAAAAATTACTATAATGATTGAGTGCATGTGAGATTATAGGTGGTCCTCCATCCTGCAAATGGATTGTTTTGGAGATAGGTGGCTGGATTGGTTGAAATGTAAGATTCTGAAAGCTTTGTGTCTGACTGAGGGTGTGGTTTGTGACATAAGGGCCATTAAAGAGACATTTCAGGCTAGTGAGCAGTTTAAATCCCAACACTGGGTTGAAACAACAGAGGATACTTACTGAAAATTAAATTAAGATCTAGCAGGGATCAAAAACCTAAAAAATACTGAAGTACATCATTGTAAGTGAGGCCATTTAATATTGTTACAGTCCTAATTTTCCACAGTAACCTTTAAAAAAAAAAAAAAAGCTTAAAGTCATTTTGCTGTTATTTCGAATAACCTTTTCATTTTGCCTACAGCACTGTTCTTTGTCTTTGTAGTCACTTGTTATACTGTTAGATTACTGACTGCCATCTCTCTCCTATACGCCATCTTTATGTCTCTTTACTTCTCTGTCCTCTCATTCCATCACTTTGTTTCTCTGGCTGTATGGCAGTGTCACTGCTGACTTGTCTGTCCTAATTATTTTGAAAATGCTGTGACCATTCACCATGGATAATATCTGGTGACATCTCACTAAACAAACTGATGGTTTGTCCGGTAGGAAACTGAATCACAGTCCAGTCTCAGCAAAGCTCTGTCGGCTCATTGTGCGACCCAGCTCAGGTTTGTTTACGTCAACAGTGAGCAGGGGGGCTGTTCCTGCTTGAGGTTCCAGGCTGTGTGTACCAAATCTTTTCCTTGCCAGAAAACCCTTCACTTCTGTGTTCATCATCTAATAGGCAATGTGACAGTTACTAGCGCACCTGTCCCTTAAATGTAGCAGGTAAATAGGTAACACTATGTTTTATATCAGTTTATTTATATATCAATTTATAGCCACAACCTTGACTGACTAAATTAATTTCCTTTGTGCCATAGATCCTACTTTGTACTCATATTATGTATGGCATAAATGACAAAGTACAGATGGAAATGCACTTTCAAGAAGTGGTATAGGAAGTAAAAATGGGGCCCTACGATTAAGTATTTAGAAATTAAAAAAGAAAATTAGTTCTGGCAAAACAAGCCACTGTTTTGTGACTGTCTTTGAGCTCAACAGATGCCTGGAAAGAGTGCATGAGGTTATGAAGTTGTCATTGGGTAGATGTGTTTAGTTATGCCAATGTCTTTGCAGGAGAATGAATCTCCAAAGCGTTTGGGGTCCTGATGCTTCCTGCCTGACAGCATGGTTGTGAAACTTAGATACTATCTAGTGACCTAAGGCAATGATTGGATGTCTTTGGTGGTAGGTCTCCTCAGGTTCTTGGTTACCACTGGAATGACTTTGTGTCAAACTTAGTTGAGAAGACTCAGATGAGGAGTATCACTTGCATTATGAGGGACCATCAGACAAACGTGCCACATTTTGACAATGTGGCATGTTTGTCTGTGCATGATCCAGCATGCAGGTGCTTCAGTGTTGATGACCCCAGTGGCTGAAGAAGGTCAAAAAGGCACCCATGTTTAACCTGGCTGTGGCAGATAGATGATTACTTTTGAGAGACGGGTGGACCAGTTGTCTGCCTGGGTGTTTGTCATCCAGGCCCCAAGACTACAGCATAATGGATGCTGCTACACGCTGTACCAGCACATTCCCAGACATAACACAATGTCCACAGTGTTACAGGTTCCACAGAAATGGAATGGATTAATGAGGATGTCAAAGTCGCAAAAGGGGGCGGGGGGGTGACACACTGACAGAATATCCTGGTTCATCAGTCACCAGTTCTAATGTTTTCTTAGGTGTGGACAGGGTTTGAAATTGTAATCTTCCGGGAGCCATATTAGTAAAAAATGAGAATGGGGCAAAAATACAACAACAAAATATTGACAAATCAAACAAAAAATGATCACACTGTAGAATGTTTGTTTGTTTCTCTCATGCCTTTGGGTTTTGAGAATGCCTGATACACTAAGTGAAACAACTACTTCAGAAGATAGTTTACTGGTTTGTAATGCCCAAAAGACAGTGGACACTAGAAAAAAAGTGATTTTTCTCAAAAGCCTTTCAATTTCCTACAGTATAAGACTGTCACTATAACTGTCCCATTGTGTCTGTTAAAATATACATTATGAAGGCAGGTTGTTGCTGTAAGGCCATGCTGCAAATATGACAAGTGTGGAAATATATTCTAAGAAAAGCTGATACTCTGTTATAGCAAACTGCATGAATTCATCCTTGAATAATTGCTGGGAAGCTTTTGAACTTGAACAATGATGGTATGCAGTACTTGTACTGTAGTTTATCAGGAGTATACAAGGATACAGTGTTTTAAAATAAAAAGTTGTAGCCATCTGACTCATTATACGTCAGATTTCAGGTCTCAAATACACCTGAAGGTGACTCTTCTTTTACTGTTTAGTTCCAGTCTGTTTTCTGGTCAGATCCAGCTCTCCACTGCGACTCACTCGGACTCGCTGCATTGTTTATTTGCATTTGTGACGGTGGCACATTTGTGGCACTGAGTTTATCTAAAGAGTATGCGAGGAAGGCACCCGAGTACCTTCCTCCCAGAACTGGCAGCTGTGTTTATCGGGGCCTTGTTGCCGTAGCAGTATCTCATTATATATATGACGTCTGCCTCATGAGAAGAACAGAAAGAAGCTCAGGAGGCTCAGACGTGATGTTCGCTGCTACAGACTGTGTAAAACTGGCTTCAGGGAACTGCGAAGGACAGTTGCTATATTTAGCATTCCATTGAAATTATGATGTTCGAGTCAGTTGCTCACATCTGTCAAATAGAAGACCCCCTCACACGCTTCATTGTGGTCACACAATGATGAAAATATTACGGATATAAACATCTACTGTACAAAGCTACAATGTACATGCCAATATTTCATTGTGAGGTTTACATGATTGCTTTCAGGGTTTCATACACTCAAAAAAATGACTCATTGGATGAACTCAATTCAATTATGAGGAGGATTTCCCTCTAATAAATTTACAGTTGTATGTAACTTTTTGGGCACCCCTGATAATTTTCATGATTTTCCTTTATAAATCATTGGTTGTCTGGATCAGAAATTTCAGTTAAATATATCATATAGTAGACAAACACACTGATATTTGAGAAGTGAAATGAAGTTTCTAGTTTTTACAGAAAGTGTGCAATAATTATTTAAACAAAGTTGGGCAGGTGCATAAATTCAGGCACCCTTGTAATTTTATTGATTTGAACACATTTAGCACTAATTATTGTTGGAACATATAACTGCTTTGTTAAGCTCTCTGTCCCTTGACCTCCTTGCACAAGTGAATCCAATAAGGAGAAAGGGTATTTAAGGTGGCTATTTGCAAATGTTTCTTCTCTTTGCATCTCTTCTAATGAGTGGCAACATGGGAGCCTCTAAACAACTATCAAATGACCTGAAAACAAAGATTGTTCAACATCATGGTTTAGGGGAAGGATACAAAAAGCTATTTCAGAGATTTCAGCTGTCAGTTTCCACTGTGAGGAACATAGTGAGGAAATGGAAGACCACTGGCACAGTACTAGTTAAGGCCCAAAGTGGCAGGCCAAGAAAAATCTCAGATAAGCTGAAGCGAAGGATGGTGAGAACAGTCATAGTCGACCCACAAACCTGCTCCAAAGACCAGGAGTGCCCACAATCGGTCCTCAAGATCTACCTTCCTGACACTCTTAGTTGTCTCCCTGCTCCAGATAGTGTCTCTGTGCATTGTTCCACTATACAGTGCACTTTGCACAAGGAGATGCTGGATGAGAGAGCAAAGTATAGGAAGCCTTTTCTGCATACACGCCACAAACAGTCGCTTGAGGTATGCTAAAGCACATTTGGACAAGCCAGCTTCATTTTGGAATAAGGTGCTGTGGACTGATGAAAGTAAAATTGAGTTATTTGGACAAAACAAGGGACAGTATGCATGGCAGGAAAAGAACACAGCATTAAAAAAAACCCACTAGCTACCTACAGTAAAATTTGGAGGTGGTTCCATCATGCTGTGTGGCCGTGTGGCCAGTGCAGGTACTGGGAATCTTGTTAAAGTTGAGGGTCACATGGATTCCAGTCAATATCAGCAGATTCTTGACAACAATGTTCAAGAATCAGTGACAAAGTTGAAGTTGTGCAGGGGCTGGATCTTTCAACAAGACAATGACCCTAAACACTCAAAATCTACTAAGGCATTCATGCAGAGGAACAAGTACAAAGTTCTGGAATGGCCATCTCAGTCACCAGACCTGAATATTATTAAAAAAAAAAAAAAAATCTGTGGTGTGATTTTAAGTGGTCTGTCCATGCTCGGAAACCAACAAACCTGACTAAACTGGAGATGTTTTGTAAAAACGAATGGTCCAAAATACCTTCAACCAGTACCAGTACTTCAACCAATACCTTCAACTTCATTTCATTTCTCAAATATCACTGTGTTTGTCTGCTATATGATATATTTAACTGAAATTGCTGATCCAAACAATCAATGATTTATAAAGGAAAACCATGGAAGGCATCAGGGGTGCCCAAACTTGTATGTATGTAGCCCCAACTCAAATAAAGCACATCCATGCAAGATAACTTAATTTAATTTAGTTGGGACTACATATACTTATTAGATAGAAATCCAATCCAGTGAGTCAGTTTTTCAAGTGTACAGTGTCACTGTCCACCATCAGTCTTGTCTCCTTGTCCCTATTGATAACCCGGTCTCAAGGTTTTTTCATGAGGCACCGTCACGAAAATGAGACTCATTTTCCTGAACGGGATTTTTTTAATCCTAATATTACTAACGCTACCCCGTCACCTAACCCTAACCATAACTCCCTCCCCCGAACACCCTGCATCACTTTTAATGTCTTGCCCCCATCATGGAATTAATTTGTGCTCCCGTTACGAAAATGTGGCACTTTTCATGACAATATCATGAACCAATAGATTAATATATATACTCAACAAAAATATAAACGCAACACTTTTGGTTTTGCTCCCATTTTGTATGAGATGAACTCAAAGATCTAAAACTTTTTCCACATACACAATATCACCATTTCCCTCAAATATTGTTCATAAACCAGTCTAAATCTGTGATAGTGAGCACTTCTCCTTTGCTGAGATAATCCATCCCACCTCACAGGTGTGCCATATCAAGATTCTGATTAGACACCATGATTAGTGCACAGGTGTGCCTTAGACTGTCCACAATAAAAGGCCACTCTGAAAGGTGCAGTTTTGTTTTATTGGGGGGATACCAGTCAGTATCTGGTGTGACCACCATTTGCCTCATGCAGTGCAACACATCTCCTTCACATAAAGTTGAAGAGAACACATCTCCAACGTGCCAAACGCCAGCGAATGTGAGCATTTGCCCACTCAAGTCGGTTACGATGACGAACTGGAGTCAGGTCGATACCCCTATGAGGACGACGAGCATGCAGATGAGTTTCCCTGAGACGGTTTCTGACAGTTTGTGCAGAAATTCTTTGGTTATGCAAACCGATTGTTTCAGCAGCTGTCCGAGTGGCTGGTCTCAGACGATCTTGGAGGTGAACATGCTGGATGTGGAGGTCCTGGGCTGGTGTGGTTACACGTGGTCTGCGGTTGTGAGGCTGGTTGGATGTACTGCCAAATTCTCTGAAACGCCTTTGGAGACGGCTTATGGTAGAGAAATGAACATTCAATACACGAGCAACAGCTCTGGTTGACATTCCTGCTGTCAGCATGCCATTTGCACTCTCCCTCAAATCTTGCGACATCTGTGGCATTGTGCTGTGTGATAAAACTGCACCTTTCAGAGTGGCCTTTTATTGTGGGCAGTCTAAGGCACACCTGTGCACTAATCATGGTGTCTAATCAACATCTTGATATGGCACACCTGTGAGGTGGGATGGATTATCTCAGCAAAGGAGAAGTGCTCACTATCACAGATTTAAACTGGTTTGTGAACAATATTTGAGGGAAATGGTGATATTGTGTATGTGGAAAAAGTTTTAGATCTCTGAGTTCATCTCATACAAAATGGGAGCAAAACCAAAAGTGTTGCGTTTATATTTTTGTTGAGTATATTTTGTGATGCTGAATCACGACATGTTATGAGATATGGTAGCTACTGAATATCTCACTTCATATGCAATGCCCTTTTTCCTTTGACAACAAGAAGACTTTTGAGCAGTTATAACGTGCTAAACACATGACTTATTGAGCCCATCCCACTATCTGGACAAATAGTGGGTCTTAATCATGAAAATCCGAATACTATGTAAACACAGCAAAATAACATCAAAATTTGTCCAGGGTTGCCATGGGTTAGTGAAGAGTATGTGCTTATTACTATTTAGTATGCAAAATCTGTGCACAAACAAAGCAAAGGGGTTGGATGAAGTCATCTAGTAAATCATGGGAGTGTTTTGGACAAAACATAAAATCAACCAGTGTTAGCTGCCATTTCCTTTCATACACAAGTGCATCAGGTGGTGGCACGTTGCTCTTTTTTTTTGGGGGGGGGGGGGGGGGGCAGACGAGAGAGGTTTTGTGGCAAGGACACTAATCAGAGTGCACAATATGTGAATGCGTGTGAACCACAGGCAAAAGTAGTACCACAAAATGGGAGTTGGATTGAGATTTATTGCATTCACAGTTATGTGTGAAGATTAATCATCAACCACCGTGCATGAGACATGCACATCAGGCATAGGTGCTTCAGCTGGCGTTTCAGCTAAACCTCACACACAAATTAGTGTTTGATTACAACCAGCATTTCTTCTTATTGAAGAAATGTTAGTTGTTGTTGTTTGTTTGCAAAATTGGTGTGCTTGAAGATTTTATTTTATTTTATTTATTTATTTTTGTCAAAGACAAAGTTCCTATCTTCATTGTGCTCAAATTAGAACTCATTACTACCATGTTAAAGGCCTGTTGGACCATCTCCCGGGCTTGTTCTGTTTTAACCCTGTTTATTACCAGTGGCTGAGCCTTATTGCCTCACTGTCCTACATCATTTTAATCCCCTTCATCATTTTTCACCAACTTTAATTGGCTTGTGCCCATAGCATCTATTAATCCTGAGCACAGTTTTAAACACAGTATCTAACAGGCCATAAAACCTTTGTATGCTACATGAGGTACAGATGCTGGCTTCACACTGCAGAAATATTACACTGGTGGTGCTCTGACACATAACATTCCTCACTTCAATTTTCAACTCCCAGTAATGGCACATAAGTGTGCTTCAATCCCAGAAGGCTTTTTCTATGTTGTTTTCAATAGCAGCAGCCCGTGGCTTCTGCTGCAACCTTAGCAATTTACTGCTTAGCCTGTAATTGCTTCTTTGACCTCTTTTTTTTTTTCCTCTCTCAGCAAACCAAACTGCTCTGAAAAATCAAAGATGTCTGTAATATTAAACTATAATCTGAGCAATATTTATTTTTGATCACCCACTCCTTCTGGGTCCTTTAGACAATTTCCACCAAAATTGACATGTGGTCAATGTTTTAGCAAAGGTCAAGGTGGTTGACGTAGAAGAAGTAAATCCTGCTACATAGGCCTCAAAGACGATGCAAAGGCTTCTCTCCAGAGTCTATAGAGTGAAGCAAATGAGAGACAATGACTCACCTTGGATTCCATTCATTGTCTCTCAGGTTCCTTCCCCAACTGAGACTGGCACATATGGTATGTACAGATCAGTGGACAAAGTCAATGCAGATGAAATGTCTTGTTTGTTGGTTAGAATACTCCTCCCAGGTCTATTTACTAATTTTGGCCAAACTTGGTGTGTCAGTGAAGGTTCACCATGAAATTGCCCTTAAAAAATGTATTTTTGGCAGAGGTCAAGGTATTTGATTTTCAACCTGATTTTGACCAATTTTTCACGTAGTCTATTTATAACCCTAATTCCAATGAAGTTGGGACATTGTGTAAAATGTAAATAAAAACAATGCAATGATTTGAAAATCCTCTTCAACCTATATTCAATTGAATACACCACAAGGACAAGATATTTAATGTTCAAACTGATAAACTTTGTTTTTGTGCAAATATACTCAACAAAAATATAAACGCAACACTTTTGGTTTTGCTCCCATTTTGTATGAGATTAACTCAACGATCTAAAACTTTTTCCACATACACAATATCACCATTTCCCTCAAATACTGTGCACAAACCAGTCTAAATCTGTGATAGTGAGCACTTCTCCTTTGCTGAGATAATCCATCCCACCTCACAGGTGTGCCATATCAAGATGCTGATTAGACACCATGATTAGTGCACAGGTGTGCCTTAGACTGTCCACAATAAAAGGCCACTCTGAAAGGTGCAGTTTTGTTTTATTGGGGGGGGGATACCAGTCAGTATCTGGTGTGACCACCATTTGCCTCATGCAGTGCAACACATCTCCTTCGCATCATCCGTGAAGAGAACACCTCTCCAAAGTGCCAAACAGCAGCGAATGTGAGTATTTGCCCACTCAAGTCGGTTACGACGACGAACTGGAGTCAGGTCGAGACCCCGATGAGGACGACGAGCATGCAGATGAGCTTCCCTGAGACAGTTTCTGACAGTTTGTGTAGAAATTCTTTGGTTATGCAAACTGATTGTTCCAGCAGCTGTCCGAGTGGCTGGTCTCAGACGATCTTGGAGGTGAACATGCTGGATGTGGAGGTCTTGGGCTGGTGTGGTTACACGTGGTCTGCGGTTGTGAGGCTGGTTGGATGTACTGCCAAATTCTCTGAAACGCCTTTGGAGACGGCTTATGGTAGAGAAATGAACATTCAATACACGAGCAACAGTTCTGGTTGACATTCCTGCTGTCAGCATGCCAATTGCACGCTCCCTCAAATCTTGCGACATCTGTGGCATTGTGCTGTGTGATAAAACTGCACCTTTCAGAGTGGCCTTTTATTGTGGGCAGTCTAAGGCACACCTGTGCACTAATCATGGTGTCAAATCAGCATCTTGATATGGCACACCTGTGAGGTGGGATGGATCATCTCAGCAAAGGAGAAGTGCTCACTATCACAGATTTAGACTGGTTTGTGCACAGTATTTGAGAGAAATGGTGATATTGTATATGTGGAAAAAGTTTTAGATCTTTGAGTTCATCTCATACAAAATGGGAGCAAAACCAAAAGTGTTGCATTTATATTTTTGTTGAGTATATTTGCTCATTTTGAAATGGATGCCTGCAGCACATTTCAAAAAAGTTGGGACGGGCCAACAAAAAACTGGGAAAGTTGATGAATGCTCAAAGAATATCTGTTTGGAAACAGGTGAGTGTCATGATTGGGTATAAAAGGAGCATCCCCAAACGTCTCAGCCGTTCACAAGCAAAGATGTGGCAAGGATCACCACTTTGTGAACAACTGTGTGAAAAAATAGTCCAACAGTTTAAGAACAATGTTTGTCAATGTTCAATTGCAAGGAATTTAGGGATTCCATCATCTACAGTCCATAATCAAACTGACATCACTGTGTAAAGGATCTGAGCGTGGGCTCAGGAACACTTCAGAAAACCATTCTCAGTTAACACAGTTTGTCGCTACATCTACAAGAGCTAGTTAAAACTTTACCATGCAAAGCGAAAGCCATACATCCTTCTTTGAGCCTGAGTTCATTTGAAATCGATGGATGCAAAGTGGAAAAGTGTGCTGTGGTCCGAGACCACATTTCAAATTGTTTTTGGAAATAATGGACATCGTGTTCTCTGGACAAAAGAGGAAAAAGACCATCCAGATTGTTGCCAGCATCTGTAATGGTATGGAAGTGTGTTAGTGCCCATGGCATGGGCAACTTACACATCTGTGATGGCACCATCAATGCTGAAAGGTACATCCAGGTTTTGGAGCAATGCATGGTGCCATCTAAGCAACATCTTTTTCAGGGACGTCCCTGCTTATTTCAGCAAGACAATGCCAAGCCGCATTCTGCACATGTTACAACAGTGTGGCTTTGTATTAAAAGAGTGTGGGTACTAGACTGGCCTGCTTGCAGTCCAGACCTGTCACCCACTGAAAATGTGTGGCGCATTATGAAGCGCAAAATAGGACAACGGAGACCCCGTGAACAACTGAAGTCCTACATTAAGCAAGATTGGGAAAGAATTCCACCTACAAAGCTTCAACAATTAGTGTCCTCAGTTCCCAAACGCTTATTGAGTGTTGTTAGAAGGAAAGGTGATGTAACACAGTGGTAAACATACCACTGTCCCAGCTTTTTTGAAATGTGTTGTAGGCATCCATTTCAAAATGAGCAAATATTTGCACAAAAACAATAAAGTTTATCAGAATGAACATTAAATATCTTGTCTTTGTGGTGTATTCAATTGAATATAGGTTGAAGAGGATTTGCAAATCATTGTATTCTGTTTTCATTTACATTTTACACAACGTCCCAACTTCATTGGAATTGGGGTTGTAATAAAATTGGTGAAAGGAACATCTCCACACATAAATTTCATGAACCTATAGAAACAAGTAGATACTCCAATACCACCCCAGCAGCACAACGTCATCAAAATGGCTGTAGTTGCATAAGACCACAATTTTCTTGCAACATGCACCACCTGAGATTGGCAACTCACTTGATTTGATTGTTGTTTAAATGCACCATCTGCGCTTCCTTGCATTAATATCTAACAAAACTTGAAACTTCATGTGGTAAGCTTCAGACCCCTCCTCTTTGTTTACAGTGGCACCCTGAACCCTAGTAGACAAAACTAAGTCACTATATACTCTTCAGAGTGTATAGTTCTATTCTATTCTAGTTTGATACCATGGATCATCATATTTTACTCGATAGGCTTGAGAATCACTTTACTGGAAATGCCCTTGCGTGGTTGACATCATACCTATCCAGTCATTCTCACTGTGTTTTGTACAATAACACTACCTCTGACCTTAGTGACAGGAAATTTGGAGTTTCACAGGAATCTGTCTTAGGCCCCCTGCTTTTCTCCCTTTTAAATAGCATATGGGCATATACTGCAGCGTTTTGGGATTGCCTTGCATTGCTATGCTGATGATACTCAGCTGTACAATAACTGCTGGTAATCTCATTCACATAAAATCTTCAGAAGATTGCCTTGTATCAGCTGGATGTCTAGTAACTTCCTACTTTTAAATTCTGATAAGACCAAAATGATGGATCTTGGTCCAGCGAGACATCGGCATCAATTTGACCAGCTAGCGCTTAGCCTAGGCTCATGTGTCATACATTATGCAGACAAAGTGAGGAATCTTGGGGTAATTTTTATCCTAGGTTGTCCTTTGACCGCCACATTAGAGATATTATGAGGACTGCTTTCTTCCATCTGTGAAATCTAGTGAAGATTCATCCAATCCTGTCTATGGCTGATGCTGAGACCCTGATTCATGCATTTGTCTCTTCTAGACTATTGGATTATTGCGATGTTCTATTTTCTGGGTTGCCACAGACCAGCATTGGGGCTCTCCAACTGGTTCAAAATGCTGCTGCCAGACTTTTGACATGAAGCAGAAAGTTTGACCACATTACTCCCATTTTGACGTCTCTTCACTGGTTTTGCTGTCTCTGTGAGATCAAATTTTAAGGCCTGCTACTAGCCTATAAAATTGTTCATGGACTGACACCGCCCTATTTAGCTGATCTTCTTAATAATCAGTGATGGACTTGTGTCCCATTCAGTGGAAATCAGAGCCTCATCCAACTGTGGTATTTCAAGCCCGGTCTCACTTTTTTTTTTTTTTTTTTTTTTTTTTTGTGCTCCTGTGACAAAATGAATCAAATTTTCGTGATTTTTTTTTTTTTTTTTTTACTCACTATTGCTAACCCTACTCCTCCCCCCCCCCCCCCCCCCACCTTAACCATAACCACCCCCGACCACCCACTTCATTTTTAATTTTGTGCAGCCATCACAGAATTAATTAGAATGCATTTGTGCTGCTGTGATGAAAATAAGGCGCTTTTCATCACAATATCATGAACCAATAGATTAATGTATATTTCATGCTGCTGAATCACCACTTGCCGTGAGAGCAGGTTGGTATTTCACGGTAGGTACCAGCCTTACTAGCCACAGGGTCTCTATAGGATCTTGTTGAACTTGTCAGTATAGTGACAGAATCTATTTTTAGATGACACCTTCAATATCAGTTATGTAACTGTTACTGATTTAATTACACCCCAGCCAACAAATCCAGAAACAATGCAAAATTGTTGCATGAACTTGTTTTTACAAGAGTGTACACCAAAAATAATTTTTCACCAAGGTTTTGATCACCCTGCGTGTAGATGCAAGCACCAAGTACTGCATAGCACTGAACATCATGCAAGTTCTAATGATGCTAGAAATGCATGTGACATTTCACAAGGCAGAATGGGAGCCCCCCAGGAGGGAGTACTGGTCTGTCACCTGCAAGTCTCCCACCATTAAGCGCCTTATCCATTATTATCCTGAAAGGATGCCAAAAGCATTCTGAAAATCTGTACTTTCTGAAAGTGGGCAGTGTGATGTCTTTACTTGATTCATGGAGACCCTTTGACATGCTTTGGAATGTTTAGCTGTTCACCCTTCTTAACATGGCAAAATTGATGCATGCGTCAACATTTTGAATATTTTCCCAGTCTTGTTTACACCTGGGCCAGTTGGCATTTTTCCCAAATCAGAGATGACTTAGTAGGTAACATCTACAAATAGATATAGGAAAGTGGGCCAAACTGCAGAGGTTCGTTACTTTGTGTACTTGCTATGACTGACATTTGCATAAAAAAAAAAAAACTCAATTCATACAAGCATACAGTACATGCAGTTGTTAAACCTTATGTATCATCTCTTGATCTCTGCGGGGAGCTGTAGAGATCTCAGGTGTACTGGCGATTTCTGGAAGACAACTACTAGAGACAATTCCTACTATGACTGTACTGCATTGGAAATCTAGAGTGTGTTGACGACTCTGGAACAGTCTATTGAGTGTTCCTAATCTACAGACTTGCTGGAACATTGACTCAGTATGTGTATTCTGTTCAAGGGCGTAGGTTTGGTCTCAGCTTTGGTAGGGACAATACCCCCCCCGGCCCCCCTGCCCACCACCACCCCCTAACCCACTCACACCATTAGACGCACAAGTACAGCATAATACATAACATATGACGACACTTTATTAATATTTAACACTTTATTTACATTATTAAGTGTGTAGGCAAACAAACAAATAGCTTAAATAACAAAATTGCACCCAAAATCACTAATCTATTCTATAGGCCTACACCTGAGAGAACAAGACAACAAAAAAATACTTGTGGAGCTAACAAAAAAAAAAAAGGTTTTTGCAACCAAGATGTATAATCTATTCTCTTCATCAATAATGCAGTTGTAGGTATCTAGCAACCTAATTTGCCAAAAAAAAAAAAAAAACGATTTCCAATGATATATATGGTGTATTACGGTAAACGTAAGCCTGTGATGTCATAACGCAGAGGAAAAACACGGAAGTTTCACACTAGTGCGCCGCTGAGAAAAAAATAATAATAATAATAAAAAAAAAACTAGTGCGCCGCTGATTCTCATTACCGTAAGTTCTCATATAAGCTCTCACTCTGAAAAATTTGACAGCAAGCCAAGAACCCATGCTTTCCAACAGTGCGTTCGGTGACTTTTGAAATGAGGGAAAGTATGAAAAAGAGCGCAAAAGTGACAGAAAAGTACAGAGACAGACAGCAAACATAAATGTAGTAATTTTTGAGGAAAAGGCAGGATGTTAGTGTCATTTGTGAAGGTGTGTGCGTGTTTGTGTGGGTGTGCAGTTTATTTTAAATGTGGCGCACAGCATTGTTCTCCAGCCCCCCCCCCCCCGCCCTTCTTGTTTTTCTGCACCGGAGCAGTGTTGCCAGATATGAAATATGAAACTATCGTACTAAAACCTCAAAATGATCGTATTTTGGGAGAAATTATCGTACACAAACAAAACGCATACAACGTAGCTATTTTAGCGTTTCTTTTTTTAAATTTACAAAGAATTTTATGTCACATTTTTAAACAGTAATTATAGTAATGGGGAAACTATGGCACAAAAAGAACGCAAATGCACAAGCAAATGCACTACCAGACTAGAAACATTTTTTTTTCTGTGAAGGGACACAAACGTGTTAATTACCAGACTAGAAAGAGTCGAATTCAACCTCGAGGTCGCTGTCGTCATCCGATGCCATGGACACTTGTGCAGATTTTGTTTAACACAGAAAAAATGTTGACACCTCCATAAGGAACTTGAACTTTTTATTTTTCTTGTATATCTCTTTGCTCTTGTGTTTTGTTCGTTTGTTATTGCATTTGTTGAAATAAAGTTTAGAAAAAAAAAGTTGGCTGTGGAATCTTCCTGTCACGGCAGAGATTGGATGGAACTCATTACTCTGTATGAGAGGGGGCGGGCTCTCAAATGACGGTCGCCGAAAGCCAGCAGCAGCAGCCCTGTGTGTGGTGTGTCTTTGATGCCGACTGAGTGCAACGCCTGCAAAATGATTCTTGGGTGTCAGAGAGAGATGCGTGTTTGGGCAACCAACTGAAATTATCGTACATATTGGATTTTTTCCCATTATTGATCGTACATCGTACAGAGGGCACAACTATCGTACAAATACGATAATTATCGTACATCTGGCAACACTGCACCGGAGCCACCCATCCTCTGTGCTCCGGGACCTCCCACTTTACAAATGAAGCACTGCCTGCCACGAGATGCACTTTGTTTACGTCCATGTGAGAAGAACGTGAGCTAATGAAATTGCAACATGGGTAACCCTGTCACTCTGGCACGTCGAAAACACAAAACATGACGACTAAAATTATAGTATCGAGTTCGCAGAAAAATAGTGAATGATTTTGTTATATAAACAAAAATGCTAAATATTGGTAGGGACTATTTTGCCATCCCAAAATATTGGTTGTGACTTGTCCCTATGGTCCATAGGCAAACCTACGCCCCTGATTCTGTTTGGACAACTTTTTGTTGAGCCATCAAGTTGTTGCAACCATGGAACTTTATATGTATGTTGCTGGTTAACTGTAAGGGCCCCTTCACACATAGAACGAATAAGTAGGAATCAGGGCAAATCACGGCGAAACACATTCCACTGTTAAAGGAGATTTTGTAATGAAAGACGTGCGGACGGATTCGCGCGTCACGACGCAGCCGCTCATGGCACGGGACAAACAATACCTCCGTGTTGGAAGATGTTTGAGTTCAGCTCATGAAAAATGGGAGCAAAAACAAAAGTGTTGCATTTATATTTTTGTTCAGTGTGTGTTTGTGTGTGTGTATATATATATATATATATATATATATATATATATATATATATATATATATATATATATATACGAGGGCTGTCAATAAAGTCAATCAATCAATCAACTTTTTTTTTATATAGCGCCAAATCACAACAAACAGTTGCCCCAAGGCGCTTTACACTGTAAGGCAAGGCCATACAATAATTATGAAAAACCCCAACGGTCAAAACGACCCCCTGTGAGCAAGCACTTGGCTACAGTGGGAAGGAAAAACTCCCTTTTAACAGGAAGAAACCTCCAGCAGAACCAGGCTCAGGGAGGGGCAGTCTTCTGCTGAGACTGGTTGGGGCTGAGGGAAAGAACCAGGAAAAAGACATGCTGTGGAAGGGGGCAGAGATCGATCACTAATGATTAAATGCGGAGTGATGCATACAGAGCAAAAAGAGAAAGAAACAGTGCATCATGGGAACCCCCCCACAGTCTACGTCTAAAGCAGCATAACCAAGGGATAGTCCAGGGTCACCTGATCCAGCCCTAACTATAAGCCTTAGCGAAAAGGAACGTTTTAAGCCTAATCTTAAAAGTAGAGAGGGTATCTGTCTCCCTGATCTGAATTGGGAGCTGGTTCCACAGGAGAGGAGCCTGAAAGCTGAAGGCTCTGCCTCCCATTCTACTCTTACAAACCCTAGGAACTACAAGTAAGCCTGCAGTCTGAGAGCGAAGCGCTCTAATGGGGTAATATGGTACTACGAGGTCCCTAAGATAAGATGGGACCTGATTATTCAAAACCTTATAAGTAAGAAGAAGAATTTTAAATTCTATTCTAGAATTAACAGGAAGCCAATGAAGAGAGGCCAACACGGGTGAGATATGCTCTCTCCTGCCAGTCCCCGTCAGTACTCTAGCTGCAGCATTTTGAACTAACTGAAGGCTTTTTAGGGAACTTTTAGGACAACCTGATAATAATGAATTACAATAGTCCAGCCTAGAGGAAATAAATGCATGAATTAGTTTTTCAGCATCACTCTGAGACAAGACCTTTCTGATTTTAGAGATATTGCGTAAATGCAAAAAGGCAGTCCTACATATTTGTTTAATATGCGCTTTGAATGACATATCCTGATCAAAAATGACTCCAAGATTTCTCACAGTATTACTAGAGGTCAGGGAAATGCCATCCAGAGTAAAGATCTGGTTAGAGACCATGCTTCTAAGATTTGTGGGGCCAAGTACAATAACTTCAGTTTTATCTGAGTTTAAAAGCAGGAAATTAGAGGTCATCCATGTCTTTATGTCTGTAAGACAAACCTGCAGTTTAGCTAATTGGTGTGTGTCCTCTGGTTTCATGGATAGATAAAGCTGGGTATCATCTGCGTAACAATGAAAATTTAAGCAATACCGTCTAATAATACTGCCTAAGGGAAGCATGTATAAAGTGAATAAAATTGGTCCTAGCACAGAACCTTGTGGAACTCCATAATTAACTTTAGTCCGTGAAGAAGATTCCCCATTTACATGAACAAACTGTAATCTATTAGACAAATATGATTCAAACCACCGCAGCGCAGTGCCCTTAATACCTATAATAAAGTAACGGTCCTTTTTATTTTTTTCAAAAACTATATGGATTTCATTCATATGTTTTTACGTCAGACATGCTTGAACCCTCGTGCGCATGCGTGAGTTTTTCCACGCCTGTCGGTGACGTCATTCGCCTGTGAGCACTCCTTGTGGGAGGAGTCGTCCAGCCCCTCGTCAGAATTCCTTTGTCTGAGAAGTTGCTGAGAGACTGGCGCTTTGTTTGATCAAAATTTTTTCTAAACCCGTGAGGCACATTGAAGTGGACACGGTTCGAAAAATTAAGCTGGTTTTTGATGAAAATTTTAACGGCTGATGAGAGATTTTGAGGTGATACTGTCGCTTTAAGGACTTCCAACACAGCGGGACGTCGTGCAGCGCTCCCAGGCGCCGTCTTTTTAATGAAAGACATGCAGGCGGATTGCAGCGTCGGCTCGCAGCCGCCGCGACACTCCGCCACAGGAAAAACACCTCCGTTGGAAGTCTTAAGGACAAGTTGGAACATGTCCAGTTGTTAAACAATTTCTCATATACTCACTCCACTGAAAGCCATCAAAAGCCGCCTGGATTTTACAAATGGTTATCAACACGGAGGTGCGTCCCAACGCGCGGACCCATCTGCACGTCTTTCATTAAAAACCTCCTTTAACAGTGGAATATCCGGATAAAATGCTGAAACCGACTTCTTCTGAAACTTCTCTGTTCTCTCACGACGTCCTGGATCAATAGAGCCTGAAATGTGGAGGTTTTCAGCTTGAAACAGGCTGACGACGGCGCCTGGGAGCGCTGCACGATGTCCCGCTGTGTTGGAAGTCCTTAAAGCGACATTATCACCTCAAAATCTCTCATCAGCCGTTAAAATTTTCACCGAAAACCATCTTAATTTTTCGAACCGTGTCCACTTCGATGTGCCTCGCAGGTTTAGAAAAAATTTTGATCAAACAAAGCGCCAGTCTCTCAGCAACTTCTCAGACAAAGGAATTCCGACGAGGGGCTGGACGACTCCTCCCAGAAGGAGTGCTCACAGGCGAATGACGTCACCGACAGGCGTGGAAAAACTCACGCATGCGCACGAGGGTTCAAGCATGTCTGACGTAAAAACATATGAATGAAATCCATATAGTTTGAAAAAAATAAAAAGGACCTATACTTTATTGACAGCCCTCGTGTGTGTGTGTGTGTGTGTGTGTGTGTGTGTGTGTGTGTGTGTGTGTGTGTGTGTGTGTGTGTGTGTGTATATATATATATATATATATATATATATACACACACACACTCATGGCTCTGCTGCTGTTTTTGCTGCATTGCCACCATACAATGAGACGCAGCAAGGCAACTTGTGCAGGTTTTTTTTTTTCAACTTAAAGTGCTCAGAGTTGCTGCATAAAACAGCAGACTAACTACTCACCACATTCAGCACTGATATATCAAAAACATGTAGATGGAAATGCTAATACAAGCAGCCAAGCATCTTATTTTGTGTTTTGACATTACTGCGACCCGGTGTAGACCTTTAGTTTCTATGCCTGTTTATTTGGTTTCAGCTCAGTGGTGCTCGGGTTTGTCCAAAACCACAATGAGTGAGAAGAACTTTTCACAAAAGGAGCAACAAAGATTCGATCGCACATAAATATGTTCGATTTTAAGCTGTTATTAATATGTGTGTGTTTGGCTTTGACTATTCAGGAAACCCACATGGACAACATGGATGGGAAAACCACACCGAGGCCTCAGATCAAGTTGGTACTTTAACAAACTCAACTCCAATTTGTCTTAAACCTTCGGTGGCACCTTATTTGGTTTAAAGATGAAAGATGACAACGTGTGTGATTTTTATTTTTTTTTAGGGGAGGTGGTGGTCTAGTGGTTGTCCAGAAGATCATGGGTTCAAATCCCCGCCTGACTGGAAAATCACTAAGAGCCCTTGGGCAAGGCCTTTAATCCCCTATTGCTCCCGGTGTGTAGTGAGCGCCTTGTATGGCATCAGGGTGAATTTGAGGCATAATTGTAAAACACTTTGAGCATCTGATGCAGATGGAAAAGCGCTATATAAATGCAGTCCATTTACCATTTATCTCCTGCAGCAACCCATGACACATACTGTAGGCAGGCAGCAGAGAGGTGTGAAAGCTTGCAGACAGATGAGTCAGAGCAGCCACATGCTCAGCCCAATAGATGAGTGCGCTCCCTCGTCTCGGAGGGGCAAGTAGCGTTTGATCTGCTGTGAGCTCATTACCATGGAGAGCTAGCTTGTCACACACCTGCCAAAGGTATTGTGTTTGCCATTTATCAACTCCTCTGAAAGCGTTATAAAAAAGTAGACAACGCCTTAAAATATCCCTTGAGCAGCAGAAACCACACTAGATAAAAATGCAAAAAAGAACCAGTGGTGGGCACAGTCCAGGTAATGGCTAATTAGCAAAGCTAACTTTTTTACAAGTGGATTAGCTTGATAGCTAACTTTGAATACCATTAGCAGACCAGTTAATGTCCACCGAATAAAGTTATGATAACTTTAATTTTGCTAATATTTTTTTAAAAAGTTTAGTTTAATGGTCAAAAAACGTTTGTATACCCTAAAATCATGCATTGCGAATCTTCTGATTGCAAATGCAATCAGAAGAAGCTATCACTGCCTTTGAAAATGATTTACTTTTACATGATTGAATTCTATATATGAAAAGCAAGATGCTAATCAAGCATCTTACGAATTTATAAACATATTTATCAATATAAATTATCCAATTATACAGTATAATAAAAATAATAAATACAAAGCTAACCCATGGATAACAAAAGGCTTGTAAGAAGAAAAATGTTGTGTGGGCCGCTGAAGAGGAGGTACTGCTGGCCCACCACCAGAGGGCGTCCTGCCTGAATGGCGGGCTTCAGGCACCAGAGGGCGCAGCCGCCTCACAGGAGCAGCCTGGAGTGACAGCTGTCACCCATCATCCACTCATCACCTACTTCCATAAAAGCCGGACAGCATCTCCACCTCACTGCCGAGATATCGACTACTGACAAGGTAAAACTCTCAGCCATTTTCTGGTGCCAAACACACAATTGTCTAGATTCTTTGCAGGTGTTCCTGATTAATATCTGCAGCTGGAGGCTGGGATTTGGGGATCGTGAGAAAGACGACGGACTTCGCTCCTCACGCCAAATTGGGATAAGTTATCAAGCGCTGCACGTAATTGTACTGTGTTTGAGGTTGAGGTGTTATTCCCACCTAAGGAACCGTACTTGCTGACTGTTTGCTGGGTGTGTGCACACACACCCACTGTTAACTGTTTCTGCCTCCTGCCAGCAGTACCAGGTCTGACAGCTGGAGACGGTGGCCACCTGGGGACTCGGGACTTGGCGGCTCCGGCGTACTTCAGACCCGTTGGCAGTGGATATCGTGTGGGACCCGGCTCTTCTCTGGACAGACGTCTTCTATCCTCGAGCCTGCCCACACGTCACCTTTGTATATTGACTGACTTCAAATTCTGTGATTGTCTGTATTTCGTTGTGCACATTCCCAACAGTAAATTGTTGTTTTTTTGGCTCATCCATTGTCCATTCATTTACGCCCCATGTTGTGGGTCCATGTCATTACACTTTCCCAACAGGATATCTCGGCCAACGTCACGGATTCTGAGGGGCGTCAACCATCAGTCGAACAACCAATGGAAGAGCAGGGTGCACAGGCGCCAGCAGGAGGCGTGTTAGGTGAATTGCAGCACATCTTAACCGCCTTAAGGGTCCGTGTCACTACACTTTCCCAACAAAAAAGATGCTATATAGAGAATTCATTAAAAGTAAATCAAGAGAGGCAGAGATTAAATATAAGAACTATAAAAACAAATGAACAACTATTATGCGAAACTAAAAAAAAATTCTACTTTTAAAAAATACTCAGCGATAATAAAAACAACATAAAGGAAACATGGAAAATACTGAATAGTATTATATCAAATAAACCCAAATCAAATAACTATCCTAAATACTTTACTTATAACAACAAAGGTGAATATAACATAGCCAAATAGTGAATAGTTTCAATAAACCTTTTGCTAATGTTGGGCCAGATCTAGCAGCTGAATTTCCACACAGCCCATGGGAAAATCCTCAATTAATTGAGAGGAACCTGTACACAATGTTTCTCGGCCCAGTGGATGAAAGGGGAATTATTAATGTGCAGTAGTTAGTAAATGAAAAGTAAAAAATTCAACAGATTATAATGATGTGCATGTCTTTAGTAAAGCAAATAATTACTGAAATCGCAAAACCATTATCACATATTTTCAATAAATCATTTCAAACTGGAATTGTTCCAAATTGTATGAAAGTGGCAAAAGTGATACTTTTATTTAAATCTGGTAGTAAGCATCTTCTTACTAATTACAGGCCTGTGTCTCTATAGTCACAATTTTCAAAGATACTGGAAAAAACAGATTGGAAAAATTTATAGAGCCACACAACTTGCTTGATGAAAGTCATTCTGGTTTTAGAGCGAATAGGTCCATGGCACTGGCACTGCTCGATTCAATAGAAGAAATCAGTAAACATATATGGATCAAAGGGAAATAGTAGCAGGTTTATTCAATGACCTAAGAAAGGCTTTAGACACAACAGATCACAACATATTATTTCAAAAGATGGAACTGTATGGGATCAGAGGGGTGGCTCTGAACTGGATTAAAAGTTACTTATGAAACTGGAAACAGTTTGTTAAACTCTGGGACTAGTGTTCTTCATATCTGGACATCATTTGTGGGCTTCCTCAGACTTCTGTGTTGGGACCAAAATTATTTACTTTGTACATCAATGATTTATGTAACGTTTCAGATCTGTTTAAAGCAGTTCTCTTTGCAGATGATACAAACCTGTTTTGTTCAGGAAAAAATCTGCAACAATTTTCTGATTTAGGAACTAAATAATAAAGTTAAAGACATGGTTTGATATTAATAAATTATCACTAAACTTGTCTAAAACTAAAACAATGTTATTTGGAAATTATAAAAAAAAAAGACACATTCAGTTAAATACACAAGGGGTAAACATAGAACGTGTCAAAGAGAATAACTTTTTAGGTGTCATTATTGATGAAAGAATTAATTGGAGAGGTCATATTCAACATATTCATAAAAGTATCAAAAAGTATTGCAGTATTAAATAAAGCAAAGCATATTCTTGATTGCAAAGTACTACATACTCTGTATTGTTCATTGGTTGCACCCTACCTGACTTACTGTGCTGACATTTGGGGCAATAATTCTAAAACTACATTGCAACCATTATTCATTCTTCAAAAAAGAGCATTAAGAACAATTCACAATGCAGGTTATCGAGACCACACCAACCCACTGTTCATTAAATCTAAAATATTAAAACTCCACGATGTGATTTTGTTTAAGACTGTTCAATTAATGTATAAAGTGAAAAATAAGCAACTACCCTTTAGAATTCAATAATTTTTCACAGAGAGAGAGGGAAAATATAATCTAAGGGGCTTGTGTTACCAGGAAAGGTTTCTGTGTTTTCATTTGTGGCCATAAAATATGGAATAACCTGCAGAGGAATTCAAGCGGTCTCCAAATATTAATCAGTTTAAATATCAATATAAAGAAATGTTCTCTAGATATGTGTCTGAAGAAAGATGTGTTTGTGCTGCTATATTGTGAATATAAATTGTTTGGTATTATTATTAATATTGTTATTACTATTATCATTACTATTGTTATTAGTATTACTATTATTGTGGTTGCAAATTTGTTCGATAGAGTATTTTGAAATTAAATGATGATAAAAGGACTTAGATAATACAAGGGGTAGGACTGAATAAGCATGTGTCTTCTTACTCCCTTTTTTTTGGACACGTTATGTTGACATTGTTCTTTTGTTTTGTTTTCGCTATGTTGCTTTTCTATGTTGTTGTTGTTTTTCATAATTTGTTTTGTTTTTCATTTCCCATTAAAACTTTCATACACTCAACAAAAATATAAACGCAACACTTTTGGTTTTGCTCCCATTTTGTATGAGATGAACTCAAAGATCTAAAACTTTTTCCACATACACAATATCACCATTTCCCTCAAATATTGTTCACAAACCAGGTTAAATCTGTGATAGTGAGCACTTCTCCTTTGCTGAGATAATCCATCCCACCTCACAGATGTGCCATACCAAGATGCTGATTAGACACCATGATTAGTGCACAGGTGTGCCTTAGTCTGTCCACAATAAAAGGCCACTCTGAAAGGTGCAGTTTTGTTTTATTGGGGGGGATACCAGTCAGTATCTGGTGTGACCACCATTTGCCTCATGCAATGCAACACATCTCCTTCGCATAGAGTTGATCAGGTTGTCAGTTGTAGCCTGTGGAATGTTGGTCCACTCCTCTTCAATGGCTGTGCGAAGTTGCTGGATATTGGCAGGAACTGGTACACGCTGTCGTATACACCGGTCCAGAGCATCCCAAACATGCTCATTGGGTGACATGTCCGGTGAGTATGCCGACCATGCAAGAACTGGGACATTTTCAGCTTCCAAGAATTGTGTACAGATCCTTGCAACATGGGGCCGTGCATTATCCTGCTGCAACATGAAGTGATGTTCTTAGATGTATGGCACAACAATGGGCCTCAGGATCTCGTCACGGTATCTCTGTGCATTCAAAATGCCATCAATAAAATGCACTAGTGTTCTTCGTCCATAACAGACGCCTGCCCATACCATAACCCCACCGCCACCATGAGCCACTCGATCCACAACATTGACATCAGAAAACCGCTCACCCACACGACGCCACACACGCTGTCTGCCATCTGCCCTGGACAGTGTGAACTGGGATTCATCCATGAAGAGAACACCTCTCCAAGGTGCCAAACGCCAGCGAATGTGAGCATTTGCCCACTCAAGTCGGTTACGTCGACGAACTGGAGTCAGGTCGAGACCCCGATGAGGACGACGAGCATGCAGATGAGCTTCCCTGAGACGGTTTCTGACAGTTTGTGCAGAAATTCTTTGGTTATGCAAACCGATTGTTTTAGCAGCTGTCCGAGTGGCTGGTCTCAGATGATCTTGGAGGTGAACATGCTGGATGTGGAGGTCTTGGGCTGGTGTGGTTACACGTGGTCTGCGGTTGTGAGGCTGGTTGGATGTACTGCCAAATTCTCTGAAACGCCTTTGGAGACGGCTTATGGTAGAGAAATGAACATTCAATACACGAGCAACAGCTCTGGTTGACATTCCTGCTGTCAGCATGTCAATTGCACGCTCCCTCAAATCTTGCGACATCTGTGGCATTGTGCTGTGTGATAAAACTGCACCTTTCAGAGTGGCCTTTTATTGTGGGCAGTCTAAGGCACACCTGTGCACTAATCATGGTGTCTCATCAGCATCTTGATATGGCACACCTGTGAGGTGGGATGGATTATCTCAGCAAAGGAGAAGTGCTCACTATCACAGATTTAGACTGGTTTGTGAACAATATTTGAGGGAAATGGTGATATTGTGTATGTGGAAAAAGTTTTAGATCTTTGAGTTCATCTCATACAAAATGGGAGCAAAACCAAAAGTGTTGCGTTTATATTTTTGAGTGTACTTACTATGTACATGTGATGTGCTAGATTTTTATTAAATTTGCAAAAATCTCCCAAAAACTTTTACACATTTTCATTGTGGGTATTGTGTGTTGAATTTTGAGGAAAAAAAATTAATTACATCCATTTTACAATAAGGCTGTAACATAACAAAATGTGGAAAAAGAGCAGTGCTGTGAATACTTTCTGGATGCACTATATGTTACAAAATATTACAATTTCAGTGCTTTAGATCTTTGTTTTAGAGCTTAAAAAAACTAGCTGTGCCTTCAACTAAATATTTTATTAATAATACATTTCTTTTATAATGCACTTTTCATTCATAAAAAAGTGCTACAGCATTATGCAAGTTAACTTTTCAGTTAGTGAATTAGCAGTTATCAAAGCGACCTTTTAGGTTAGGTGTGTTCACCACTGGTAAAAATAAATGTCATAAATTTCTAATTATTAACCTAATAAGATGTTGTTTTTCCACTTCCCATTAAAACCCTGAAACAAGATAATGAGTGCTAATTTTGATTGCTGACAAAAGCCTTAACTTTTACGTATCAGGGCACTTTAACATACATGACTACAATTACTGAAGATTAGCAGATTAACTACAGTCGAGTGACATCCATTTCTGAAAGCCAAAATCCAAAACCTAACAATTGTAGGTAATCCCACACGTTTGACACAGTTCTGATCCCTGCCATTAACTTAACAAAACAGCATTATGAGCCAGTTGACTCAAACTGCATTTCCATGAGCAGGATCCAGCACAAAGAACTTCAACCTTGAAGCCCCCAAAATACCAAGGACACACCCAAGTGTCACCCGGCTAAGGTGTGGCTACTTAAAATAAACTGGATCCAGACAGACCTTACTGCTTTGAGATGGCAGCTTTTGTGATGTGAATCAGTAAAATTAAAATTAATTTTATTGAAGCTTTACTAGTTTAATCTGTGGAGGGTCACGGAGGTTGCAGCCGAACACCCAACCAGGTAGCAGCCTGTCTCAGATCTAACAAAAAGATGTTTACACCCGCACCCGTAAAGTCACCACTTCTCCAAATGTATGACAGAGACTGCTTTTTGCACTAAGGGGACAGTAACCACTGCAAAACGTCGCTGCCCAACATGTTGTAAATGGATACTACAATCTACTCAGTAATACAGTTTTTAAGCTCATGACCTAAGAAAGAAAGAATTCCATTTGTAGTATATAGAACTTCAAACTTTCTTCTGTGTGGTATTGCAACCCAATCTCATGGCAGTTTGTGATGGCATTTTGAAAAGTAATTTCATCTATGGTTCGTGATACCGTCATGAAAATGTGGGCGCTTTTTGTGACAGGGGCATAAATTCATTTCATGACAGGGATGGAAATGTAGGGTGACACAGGAGAGGTCTGGGGGGGGGGGGGGGGGGGGGGGGTTAGGGGAAGGCAGACATTTATGTTATGGATATGGTTAGAATTAGGATAAGGGGTAGGGTTAGAAATAGTAAAATAAAGAAAAACACATCACAAAAATGTCACTTATTTTGTGACGGGAGCATGAAAAAAAAGCATGAGACTGGCCTGAGTGTTGCATAGACACACAGGAAACCAGAAGTCAATTCACCAGTCACTCACTCAGAAACCTGAAGTGACAGAGGAAGTGTATAGATGGGTTCCTAACATCCCCGAACACACAGATCAACACACAAGTCAGCAATGAAGAGTGGCAGAACTCTGACACAGAGTGAGCCAGTTTCCTTGAGGCGATGTGTCCGGATCTGCAACACTACAAGGAAAGTATCTGACAGGGAACAACTCCACCATTCTAACAGGATGGCAACTTCCTGTGGAGCAATTCCTCCTGAGTCCAACTTTTATTCACTGTAAATGGTAGTTTTTGTTTTGAGCAAGCTGTTGTGAAGAGACTGTAAATTCTGTAGTAGATGATAAGCGAGAAAATTAAATAAATTTTACGAGTTACCCTGATTACAGGTACGTAGATAATATCTGGTAGAGCCAGAGGTTCGAATCTGAGTTAAGACCTGTTCTCACATTCATCATGGACAGGCATCCTGGCAGATCACAGTTTGAAACCTTGTCAGCATCTTGGAAAATCTTCATGGGTCCAGGAGGTTGTCTGTGATGAATAGGAATACTCTGTCATTGTGCCGTGGCCTTGTCTTAAATATGGTGGGATTTTCAAGATGTTAAAGTTCCTCTCCATCATAAACAATGACAAGCTTTGATAATCCCTTGCATTTTTCTGGAGACTGTAACATTATTGTACATTAATGTACATGCAGTGACAACACCGCAAGGTTTTTTGGAAACACCAAGGTTGTGCTAAAGTTATACTATCGGGATGCTATGGTTGTTTTTGCACATATTATGTGGTTCAAGTCTGGCGCATGATGTCATCAAACCATGTGCTACTTCATATTCATATCCAACCAGGATTTGGCACTCTTATAGACCTGGACCTTCTGGGATGCATATCCATGAATGTGAGAATGAGACTTTACTCCTGTCTGTGTGTCAACAATGTCACTGACCAATGCAATGATCTGCACAATTGCACATTCCTGAGTACTACACAAGTTGGTCCAGTTCACTATGTTGAAATACTGTACTTGCGCACGAAGGAGGAATTGCATGCCAGTCGTGAAAAATCGGAGCTGCCTCCAATGCCTTGTACACCTGTCGATGCAACTATTCACGGACACCAATGGCCGAGAGACAGACAGTGCCCTGTGAGAGCCCATTCGATCCCTCCCGCAGCAGGTGTCGGCCAAATTCCAGGTGACACACATGAACATCCAACACCGCTCGCTGGACACTTAGAAAATGTGGGGCCATTCGCGCAGTCAGCACAAAAATAGTGAGCAGACGACCATATTCGAGCTGGATGTGAAATTTGTCTAAATGCCCCCACTACTGTGGTGTTGCAAAGCAACATGTGGCGTGCCAGAGTATCAGCTCCCCCACTAAACCCTAAAACACATGTTGTGTGTGTGTTTGCCCCCCGCAACACATTTGACATGCCGGGGGAGCACACTTGCATGGAATACTGATATGTATGTATGTACAGATGGGGACTGGCGAGCTACATCTGAGCACACACAGCACGCTGAGCCGCCTCCCAGCTGATCACCGGCCAGAGACTCACTGACAGCTGCAAATCATGGCTCATGCAGATGACGTGTCACATTAAAAACACAGAGACCACCACCAGGACAGAAATATAAATAAATACTACAATAACTACATACAAAATTACATAACAAAATAACTATAAAAAATTATCACATAACACAGAAACAGAGAGTGACACGTTGGTCTTTGCACTGAACGGACAGGGGGCGTGGCCACTAACAGCAGCAACTGTTCAGATCTCCGGTTCTGGATGTAACGGCTGGGGAGCAGGAATCGTGTTTTGGTGGACATAGCCTTACAACTGTCCACAGTGACACACGTGTGTCTGCTTGCTGTCCTCACGTGGGCATACATAAAAACATATGTCAGTTTTGCGACGGGCTGCTGCAAGTGCACAGTGCGCACATTGACAGGCTGTCCCAGGTGAAACGGACCGTCAGATCATGTGGTCACGCAGCGGGTGATCTGAATGTCACGTCTGTCTGACAGGACACGTGTTTCCTGAGAGCACCACGTCACAGGACTATAAGCCAGCAGTGTGACAAATACGCCACTTTCAGTCACATATCACCAAAAAGATGGGGTAACAAATGTCGTTTTGTCAGTTATTATGGCACTTTTTTCACAGTAATTAAAGATGATGAAAACTTTCTCCTCGTCTACATCGTCTAATTTCTCTTTTTTAAAATACATTTATCTACTTCTTGATTTTAGGCATTTTAGTGATGGCAGCACAGTGGTAAAGTTTCCGTCTGTTAATCAGAGCTTCTGTAAATTGCAGGTTCAAATCTCCCATGAGTGGCATGAAAATTCAGTAAGATACATCTTCTATTATACATTCCAAATCTAAATTAGAACTCTGCATGTATTTTTTATTTTTTGTTTCTCCACAGTGGCGCGCAATGTGGTTCCACATGTTCCAGCTGGTTTTTGTTTTGTTTTTCCACAGCAACTGCACGATGTGGTTCCACATGCTCCAGCTGCTAGCACTGTGTTCCCTCTGCAACAGTTTCGTGCACGTGCAGCATCGCAGCAGGATCATTCATGCCTGCCCGACCGTGTGTCCCTCCCAATGTTGGCTTGATGTTTTCAGGGTTCGCTCATTCAGGCTGTTTCGCCGTGATTCGCCCTGATTTCTAGGGTCCCTTAGGGTTGTGAAGGGGCCCTTAGGGTTGAGCAAACATACAGTGTTTTCCAGAGTGTAGGTCACATGCGTGTTTAACTAGTTTGGGATGTCCTGTGACTTATATGGTGCAACTTGTATACCAAAAATCACACTTGTTTTTCATTTTAATGTCTATTGATAGAGGGCTTTCCCATCAATTATTTATTTTTTATTTTATTTAACGTTTTTTATCCAGGTTAGTCCCATTGAGATCGACACCTCTTTTGCAAGGCAGACCTGGACAATTCTAAAGCTTCCTATTCACCTAATCTGCATGTCTTTCAATTAAAGCACTATTCAAAATAAGCTCCAATAATAAAAATATAGTAAGTCCCTTCAACTGTTCCCTTCTCTTCACTGGGGGGTCTCCACAACAGATCCAAGATGGATCTGCATGTTTATTTGACACAAAGTTTACAGTGGATGCCCCTCCTGATGCAAGTCTGTATTTCATGGAGGGTGGGCATGGGCGAGAGGGGGTTGGACTAGGAACCTTCCGTCTGTGTTTTCATTACAGCTTTCCGTGCTACATGACGTAAAAACACATTCCGCTGCGCTCGTTTCTTTCTGAACAAGTCCTGAAGAAGATGCATGTTCCTCTGATTCTGCAGTTTCAAAAGAAACGCGCAAAAAATAACAGTAATCTTGATTAGTCCAGCTAACAAATCCATTGTTTATACGGGCGGATTCCGGGTACAACTCATTTGCGTATGTCACAAACGGCAGACGTCACAACGCAAAGCATTATGGGATTGCTCTACTGACTGAATCGGATCGTAACCACGGTGCATGTAAACACGCACAGCAAGCAGATCACTTTAGGGCACGTTCATGTAAACAAGACAATCTGATCCACCAATCGGATAGAATTCAATCAGATCAGAAATAAAGTGTCCATGTAAACGTAGCTACTGACAAAAAAGTGCACTTAACCACTTGGCCACCACCCCTGGCCTTCAGTGATGCAAGAATAAATGCCAATAATAAAAAGTACACAGCAACAATGTACAAAAAAAAAAAAACAAAACATGAAAGAGCTGATTATATGGAAAGGTACAACTTGTATTTTAGTGTGACTTAGACTCTGGAAAATATGGTAAGTACAAGGAGTGATCAAGCTGAACTGACTGCACTTATCACCACCAAGGATATTCTTTCTTCTTTTTGCCTGTCAGGTTAGTCAAAAGTTCAGAAATGCATTTTTGCAATACTTGGTAAACAAATTTTAAAAGTAGTGATGCACTGAAGGTAGCGTTCGTATGAGCTATTGAGTTGGGACACTGCTTCAGGCAGCTCTACCCATATTGCTAATGATAACACAAGTACAAAAAGTAGGGACAAGTCAGGACGTACTTTCAAATGCATAAAAGCAACGTAAAGCTGATAGCAACTTTTGTGTTGCAAAAATGTGGCACAATAATAGGAACTCAAAGAACACAAACTTTCACGTGACTTTTTGAAAAAAAATAAATAAATAAATAAAAAAAAACATGTTGTGTCTTGCTTATTTGAGGAGACAACCCACTGTCACTGTGTGGCTGAGATTTCTGACCAAAATAATGACCATGGATGAAGAAAATTAGAGCTGCAGCAGCCATGAAACTGTTTCTGATGTAGAAAAAAAATGCACTACAGCTTGACTCAGTTGTAAGGGGTGTGTGTGTGTGTGTATGTGGGGGTGGGGTAGAGAACTTGATGAATGAATAATATATAGTGTTGAAAGTCATTGAATGTTCTGGAACATGTTATTTTTAGTTACAATCAATCGCTAAATATTTCTTTAGTCATCGTTTACTTATTTACTCACGATTTCTCTATGGATAAACATGGTATCATTCCATTTCTACTTAGAATTTTGGAGAGCACTGAGGACCCAAATGTAGAAAACTGACAACTGCTGTTTCAAATGTTCATTTGAAACACTGAAATGGCTGAAGCTCATGAAGTGAAAACGTGATCATGTCCATGTTTACTATTTGTGATATTACGACACGTCAATAAAGCAGAGATCAAATGTTACTACTGTCTCTTATTAGGACCACACCCAGTTTTAATGACACTATGGGCAACATGCTGGTTTGTCGATAAGACAGTAGCACCTTATCAGCTCTGGGGAAGATGAAGCTGCCTGCAATGTGATTTATGAAGCAGCTCTGAACTCTTCTCTGGGTGTCTATTGATTCAGTGCTGTGGATGACCTCAGGCTGAATTAATCTGCCTGCAAATATACAAGAGTTATGTCTTGTGCTCTGCAGGACTCAGCAAGGAAGATCAGGCAGGCATGAATCCACAGGGTGACACTCCCAATGCCAAGACACGGGGGAGTTTATTAATGCACTCGTCCAGAAGGAATCTGTGGAAAAGCTACAGTTTGGGTTGGTTAACCCTTATACTACTGTATGGGGTCAACTACAGTATGTTGATATTTTATAAATTTGGCAGTCTATCTTATAAAAGTCACACAAAAAGTTTTGTACTTCAAGCTTCTTTAAAATTATGACTTTTAACAAATACAAAGGCTTGTTTTCCCCCAGGGAAAGATTAGATTAGATAGAACTTGATCGGGAAGACTGCCTCAGGGAAAGTGAGTTTCAAGCAGTAAGTTTGCAAATATAAATACCGGACATACTGATCAATACTTGTTCCTCTCCTTCCCGTCCTCTGTCTTCCTGTTACCCCCCCCCCCCCCCCCCCCCCCTGTGGCTGAAGATGCTCCTCTGGTTGCTGATGATGGTGTGCAGAGGATGACGGACATCGTCCATAATGTGCAGCAGTTTGTCCAGTGTTCTCTTCTCTGCCACCGTCAGAGAGTCCAGCTTCATGCCAACCACAGAGCCAGCCCACCTGATCAGTTTGTCCAGTCTGGATGTGTCCTCCTTGGATGTGCTCCTCCCAGCATACCACTGTGTAAAAGAGGACATTGGCTACTACGGACTGGCAGAACATTCACAGGAGTTTCCTGCAGATGTTAAATGGCCGCAACCTCCTCATAAAGTACAGCCTGTTCTGTCCCTTCCTGTACAGGTGCTTGGTGTGGATTGTCCAGTCCAGTTTGCTGTCCAGCCACAGCCTGAGATACTTGTAGGAGTCCACAGCCTCCACCTCAGCTTCCTCAATCAGAACTGGTCACAGATTTGGTCTGGACTTCCCAAAGTCAATGACCAGCTCCTTTGTCTTTGAGGTGTTGAGCTGTAAATGTGGCAGCAGGCAGCAAAGTCCTTCACTAGGCTCCTGTACTCCTCCTCTCTGCGAGTAGCACTGAATGATACTGTACAGACTGATGATTCCCCCAGATGATGGGACAAACTGAATGGTATTGTTTTACAATAAAAAAAAATTTGCAAAGAATTTGGGGGGTTGAATATGTGTATAAGAGATCAGTAAATGTGTTTGCATTGTTCAATTTAAAAAGCATTGTTTTTATTTGTACTTTCTAATTAAAAATAACCCTGAGGTTCAATGGAAAGACATTCTGGAGTCATGAGGTCACCGGACAGAGGTGCTTGGCAATGCTGATATCTTTACAGCAGGGCAAAGGTCCTGGTGCGTCCTGTCTTACTGTATGACTGTGAGACTTGATTGCTAACCCATGACGTAAGTGGAAAACTGGATGTCTTTGGCACTAGCTGTTGCTGGAATGACTGCATCAAACAAACAGTTACTTAGGGAGACTCAGATGCGAAATATGTGGGCCATCAGCTATGACATTTTGGCAATGTGGCGCATTTCTCCGCAGATTATACGGCAAGCAGATGTCTCAGTGTTGAAGACCCCAGCAGCTGGAGAAGACCATGCTGACGTCTGCATTTCACCAGGCTGCAGCAGATAGATGTTTACTATTGAGCGATGGGGATGGAGAGGTCGTCTGCCTGGGCAGTCTTACGTATATTTTGGGACTTTTTTTCATTTGGCCAAACACTTGAGGTTAAAATGTGTTGTTGCACTGTGAGTGGGTACACGCCAGACTCTGTGTGTGTGGGGAGGCTCAGAGCATGAATACATCAGGTTATAACACGTCACATTGTCTGGACAACTTAGCCTCACAAGGACAAGGGGAAGGGGAATCTAACATGACATGTTCGACTGGTGTTGATTTTGCAGCTTCACTTTTCAGCTCTCATACTATCCCACCATATATCCTCTTCTTCTCCTCTCTTTCCTCATACTTTATGTTGTCTGCTGTGTTGCTACAGGGTAAGACAGAGCCACACCAACACACAAAAGACAGAACAGATTACTATCACACAAAACCCACCAAGTACAAGAAAACACGTCGCCACGGAAATAACAGTGACTCTGCAGCACAGTTTTAATGCTACTCCAGCCTGTGATATGATTATTCAAGCCACCCAGATAGAAAATCTATTTATTATATCTGCCACGGAGATGATGTTTTTCCATGCATATGTTTGTTGCTTCTTTGCATTATTAGCATGATTCCTTAAAGCATTCTGAACCAAAAATCAGAAAACTTGGAGAATGCATTGACTTTAAATATTAAGCATTAAAGTGTTGAGCGAAACACTTTTGCTTCCAAAGGGTTGTGGATTGCTGCAGTGGTGAGTTTGCTTTGTGCAGCAACTACCGAAAATAATAAATGGAATTTACATTGACAATGTGATGGTAGTTTTTTGCTCCTGCAGCATCCAGTATCCATACTTCCTCAGCTGTTATAGTCACGTTACAGCTAAAGCAACTTTAATTAGAGTGCAGAATTGCGCTGAAGGCAAACTACTTGATTTGAATAGCATTTCAGAGCACCAAGACATTTTGTCAGGTATGCAACACATATGTCTATCAATTTGTGCCAAGCTGTGTGCATTATTTTTAATTGACTATAATTGCCACTACAACTGTATTCCTCTTATTACCTTGCAATACTGCTATTATATGTTGTTATACTTGCACCATGTATATTCTGCACAAATCAGACCTTGTACATATGTACAAGTGCACTTCATACATATCTGCATTGCTTTTGTCTGTGTGCAGGATTGTGCACATGATCATTGTTTTGTCTCTGTTCCCTTTGAGGCACTCTGTGAAGAACATTGCACTTGCATTCATTATGCATTGCAAATACAGAGTCTGTGCACATTAAAGTCTTTTTTGCAGTCTGTATTTTTTTAAATGTTCATGTACAACTCCACTTCCAATGAAGTTGGAACGTTGTGTAAAATGTAAATGAAAACAGAATACAATGATTTGCAAATCCTCTTCAACTTATATTCAATTGAATACACCACAAAGACAAGATATTTAATGTTCAAACTGATAAACTTTATTGTTTTTGTGCAAATATTTGCTCATTTTGAAATGGATGCCTACAACACATTTCAAAAAAGCTGGGACAGTGGTATGTTTACCACTGTGTTACATCACCTTTCCTTCTAACACTCAATAAGCATTTGGGAACTGAGGACACTAATTGTTGAAGCTTTGTAGGTGGAATTCTTTTCCATTCTTGCTTGATGTATGACTTCAGTTGTTCACGGGGTCTCCATTGTTGTATTTTGCGCTTCATAATGTGCCACACATTTTCAATGGGCGACAGGTCTGGACTGCAGGCAGGCCATTCTAGTACCCACACTCTTTTAATACGAAGCCACACTGTTGTAACACGTGCAGAATGTGGCTTGGCATTGTCTTGCTGAAATAAGCAGGGACGTCCCTGAAAAATACGTTGCTTGGATGGCACCATGTCTTGCTCCAAAACCTGGATGTACCTTTTAGCAATGATGGTGCCATCACAGATGTGTAAGTTGCCCATGCCATGGGCACTAACACACCCCCATACCATCACAGATGCTGGCTTTTGAACTTTGTGCTGGTAACAGTCTGGATGGTCATTTTCCTCTTTTGTCTGGAGGACACGACGTCCATGATTTTCAAAAACAATTTGAAATGTGGACTCATCAGACCACAGCACACTTTTCCACTTTGTGTCTGTCCATTTCAAATGGGCTTGGGCCCAGAGAAGGTGGTGGCATTTCTAAATGTTGTTGATGTATGGCTTTCACTTTGCATGGTAGAGTTTTAACTTGCACTTGTAGATGTAGCAACAAACTGTGTTAACTGACAATGGTTTTCTGAAGTGTTCCTGAGCCCATGCAGTAAGATCCTTTATACAATGATGTTGTTTTTTAATGCAGTGCCACCTGAGGGGTCGAAGGTCACGAGCATTCAATGTTGGTTTTTGGTCTTGCCGCTTAAGTGTAGAAAGTTCTTCAGATTCTCTGAATCTTCTGATTATATTATGGACTGTAGATGATGGAATCCCTAAATTCCTTGCAATTGAATGTTGAGAAACATTGTTCTTAAACTGTTGGAGTATTTTTTTTCATGCAGTTGTTCACAAAGTGGTGATCCTCACCTCATCTTTGCTTGTGAACGGCTGAGCCTTTTGGGGATGCTTCTTTTATACCCAATCATGACACTCACCTGTTTCCAGTTATGTATTCTTTGAGCATTCGTCAACTTTTGTTGCCCCGTCTCAACTTTTTTGAAATGTGTTGCAGGCATTCATTTCAAAATGAGCAAATATTTGCACAAAACAACAAAGTTTATCAGTTTGAACATTAAATATCTTGTCTTTCTGGTGTATTCAATTGAATATAGGTTGAAGAGGATTTGCAAATCAATGTATTCTGTTTTTATTTACATTTTACACAACATCCCGACTTCATTGGAATTGGGGTTGTATACAAGTTCAGCTTAGTCCAAGAACAAGTTTTTTTTTAAAACAAGTTTCATTGAAAAGATTGTCAGAACTTTTTTCTTTCTGGTCAACCTGCTAATGAATATGAAATATGTATATGAAACTGTAAATGCTTGGCAGAGGAAACAATTAATGGCACAGTTGTTTAGCTGCCTGCTGAGTGCGATAGCTGCTGAGACCATCCTGACACCAGAGCCAAAGCTGACACCAACAGCTGTGAGTCCCAGAAAAGGTTTGCAAGAGGATAAGAGGAAATGGGGGCTTCATTGTTGTTGTGGGAAAGTTGTGCAGTCAGAATCTTCTGCAAGTCTCACAGCATGCATGGCGGGGGGGAGGGGGGTGCCAGGTGGCTGTGGCTTTAATGGACTGTTTCCCTGAAATAATTTGTGAGACAGGTGGTTGCCAGCATTGGCAGGGTCAGCACTGAGCCTGCAGCTCTTGGACTGTTCAAGTCCCTGATGAGGGTAATCCAGTAACTCTCACACTGAGACGCTGCTGTTTGGTTCGTATTGCAGTGGTTACAACACAGATTCAGTGTCTGTAAAACTAGACCAGGCTTTGTTCAGCGTTCTTATTTAAGCCCCTCTTTCCTTCTGTCCCCAGCTACTGTTTTGGGTCTGGTTTAAATGCATTCATCATATTCACAGATTATTTCTAGTGACACGTCGGGGGGAGATTTCTGTGGAGGTATATGACTGTCTCAGCATGACAGGTCAGACTGATCTATCTATCCAGTAGATGGAACCTACTGCCTTACAATATAAACTGTTTGTTGTGATTTGGCGCTATATAAATAAAATTGATTGATTGATTGAACCTTTGGTTTGTTTATTGTAGCCCCCCCCCCGCCATAAATGTAGTTGACCATAAAACATATTTTTTGTAATTCTCAACAAAGTTAGAATTGTGTCACGAAAATGTGGCATTTTTCATGACACTTTTTTGTGTACTATTTATAATCCTCCCCCTTCTCCTAACTCTAATACCCCCATCACACATATGCTGATTGAGGCCGAATTACGTCAGAATGACACATCTGTCCACAATCGGGAAATATTGATTTGCGGTCCGAAGACCAACAGATGGCAATCTGTGAGCATCTACCTGTTGTCTACATAAGCTTTGGATGCCATCGTACCATCGTGCCATCTTGCCATCGTGCGTTCTGACACTGCTGACCATGCCTCTTTCCCTCCCTACTGCATCTGATGATGGTAATATTTGTCTGGTTCCTGCACTTTCTTGCTATGTGTGATGGGGGCTTTACCATAACGTAAGGGCCTCCCTTCCCTTAAACCTAACCATAACCCCCCCCCAAGACCCCCATCACCCCGCATTTCATGCCCCATTACGAAATAAATTCATGCCCCCATCAAGAAAAGCGCCAATTTTTTGTGACGATATCACAAACCCATAGATTAACTGACTTTTCCTTTTTGTATACCATTTTCAGTTCAGGCCACCAAAAAAAAAAAAAGTGACTAATGTGAAGCGTGTCAAAACTTGACATGCTTAAATTAATTTGAAGGAAGCAAGAAAAGAGAGAAAGAAAGAACACAAGGAGGGGAACTAATAAAGAAAAAAACAAGGAAGGAAGGAGGGATAAAAGGAAGAAAGAGAAGGAAGAAACCTTCTCCAAAGAGGAGTGTTGAGGAGAATTAGGGATGATGCATTATGAACTGATGAAGACACTGTTTGGATCAAAACTTGAGTCCACCCAGGTGTGTGACACACCTTGGAGACAAGACACTGGGACCTGAACCCAGACCTGATTTGAATAGATGAAATCTGGATCCCAGCCCCAGTTTTACACACAGGGACCAATTGGGCCCATGGATACAGAAAGTTCAAAGAAATATTAAAGATTTTTGTTCAGTTCACTTATTAATGTATTCTCTATTAAAATTCACCTGACACGTGTGCTTAATTCTGGTGGATTCACATCACATACTGTAGTTGTGATATTAATATAATATAAAACACAGGATAGCTTGCACATTATACGTCCAAAAAGTCCAAATCAAGGTGCACACTGTTCTCAGTAGAGATTAGAAACTGTATTTGCCATTTGTACTCGCCTGTAAGGTTTGGGTACATAGGAATTTTTGTGCAGAGTTCTTGAGTAAATAAATATTAAAAAGTGTAAAAGTATAAAGGTATAAAAATATAAAAAAGGATTCATTCTTACCCAGTGCTCCTAATAAGTATTACACAGTAAAAGGTTGAAGGAGATTATGAACAGCAGTTATTGCACACTTTGTATTCCAAACACAGGATATTGCACCAATGAATGTTATTTCACAGGGAATAAAATGTCGCACATAATGTCCAATATCAGATATAAACCAACTGTATTTATTTATGTTGATGTTGAATTCCACCTTAAATAAAGAGGAAAGATGAATAAGAAATGCAGATTCAGGTTCACCCAAGTCATAAATCATCACAGATCTCTTCGGACAAGAGAAAGCCATAAATTCCAATAAAGAAGAAAACTAAAAAGGTGTGTTTGCTTGTTTTGTTGATTGAAGCAACAATCCTGCTTCCCTGCATGCTCTTTAAAGTGAGAAATGAACATCAGCACAAAGGCGCAGTGCGTTTGCCAGTGCGTAAACTGTCGGGCACATCCCCCATTTCAAGGATTAGTCCCACCAGGTTTCTGTGGCAACCCTGTCTGCACACTGTCTCCATGGCAATGGATACGCAGTGTACTTGTTGTTGCTGCCACCCCCACCCCCCACCCCCCACCCCATCACCACCACTTTTTTTCGTTTCTTTTTTTTTTTTTTTTTTTTTTTACTTCATATAGGGTGTAAGTCAAACTTGGAGAAAGCAAAAAAGGACTCATCAGTGTCATGGGCTGTAGGGCAAGAAACACAAAGGGGCATTTCAACAGGATGCCAGTGACACAATGAGATACCACTGTCCTGATCACAGAATTTAATCCTGTTTTTAATTTAGAGCAAAACGATGCTGTCTAATGTGAGGATCTCCATCTGCAAGGAAACCATGTGAACCTCAAACCAACAAATCGTGCAGCACAGGCCCGCAGCAGCAACTGCTTGAGAGTGTAAAAAATAAAATATAAGGAAAGGGAAAAAAAAACACAAAACAGCAAAAAAAATCCACATGCACCGTGCTAGGAATGGCTTATCGTCACTGGCTGCTATTGTTTTCAGCACCATGCGGGGAATGAATGAGTGCGCGGCCGCGGTCAGACCTGTGGTTTAAGCGGTCAGAGCAAAGGCGAACCTCGCCTCTTACCCTTGGAAGCATCCTTGTCTTCTTTAGGCTTCGCCACTTTTGCGCTCATAGATCCCAGTTTGGATGTGTAATTCCCGATTTAGACAAGAATCGAAATGTTATGTCCTCAAGGAAATCCGTGCCAAAGGTTCCAGGTGTTGAGATAAGGGTTCTGTGAAGAGGGGCATACAATTAGTGCTCAGCATCGTTTCATTACGCAGGAAAATAATAAAGCAGAGTATTTGGGGTGAGTCAATAAACCGTCTGAACGGAGCGAGGTGTTTTCCAGCTGGATAATCATCCAAATATTGTCATTACGCACACACATCTTCTGGGGGGAAAGACTCAAACCGTCCTAATAACCTACCTTATCTCCTCCACGTTTGCGGCTACATCAACGCTCATTGATGAAAGAAAACGTTCCCACCACGAATGTGGCACACAAGAAAATCACGACCGCCTCTATAGTGACAAAAGAGGGGCGCCAAAAAAGAAAGAAAGAAAAAACAAACAAAAAACGCAGCGCAATCTTCTCAGCGGGCTTCGATCCGGCATTTAAAAGACACAAACGTAGAAACAAAGCACCGGCACAGAGCCGCGCGCGCGGTCAGATTCCGTCCTCGTCTGTCCTTGACGGCACAAATTCAACAGGATCCACACGGTGAGAGCGCGCCCTGCGTCCCGCACAACGCGCACAATCGCTGTCGGACTGCAATGATGATCCGCGCAGACGCCTCCATCCGTGCAGAGCTGTGTCACAGTGTGAAACACCAGCCGAGCTGTGCGTTAAAGCGCCGCAGCGCGCTGCGCACCGGCTGGCGCTCTCACCTGCACCAGCTGCGTATTTTCAAACAGGTTTTCTTTTGTGGTGTAAAAAAAAAAATGCAGAAGATATGCAACAAATGCAACTGAAAGACTTTAATAATAATGATGATGATGATAATGATGCGTTCTGCAATGTACATACTTATGTGGAACAACCACTGCAACAAAATATGATATTTGAGAAAAAGTAATTATATCTGCACACTCTAAAAAATAATGAACTGACTCAAAATGACTAAAATAACAAGGCGCATGGATCTTTTGAAGCTGTTACTGAATAAATACACTTAAAAAAAACAAACCTTCATAAGATGACCCTCATTCAGTTAGACAGGATTTGCATCAAATAAATATTTGTAGCCCCTACTCGGGGCCACATATCTATACACAAAAAACTGTACGAACATGTGTGTATGTCTCTGACCTGTCAAAACAGCAACTCAGACACTTCAGCCAAACTTGGCACACATATGCATTGACATACAGGGAGTGACATAGGCTCTTGAGCACTGTAGCCATAGTAGTAGTACAACAACTACTATACTAGTTGTTGTTGTTAATAAGAGGACATACACTTTTGTGCTGCAGAACTGAGCCAAACTTGGCACACACATGTTTTGACATACAGGGAGTGACATGGGTTAGAACACTTTAGTAGTAGTAGTTGTTGTTGTTGTTGTTGTTTTTGTTGGTGTTGTTAAGAGGAGATGATGATGCACCACAAAAGCTACTGAGCACTTTAGTAGTAGTTATAGTAGTGGTAGCAGTAGTAGGAATAGTTAAAGGGAGAGACAATTTTGTGGTGCATCATCATCGACAAATGTGCTAAATGGTTGGTGTCACACTTTTCTGTTCTCTCCTTTTTCCTTTTTGAACTGTTTACATCTTCATTTTTGTAAGTAGTAGTAGTAGTTTAGGGGAGAGACACTTTTGTGCTGCAGATTTGAGCCAAATTTGGCACACATATGTTTTGACATACAGGGAGTGACATGGGTTAGAGCACTTTAGTAGTACTAGTAGTTGTTGTTTTTGTTGCTATTGTTAAGAGGAGAGACACTTTTGTGCTGCAGATTTGAGCCAAACTTGGCACACATATGTTTTGACATACAGGGAGTGACATGGGTTAGAGCACTTTAGTAGTACTAGTAGTTGTTGTTTTTGTTGCTATTGTTAAGAGGAGAGACACTTTTGTGCTGCAGGATTGAGCCAAAGTTGGCTCACATATACTTTGACATACCAGGAATGACATAAGCTACTGATACTTTAGTAATAGTTATAGTAGTGGTAGCAGTAGTAGGAATAGTTAAAGGGAGAAACAATTTTGTGGTGCATCATCATCGACAAATGTACTAAATGGTTGGTGTCATACTTTTCTGTTCTCTCCTTTTTCCTTTTTGAACTGTTTACATCTTCATTTTTATAAGTAGTAGTAGTAGTTTAGGGGAGAGACACTTTTGTGCTGCAGATTTGAGCCAAACTTGGCACACATATACTTTGACATATGGGTAGTGACATAGGCTATTGAGTATATTAGTAGCAGCAGTAGCGTAGTAGTAGTAGTAGTAGTAGTAGTACACTCTAAAACATGCTGCTGCGTTTAGTTACGTCCACTTGCTACCTCTCTTTAACATAAAGAGCTCTTACAAGTTTTGGATGTTGAACTCAGTTTTACGAGTTGTAAAGTTGGTGGTAGTAGTAGTAATTTCAATTTTCACTTTATTTTCATGTATATAGTGCAACAAAGTTGCCTCAAGGCGCTTCACACAAGTAAGGTCTAACTTTACCAACCTCCAGAGCAAGCACACAGGCAACAGTGGTAAGGAAAAACTCCATCTGATGATTTGAGGAAGAAACCTCAAGCAGACCACACTCAAAGGGGTGACCCTCTGCTTGGGCCATGCTACCGACACAATTTACAAAACAATTCACAAAACGAATATACAGGAAATGTTGCCCGTGCACAGGACAGGATGGTTACAGAAACAGACACCACCCCCATCTCTGGATGGAGCTGCACCTCAAAGAGGGAAAAATACAGAATCAGGCATCAGATAGACAACAAATACAGTATAATTTGTCAGCATTAAGCAACAAGAAAAACAGAAGAAATACTAAGGTGATCGCCGGCCACTAGCCCTAAGCTTCACTAAAAGACCCAGAATTTAGATAAAGTTGAGGCCGCAGCCCGCACGGTTTCCTAATAAAATTAATTTAAAAAGTAAAAAGCATAGTAACATACTATGCCAGTATGCTTACCATACGAAAGAGAAAATAAGTGCGTCTTAAGTCTGGACTTGAAAGTCTCTACAGAATCGGGCTGTTTTATTGATGCAGGGAGATCATTCCACAGAACAGGGGCACGATAAGAGAAAGCTCTGTGACTCACAGACTTTTTATTCACCCTAGGAACGCAAAGTAGTCCTGCAGCCTGAGAACACAAAGCCCGGGCAGGTACATAGGGTTTAATTAGGTCAGCTTGGTAGGGAGGTGCCAGTCTGTGAACAATTTTATAGGCTGAACCTTAAAATCTGATGAAAAGATGTAGTAGCACGTGTCTCTTCTTGAGACGGCTTTAGTCACACCCCAACAGTTCTCTGGAATCCGGAATAGGTAGGAGGTGATAAGCTTTGCTGGTGAAGATGAAGTTTTCATTTCCGTCTCTGAATCAAACCCGCTCTAGGGCGGATAATCTGCTAGTTTATTATACAACTAAAGTTTTGTGATGTGTTTCATTAAGTGCACTGAAAAAGGTCCTGTGTCTTTATTTTTATTTAAATGTGTATGTCAGTCTCACATTATCAAAATATGTCCAACTGACATTGTTTTTCTACAAAGGAACATTTTATCAGTTGAGCACATTTAAATGAAGTTGGCTGTAGTAACCTAATTTATTTTGTCCTCTTTAAGTGTAATTTAGTTGAACCAACTTGAAATTAGTTAATAGGATTTGGTGTTAAGTAACCAAAATAGTCCATTTAAGTTATTTTAACTTCTTTATTTTACCAAAATAATAACCAAAATTACATATTGGTTATAAAAATGGTTACCAAGTTTGTGAATTTTTGTTCTAACGTATTTATTTTACCTCCATTGTACTCTGAAATGTCCATGCAAATTGTTACATTAGCTTTTTATCAGGATTGGTGATTTATTTTACTTGAGTCAGAATAAATTAATTTTATTATAGTTTTTGATCAAAATGTTTATTTTAAAATCATTGTCAACCAAACTGCTTTTATTCATTAACAATTTTGTATGAACATCTTAAATTAAATAATTATTGCCCACTTTTGAAAGTAACTGAACAAAAAATAAATAAATAACAGGTATTTTGTCCAATAAGTGAAACTCTGCTGTAAACATGTTCAACTCCATTTAACTACAGACCATGAAACCTAGTTTGGATGCAGAATTTCTTGTAAACTGCAGACCTGTTTATAATTTGACTTCCCCCACCACCCAATGATTCTAAAGAAAGTAGTTTATAAGCAATTTGAAGCCTATTGGTCAATAAAACCTATCATTTTAAACCTTTACAGACAGAATTTAGGTCACAGTGTTCCATAGAAACTGCATTTACAAAAGTGGTGAATGATTTGTTGTTGACTGTTGAAAAGGATTCCACATCCATGTTGTTGTTGTTGGATCTTATTGCTGCTTTTGACAGTGCTAATCACAGTATTTGGTTGGAAAGAATTGAAAAGTTGTCTTATTTTCTGGTCACTCTGGTCACATGCTGTTGTGGCTGTGGTCTTACTTGTTAGATCACTTACAATTTATTTTCTATAATGATTCTACCCTGGAATTCTCTGTATTGAAGTGTGGGATACCCAAGATTCGTTTCTTGGACCACCATTGTTTTCACTTTATGATGGTCAGGGTATTCATACTTTTACTGGTAGGTGGATGATATGCAACTTTGCATGCCTGTGTTCACAGATAGTGCTACTTATGTTGCAAAGCTAGAGGTTTGTTTGGCAGTGGTGAAAAGCTGGATGTCTTGTAATTTTCTACTTTTGAATTTTGAGAACAATGACGCAATTGTTATTGGCCCTGCCACACAGACCAGACATCTCTATGATCAATTAATATTACTTCTGGGTGTGTGATTCATCATAGTGAAAGAATTAAAAATCTTGGTGTAGTTATGACCCCACATTATCATTTGACCTGCTTATTAGAGAAGTGGCAAAGACTGTCCATGTTCATTTTTTGTAATACTGCAATTATTAGAGCAGTTTTGGCAATGCCAGATAGTGAGACATGGGTTCATGATTTGTATCTTCTAAACTTGATTATTGCAATGTATTTTTTCTGTGCTACCCCAACAGAGTGCAACATGTGTCCAGATGATCCTGAAAATGGTAATTAGAGTTCTGAATAAAACCAGACACTCTTGCTTTGGCTTCTTATGTCTGAGCAGATTGATAGACAGATGGATAGATAGACATAATATGGGTGTGTGCCTGCTCATCTCACTGACCTTGTTAAGCCTTAATCGCCCTGAAGGCTGCTGACTTCTTCATGACCTCCGGAAAGCAGAGTAAACCTGAATCCAAATACCATAGGGCATAGGCGTCAAACTGATTCAAGAAAGGGCCGAAAGGGTGAAGGTTTTCTACTGCCCACTCCACCAGGTGATTTCACTGATTAACATTACTTTGAGCAGATGGAATCAGTTAATCAGTGAAATCACCTGGTGTAGTTGGTCATGAAGAAGTCAACAGCCTTCAGAGACTTTGCTTAATTATTAGACTGATTACAGTTTTCAAATACAAACTTAAAACTCACATTTTTCTGGCATATATTGTTAGTTCTAAGCGATTCTATTTGATTTCATTTCTAGTTTTCATGCCAAGAGGTCAGTGTGCTTGTTTCCGGAGAAGACGGTTCTCGGTTCAAGACAACCCCTGTCCATTCTCCATGTAAAGTGGAGTTGTGTCCTGAAGAGCATCTGGAGTAAAGCTTGTGCCAAGTCAACATGCAGTTCCATATTGGATTCATTTTAGCAACCTCAAGTGAAAAAGGGAGAAGCTGAACATTTTTCTCTAGTTTTCATGCAGAAGCTGAAACTGCTATGGACGTGCATGTTTTAACTTGTTCTTTGTGTATGTCGTTTGATTTGTAATTGAAACTACTGTCAGCACTTAGTAGTTTTTAAAGGATGATATAAAGATGTTGTTAACAGTTGAGTGAGTGATTCAAAACTGTGTGAAAGTGCAGAGTAGAATCTTCTGGAATATTATCTTGGCATCAGTATAAGGGTGATTCTTAGACTACGGGCACTTATTATGTCCTTTGATCATATTGTATGAAAAACAGAAAAAAGGGGAAATTTCACATTTTTATAGTTATCTTTACAATGAAAGTGTGTTAAGAAATTTGTTCTAGTAGTCTATGATGACTTTTTCACCTTTTTTCAGCATCGTTATATGCAAATATTGCCGTTTTGTGCTTGTCCCACACCCAGACTTTTGATCTTCAATGATAAAAATGAATGGTAAAGAAACATTTTTTCTAATGTTTTAAAATATCTCTGAATAAAACATCAGTAAAATAACCAAAACATAATTGGGGTATTCAATGTCATACAACTGTTGTGATTTTTTTAAACAAAATGTAGTTGTCCCACACTATTGCCGTAATTTCCACCACAACACTGTAATGTCCCTTTAACCAGTTTGTATGAAAGATTGTTTGGGTAGTTTCTATGGTGATAAACAGTGACATCAGAGCACATGTATATAGCGCCAAATCACAACAAACAGTTGCCCAAAGGCGCTTTATATTGTAAGGCAATGGTGTGGTGGAAATTACATTTACAAGGCCAATAGTGCCCGTAGTTAAACAATCACCCACATACAGTGCATCCAGAAAGTATTCACAGCGCTTCACTTTTTCCACACTGGTATTTTACATCCTTAGTGCAAAATGGATGAAATTAATTTTTCCCCCAAAATTCTACACACAATACCCCATAAAGACAATGTGAAAATGTTTTTTTGGGATTTGGGACTTGGCTGCGGAGATTGGTGTCTCGGGCATGGATGTTGTGACTTAGCCGCAGTGGTCAGTGACTCTGCTGTGAAGATTGGTGTCTCGGATGCAGGGGTGGTGACTCAGCTGTGGTGGTTAATGACTCAGCCACAGAGATTGGTGATTCGGCCAGGGAGGTTGGTGACTCGGATGCAGGGGTTTGTGACTCAGCCTCAGACGTTGTCTAGGACGCAGGGGTTGTGACTCAGCTGTGATGGTCAGTGACTCGGCCACAGAAATTGGTGACTTAAAGGTTGGCGTCTCAGGCTTGGAGGTGGTGACTTGGCTGCAGAGGTTGGTAACTTGGCCAGGGAGGTTGGTGACTCGGATGCTGGGGTGTGTGACTTGGCCACAGAGATTGCTGTCTCAGATGCAGGGATTGTGTCTTGGCTGCAGTGGTCAGTGACTCAGCCACAGATATTGGTGACTCAGATGGGGAGGTTGTGTCTCAGGTGAGAAGGTTGTGACTCGACCGCAGTGGTCACTGACTCAGCCGCGGAGGCTGGTGACTTGGTCTGTGTGGCTGGTGAGTCTGCTGCAGAGTTTGGTGACTCAGCTGAAGTGGTTGGCGATTCAGTCATGCAGGTTGGTGACTGATGCTGAGATTGTGACTCAGCTACGGAGTGGATGTTGTGAGTCAGACACAGAGGTCAGTGAGTTGGACACAAAGGTTGGTGACTCGGACACAGAGGTTGGTGACTCAGACGCTGAGGTTGGTGACTTGGACACAGAGGTTGGTGGTGGACATGGAGGATGGTGACTCGGGCATGGGGTTGGTGACATGCTGAGATCGTGACTCAGCTACAGAGTGGAGGTTGTGAGTCAGATGCAGAGGTCAGTGAGTTGGACACAGAGGTTGGTGACTCAAATGCTGAGATTGGTGACTTGGACACAGAGGTTGGTGGCGGACATGGGGGTTGGTGACTCAGTCATGGAGGTTGGTGACTGATGCTGAGATCGTGACTCAGCTACAGAGTGGAGGTTGTAAGTCGGACGCAGAGGTCAGTGAGTTGGACATGAAGGTTGGTGACTTGGACACACAGGTTGGTGGTGGACATGGAGGATGATGACTCAGGCATGGGGGTTGGTGGCGGACATGGAGGTTGGTGATTCGGGCATAGGGGTTGGTGACTCAGTCATGGAGGTTGGTGACTCAGGTGTGGGGGTTGGTGACTCAGTCATGGAGGTTGGTGACTGATGCTGAGATCATGACTCAGCTACGGAATGGAGGTTGTGAGTCAGACACAGAGGTCAGTGAGTTGGACACAAAGGTTGGTGACTTGGACATAGAGGTTGGTGGCGGACATGGAGGTTGGTGATTCGGGCATAGGGGTTGGTGACTCAGTCATGGAGGTTGGTGACTCGGGTGTGGGGGTTGGTGACTCAGTCGTGGAGGTTGGTGACTCGGGTGTGGGGGTTGGTGACTCAGTCGTGGAGGTTGGTGACTGATGCGGCGGTCGTGACTCCGCCATGGAGTGGAGGTTGTGAGTCGGATGCAGAGGTCAGTGAGTTAGACACAGAGGTTGATGACTCAGACTTGGGGGTTGGTGACTAATGCGGAGGTTGTGACTCAGTGAAGGTTGTTTAGTCAGTCGCGGAGGTCAGTGAGTCGGACACAGAGGTTGTGACTCAAACGCTGAGGTTGGTGACTCGGCTGTAGAGGTTGGTGATGTAAAATAGGTGGTTGTTTACTCGCCTTGAAGTTATACGGACTCAACTCTAGTAGCTGTTACTACTTGAAAAGTGAGGTGATTGTATGAAAGGCATGTTGTGGACGGAGGGAATGAAATGACCAGCTGAATGAATACTGAGTGGATTAACATTTCTGTGATGTGTGCTCAGGAAAAAGGATTTATGAGCTTAATCAGTCATGTTTTCCAGAGAGCTTTCTCAGATTACTTCTTTTTTCCACCACCTGTTTATAGTTGCACTTTACTGCTTTGTAACAGATTTCATTACAGTTACGTCCTGTATAAAACACATATGAACTTTCAGTATGTGATAAAACGCTATCGCTTCTATCTTTTGTATAAGAAAGTGTCATTGAAGTCATGGAAAAATCCATTTCCAATCACACAACTACCTCACATTTCTTCTGCACACAGAGCTGACTTATAAATCAGCAGCACTGGGGGATGACTGTGGAGGAGCTGGTATGAGAGCTATAGGAGGGATGAGACCTAAAATCATTTTCTGGGACGGGCAGTGAGGTGTCGGCGGGTGATTAATGCTTTGATATTTTGCAGTAGGGTTAGCACTGTGTCTCTGAGAGCAGCCTGATTCCGCAGTGTGACTGATAAGGTAATCAGGTTCTGTGTTACAGGAGTACTGATGACAGCTGGAGGCTTGTGGGTAATATTTTGTGCACCAGTCAACAAAAAAATCTGATGCATCAATTTCAAAAGGAGCCAGACATTACAGTGAGCATTTGTGAAATTCCTTTCTTTGTTGTGAAAATGTAGTGACACGGACCCACAACAGGGGGCGTAAATGAACGGACAATGGAAGGAGTCAAATTATAACACTTTACTGGTGTGAATGTCACAACCAAACACAGCAGAATCAGAATGTGCAACAGTCAATTAATAAAGGTGTCGGGTGGGCAGGCTCGACGATAGGAGACGCCCGTCTGGAAACGAACCGGAACCACACGATTTCCAACGCCACCTGAACCCGAGGAATACTGGAGCCGCCAAGTTCCGGAGTCCCCAGGTGGCCACTTTCCCGGAGTGTCGGATCTGGTACTGCTGGCAGAAAGCAAAAGACAGTCAAAGGGTGGGTGTGTGAACACCCAGTAACAATGGTGGGAATGCCACCGCCACCTCTCACTCAATACGTGTTAAGCAGTGATCCTTCAGAGGAAAAGAGTGCCGTCTGCACTTACTCAGCCTCCACACACTAAGGACCGGTACTCCTGCAAAACCTCACAATAGATAGATTAGTAATTTACCACACAGGCTGAGGATATTACCTCCAGATGAAGATGATATCTCGGCAGTTTGGTGGTGGTGTCTTCCTGCTTTTATACCAGATGTGTTGATTAGTGACAGCTGTCACGGATGATGGGTGACAGCTGTCACCACGGCTTGTTCCTGAGGCGGCAGCGCCCTCTCGTGCCTGAAGCCCGCACTTCAGGCAGGGCGCCTTCTGGTGGTGGGCCAGCAGTACCTCCTCTTCTGGCAGCCCACACAACAGGACCCCCCTCTCAACGGGCGCCTCCTGGCGCCCGACCAGGCTTATCCGGGTGGCGACGATAGAAATCGGCCAGGAGGGCCGGGTCCAGGATGAAGCTCCTCTTCACCCAGGAGCGTTCTTCGGGTCCGTACCCCTCCCAGTCCACCAAATACTGGAAACCCCGGCCCATTCGACGGACGTCCAAAAGCCGGCGAACTGTCCAAGCCGGCTCCCCGTCGACAATACGGGCAGGAGGCGGCGCTGGACTGGGTGCACAGAGGGGTGAGGTGTGATGCGGTTTTACCCTGGAGACATGAAAGACCGGATGGATCCGCAGTGAGACCGGGAGTTGGAGCCTCACTGCGGTAGGACTGAGGACCTTGAGGATGGGGAAGGGTCCAATGAAGCGGTCCTTCAATTTGGGGGACTCGACCTGGAGAGGAATGTCCTTGGTGGAAAGCCACACCTCCTGCCCGGGCTGGTAAGTAGGGGCCGGGGACCGTCGACGGTCTGCATGGGCTTTAGCCCTCGTCCGGGCCCTCAACAAGGCCGAACGGGCGGTGCGCCACACCCGATGGCATCTCCGCAGGTGGGCCTGGACCGAGGGCACACCGACCTCTCCCTCCACCAAAGGAAACAAAGGGGGCTGATACCCCAGACACACCTCGAATGGAGAGAGGCCGGTGGCAGAGGACACCTGGCTGTTATGAGCGTACTTGATCCAGGCCAGATGTTCACTCCAAGCCATCGGGTGTGCGGAGGTCGTGCACCTGAGGGCCTGCTCCAACTCCTGGTTGGCCCGTTCGACCTGTCTGTTAGACTGCGGGTGATACCCAGACGAGAGGCTTACAGTGGCCCCCAGTTCCCGGCAGAAACTTCTCCACACCTGCGAGGAGAACTGGGGACCGCGATCCGAAACGATGTCTGTTGGTATCCCATGCAGCCGGACAACATGGTGGACGAGGAGATCCGCCGTCTCCTGGGCCGACGGGAGCTTCGGGAGGGCCACGAAGTGGGCTGCCTTGGAGAAATGGTCCACTATCGTGAGTATGGTGGTGTGTCCCCGGGATGGTGGGAGGCCCGTGACAAAATCCAGACCGATGTGGGACCAGGGGCGGTGAGGCACAGGAAGTGGCTGTAGAAGTCCCTGTGCCTTCTGGTGGTCAGCCTTGCCCCTGGCGCAGGTGGTGCAGGCCTGGATGTAAGCCCGGACATCAGTCTCCAGGGACGCCCACCAGAAGCGCTGCTGGACTACTGCCACAGTCCTACGCACCCCTGGGTGGCAGGAGAGTTTGGACCCGTGACAGAAGTCCAGGACGGCAGCCCTGGCCTCTGGTGGGACATATAGTCTGTTCTTCGGTCCTGTTCCGAGATCCGGGCTCCGTGCCAGGGCCTCCCGGACGGTCTTCTCCACGTCCCAGGTCAGAGCAGCCACGATAGTGGATTCCGGGAGAATGGGTTCCGGTGGATCCGACAGCTTGGTCTTGACTTCCTGTTCATGCACCCGGGACAGGGCATCCGATCTTTGGTTTTTGGTCCCGGGGCGGTAGGTGATCCGGAAGTCAAAATGGCCGAAAAACAGTGACCAGCGGGCTTGCCTGGGGTTCAGTCGCTTGGCGGTCCTGATATACTCCAGGTTCCGGTGGTCAGTGAAAACCGTGAAAGGCACTGACGCTCCCTCCAGCAGGTGTCTCCACTCCTCAAGGGCCTCTTTCACCGCAAGGAGCTCTCGATTGCCCACGTCATAGTTCCGCTCTGCTGGGGTCAACCTGCGGGAAAAATAGGCACACGGGTGAAGAACCTTATCGGTTTCTCCGCTCTGGGACAGCACGGCTCCTATCCCTGAGTCAGAGGCGTCCACTTCAACCACGAACTGGCGACCAGGATCGGGCTGCACCAAGACCGGTGCAGTCGAGAACCGGCGTTTCAACTCCCTAAACGCGGCTTCGCACCGATCCGACCAGGTGAAGGGAACTTTTGGTGAGGTCAGGGCCGTCAGGGGACTAACAACCTGACTATACCCCTTAATGAACCTCCTGTAGAAATTTGCGAAGCCGAGGAACTGTTGCAGCTTCCTACGGCTTGTTGGTTGGGGCCAGTCTCTCACCGCTGCGACCTTGGCCGGATCTGGGGCGACGGAGTTGGAGGAGATGATAAACCCCAGGAAGGACAAAGAAGTGCGGTGAAACTCACACTTCTCGCCCTTCACAAACAACCGTTTCTCCAACAACCGCTGCAGGACCTGACGTACATGCCGTACATGGGCCTCAGGGTCCGGAGAAAAGATGAGTATATCATCCAGATTTACGAAGACGAATCGGTGCAGGAAGTCCCGCAAGACGTCATTAACCAAAGCTTGGAACATCGCGGGGGCGTTAGTGAGGCCGAACGGCATGACCAGGTACTCAAAATGACCTAACGGGGTGTTAAATGCCGTCTTCCATTCGTCTCCCTTCCAGATCCGAACTAGGTGGTATGCGTTCCTAAGATCCAACTTTGTGAAGATTTTGGCTCCATGCAGGGGGGTGAACACTGAATCCAACAAAGGCAACGGGTATCGGTTGCGAACCGTGATCTCGTTCAGCCCCCGATAATCAATGCATGGACGAAGACCGCCATCTTTTTTCCCACAAAAAAGAAACCTGCTCCCATTGGAGAGGTGGAGTTACGGATCAGCCCGGCAGCTAAGGCGTCCCGGATGTAGGTCTCCATCGATTCGCGCTCAGGTCGAGAGAGGTTGTACAGCCTGCTGGACGGGAACTCCACGCCTGGCAACAAATCGATGGCACAATCATATGGACGTGCAGGGGAAGAGTGAGTGCCCGATCCTTGCTAAAAACGTCAGCAAGATCGTGGTACTCAACCGGCACCGCCGACAGATTGGGGGGTACTTGGACCTGCTCCTTCGCCTGGGAACCGGGAGGAACCGAGGATCCCAAACACCTCCGATGGCAGGTTTCGCTCCACTGTACCACCACCCCGGACGGCCAATCAATCCGGGGATTGTGTTTCAACATCCAGGGGAACCCCAGAATCACACGGGAGGTAGAAGGAGTCACAAAAAACTCAATCTCCTCCCTATGATTCCCTGACACTACCAGAGTTACTGGTGGTGTCTTGTGTGTGAGTAAAGGGAGTAGGGTGCCATCTAGTGCTCGCACCTGCAATGGTGTAGGTAGCGCCACCAGAGGGAGCCCTACCTCCCTGGCCCATCTGCTGTCTAACAGATTCCCTTCTGACCCTGTGTCTACCAGTGCTGGGGCCTGAAGGGTTAAATCCCCACTAAGGATTGTAACTGGGAGTCGTGCGGCAATATGTGTGTGTCCCACGTGTAGTTTTTGGCCCACCCTAAGCCCAGTCTCTAGGGGCGGCCGTTGGTGTTTAACCATTCGGGGCAATCGCTCAATTGATGCTCCATTGAGCCACAAACAAAACACGCCCCGCGTGGAAACCTCCTCTGTCTATTAGGTGGTCTAAATGTGGCCCTGCTCGTGTCCATAGCTTCATCAGCAGAGGGAGCTGTCGCCCCACGGGACGTAGAGGCCAGGGAGCGTGGGAAGGGCGGACCTTTCTCGGACCCGGAAGGAAGAGGGATGGCACGCGCCCGGCCACGTCCTTCGTCTCGTTCCCGACGGCGTTCCTCCAACCGATTGTCTAACCGTATAACGAGATCAATAAGCCCATCTAAGTCCCGCGGTTCATCCTTGGCCACTAGGTGCTCCTTTAGGACTGACGACAGTCCGTTTACAAAGGCGGCGCGGAGCGCAGCGTTATTCCAGCCGGACCTCGCAGCCGTGATGCGGAAGTCGACTGCATAAGCGGCTGCGCTCCGGCGTCCCTGTCTCATCGACAGCAGCACGGTTGAAGCGGTCTCTCCCCTGTTAGGGTGATCAAACACAGTTCTGAACTCCCTCACAAACCCAGTGTATGTGTGAAGGAGCCGTGAATTTTGCTCCCAAAGCGCCGTAGCCCAAGCGCGTGCCTCTCCCCGAAGCAAAGTGATCACATAAGCTATTTTGCTTGCGTCTGACGCGTACATGACGGGACGTTGTGCGAAGACGAGCGAACACTGCATAAGAAAGTCCGCGCACATCTCCACACAACCTCCGTACGGCTCAGGAGGGCTTATGTATGCTTCAGGGGATGGTGGGAGGGGTTGTTGGACCACCACTGGAACATTAATATCTAGCACAGGATCGACAGGAGGAGGAGCTGCAGCAGCGCCCTGAGCGCTCGCCGCCACTTACGCGGAGAGAGCCTCCACCCTGCGGTTCAGGAGGATGCTTTGCTCGGCTATTTGATCCATTCGAGCCGTAAAGGCGGTGAGAATATGCTGTAGCTCACCAATCACGCCTCCTGCAGATGCCTGCGCTCCCTGCTCTCCCATTGGTTGTTCAACAGCCTGGTGACGCCCCTCGGAGTCCATGACGCTGGCCGAGATATCCTGTTGTGAAAGTGTAGTGACACGGACCCACAACAGGGGGCGTAAATGAACGGACAATGGAAGGACTCAAATTATAACACTTTACTGGTGTGAATGTCACAACCAAACACAGCAGAATCAGAATGTGCAACAGTCAATTAATAAAGGTGTCGTGTGGGCAGGCTCAACGATAGGAGACACCCGTCTGGAAACGAACCGGAACCACACGATTTCCAACGCCACCTGAACCCGAGGAATACTGGAGCCGCCAAGTTCCGGAGTCCCCAGGTGGCCACTTTCCCGGAGTGTCGGATCTGGTACTGCTGGCAGAAAGCAAAAGACAGTCAAAGGGTGGGTGTGTGAACACCCAGTAACAATGGTGGGAATGCCACCTCCACCTCTCACTCAATACGTGTTAAGCAGTGATCCTTCAGAGGAAAAGAGTGCCGTCTGCACTTACTCAGCCTCCACACACTAAGGACCGGTACTCCTGCAAAACCTCACAATAGATAGATTAGTAATTTACCACACAGGCTGAGGATATTACCTCCAGATGAAGATGATATCTCGGCAGTTTGGTGGAGGTGTCTTCCTGCTTTTATACCAGATGTGTTGATTAGTGACAGCTGTCACGGATGATGGGTGACAGCTGTCACCACGGCTTGTTCCTGAGGCGGCAGCGCCCTCTCGTGCCTGAAGCCCGCACTTCAGGCAGGGCGCCTTCTGGTGGTGGGCCAGCAGTACCTCCTCTTCTGGCAGCCCACACAACATTCTTGCAGGGTTGCAGGATTACTAAAAGCATTGTGCTAACCAAGACGATCCTCGGTTCAAACCCCAGCCTGACTGAAAAATCACTAAGGGCCCTTGCGCAAGGTCCTTAATCCCCCAGTTGTTTCCGGTGAGTAGTGAGCACCTTGCATGGCAGCACCCTGACTGTGTGAGTGTGTTTGTGTGAATGAGTGAATGTGGGGTGTTTGAGCATCTGATGCAAATGGAAAAACTCTATATAAGCGCAGTCCACTTAATTCTAGAATTGTCCAGGCAAGGTTAACCAGAGGTCACATAGTTATGTGAAGGTGAAGGTCATCGAGGCCAAATGTCAGATTGTCTTTGCAGTTATTGTCATCGTGCTCATGAATAAAATTACATAATTGATACAATCTGATTATTTGACTTGAATGTACATTTTACTGGTGTGACAGTGTGATACACAACAATATGCACATGTTGTTCCCATAAACAAACATAATAAATAGTACCTGAGAAGCAAACGCAGTACAATAAAATCCAAGTACTAGAAACGAAAAGAAAAGATAGAAAATAAGTGTGTAGTTGTGCTTTCACAATAACAAAATGATAGATTTCACAAGGCAATGTTCCTGCGACTAATGCTCATTTATCCCTGAGGCTCAGACGAACTCCAATCACAAAGGTCATGATGGGGTCACCAAGTCATTTTCCAAACTAAACAGGTCAGGCTCAGAAGTAACGTATTTTTGTCACATCCTCCTGTATTTCTAGCACATGCGGTACCCAAACTGAATTTTTCTGTTTGTTGGGTCATAAAGTCAGGCACCCCCCCCCCCCCCCCGCCCCACCCCCACCCCACCACCAAGCTGTGCAGCAGATGAGCTACATGATGTTGATGCAGCAGAATAACAGCAGGTCACCTTTTACCTGTGTCTTCATTAATCAGCTAGCAGATGAAACACATTTCACATCTACAAAATACAAGTTCGGATTGATCTATGACCATGTCAACCCATTTCCACTTCATTCGCTCTGTCCCGGCAGCTTTACAAAGTCATTTTTGGCGCTCAGGAGGCAAAATGAGTTTTGCTGTTTATATTTTGACCAGGAGGGACAGCAGCTCCACTCTTCAGGAACAGCAACTGAGGTTCAAAGAATCGGGAATGGATTTCAAATCCTACTTTTTAGTCACTTACTAGAAAAGTATTTTTGAGTCATGGCTGTATAAATAAAGAAAGAAAACATGTGCCAGGTCACCATGCAGCTTCATCTCGGATCTGCTGTGATGACCTCGAGCAAAAAACAAGGACAGGCCAAAAGAACTTATTAATGTAGAGCAGCACTTGCCTGGCTTAGTGATTGTCCTGAATGAAGGCTAAGCTCCAGGTTTTAAAGGACTTCCTGGACTCGGCCATCAGAAGTCTTTCTGTATCCAACAAAAGCATTGAATTTGTCGAAACATTCACTTATCTTTGGCCTTTGAGATTGAGTGATGCTTGGGAAGAACGTATGGAGTTGTGAGGTCACTTGACAGAGGTGTTTTGTGCAGGTGAAAGAAGGTCCAAGTCTTTAGGGTCATGGATTCCTCTCTTTTTGTATGCTGGTGAGACTTGGACACTAACCAGTGTCCTAGCATTAAGGCTAGATATCTTTAGTGCTAGGTGTCTTCAGAGGATCCTTGATTACCAGTGGAATGACTGTGTCAAATGAGCGGGAATGAGGAGTATTACTTGCATTGTGAAGGAACATCAGCTACTACATTTAGTATGTCCCTCTGGCTATCACCCAGCACACAGGTGCCTGAGCGCTGAGGACCCCACTGGCTGGAGAAGTCCAAGGACACACCTATGTTTCAAGTGGCTGCAGAAACTATAGAGTGAGGGCCTCTTCACACATAGTACAAATACAACCCCAATTCCAATGAAGTTGGGACATTGTGTAAAATGTAAAAAACAGAATACAATGATTTGCAAATCCTCTTCAACCTATATTCAATTGAATACACCACAAAGACAAGATGTTTCATGTTCAAACTGATAAACATTACTGTTTTTGTGCAAATATTTGCTCATTTTGAAATGGATGCCTGCAACACGTTTCAAAAAAGCTGGGACAGTGGTATGTTTACTACTGTGTTACATCACTTTTCCTTCTAACAACACTCAGTAAGTGTTTGGGAACTGAGGATACTAATTGTTGAAGTTTTGTAGGTGGGATTCGTTCCCATTTTTGCTTGATGTACAACTTCAGTTGTTCCAACAGTCCAGGGTCTCCATTGCCGCATTTTGCGCTTAATAATACTACAATAACATGCTTTTGGATGGCGGTATGCATTTTCTGAGTCCCTCCATTCATGCCCAGTCGCCCAAAATGACAGATATTCGCCCGAGTTAGACGAGGGCGAATATCTGTCATACCTCACGACAACAGCATGTTATTTGCATAATTATCACTTTTTACTGAGATACGTAATGCGTACATAAAAAGTTGACTCATGTAAGCTTTATCGTGTCGGCTGGCGCGCACCGCTCTCACAAATTCGGCAGGGCGTCCTCATCAAGCTGGCTGCTTAATTGGCTGCTGTTCATTGTCGTACTATCCATGAGAAAATCATCCGGAATATCCATATTGGGACCAAAACACACTTCTCGCCTTTTCATCTTTCCTCTGCGGACAGTTTTTTTTTTCCTCCTCTGCGGATAGTTCTTGGGCTGCGCGCTATGACGTCATTTGTTTATGCACAGCGGGCGGGTATAGCTAGGTAGCGTCGATGTAAATCTACTGGCCTAGCAACGCCCCAGTAAAGTGATAATAATGCGCCACACATTTTCAATGGGCGACAGGTCTGGACTGCAGGTAGGCCAGTCTAGTACCCGCACTCTTTTACTACGAAGCCACGCTGTTGTAACACGTGCAGAATGTGGCTTGGCATTGTCTTGCTGAAATAAGCAGAGACGTCCCTGAAAAAGACGTTGCTTGGATGGCAGCATGTGTTGCTCCAAAACCTGGATGTACCTTTCAGCATTGATGGTGCCATCACAGATGTGTAAGTTGCCCATGCCATGGGCACTAACACACCCCTATACCATCAGAGATGCTTACTTTTGAACTTTGTGCTGGTAACAATCTGGATGGTCTTTTTCCTCTTTTGTCCAGAGGACACGATATCCATGATTTCAAAAAGCAATTTGAAATGTGGACTCATTAGACCACAGCACACTTTTCCACTCTGTCCATTTCAAGTGAGCTCAGGCCCAGAGAAGGTGGCGGCATTTCTGGATGTTGTTGATGTATGGCTTTCGCATTGCATGGTAGAGTTTTAACTTGCACTTGTAGATGTAGCGATGAACTGTGTTAACCGACAATGGTTTTCTGAAGTTTTCCTGAGTCCACGTGGTAAGATCCTTTACATAATGATGTCATTTTTTAATGCAGTGCCACCTGATTGATCAAAGGTCACAGGCATTCAGTGTTGGTTTTTGGCCTTGCCACTTGCGTGTAGAAAGTTCTCCAGATTCTCTGAATCTTCTGATTATATTATGGGCTGTAGATGATGGAATCCCTAAATTATTTGCAATTGAGCATTGAGAAACATTGTTCTTAATCTGTTGGACTATTTTTTTCATGCATTGTTTACAAAGTGTTGATCCTTGCCCCATCTTTGCTTGTGAATGGCGGACCTTTTGGGGATGGTCCTTTTATACCCAATCATGACACTCACAATTAGTGTCCTCAGTTCCCAAATGCTTAAAGAGTGTTGTTAGGAGGAAAGATGATGTAACACAGTGGAAAACATAACACTGTTCCAGCTTTTTTGAAACATGTTGCAGGCATCCATTTCAAAATGAGCAAATATTTGCACAAAAACAATCAAGTTTATCAGTTTGAACATGAAATATCTTGTCTTTGTGGTGTATTCAATTCAATATAGGTTGAAGAGGATTTGCAAATCATTGTATTCTGTTTTTATTTACATTTCACACAACGTCCCAACTTCATCGGAATTGGGGTTGTAAGTAGAAATCAGGGCGAATCACGGCGGATCTGCTCGTATGAGGGAACCACGAAAATACTGAGCCGACAGGCAGGCGTGCACAATGCTGCTGCGATGGTTTCGTGTATGCGGGAAGACGGTGCGAGGAGCTGCGTGAAGTGCTGTGAAAAATTAAAAATATATGCTGAGTCGGTTTCGTGCATGCAGGAACACAGTGCGAGCTGTGAAAAAAATAAGTAAAAAATACATGCCACCCACAAATGCTGGCAAATTATTCTGTATTTCTTGTCTTTGTGATGCCTGATTCTGTTTTTTTTTTTTCTCTCTGTTTAAGGTGCAGCTCCATCCAGAGATGGGAGTTGTATTTGTGCTGGAGACCCTCCTGTCCTGTGCACCAACAGCATTTCTTGTATATTCGTTTTGTGAATTGTTGCTGTGAATTGTTCTGTAATTTATGTCTGTAGCATGGTCCAAGCAGCGGGTCACCCCTTTGACTCTGGTCTGCTTGAGGTTTCTTCCTCAGAGGGAGTTTTTCCTTACCTCTGTTGCTCTGGGGGTTAGAAAGGTTAGACCCTACTTGTGTGAAGCGCCTTGAGGCAACTCTGTTGTGATTTGGCGCTATATAAATGAAAATAAATTGGAAAAATTTAAATGAAATTGAAACCCATGGGATTCGAACCTGCAATTTCCAAAAGCTCTGATTACCAGCTAGAAAGATTACCACTGAGCTACCATCACTGTCCTGTAAAAGGTGTGGGGAAATCCCTGATATCAAGAAGGACATATTAAAAAAAAAATACAACCACACACCATATAAAAACACCGCATTTTATTGAATCCCTCTTGTCAAGCGAGTAATACAAGTATGATCCATCTGTTCCTCTGTAGATGACCAGTGGTCACAGACAGAAACATTCATACTATGTTTCTCCATGCTGTTAGTGAGTGTGCACTATTAATATAGTTAATATAGTTAAAAAAAATGAAACATTTTTCCATAGACTGCAATTCGATTAATATGGTACTTGTAAAAAAGTTATTGATAATATCAAAACACCTCACACATATTTGTAATCTTTTGCTTCAGAATGGTAATGTCCCAAGGAAAATGAAAACTGCTAAGGTCATACCATTGTTCAAAAATGGAAATAAGCATAATTTCACAAATTCCAGACCCATTTCACTTCTACCACAATTTTCAACAATCCTGGAAAAAGTGTTTGATAGATGTTTAGAAAAAATCCTAAAAAAAGCACAATATATAGTTAACAAAAGTCAGTATGCTTTTAGAACTAATAGATCCGCATCATTGGCCATTATTGATGCTACAGAAGGAATATCAAAAGCATTGGACAATAAAAAAAATGCCATAGGAATTTTTATAGATCTCAAAAAAGTTTTTGACACCATCAATCATGAAATACAGTACTACTCAAAAAATTAGAGCATGATGGAATATGGGGGTTGGCCAGGAAATGGATTAAAAGTTATTTAAGCGACAGAGTTCAGTATGTTCAAATGGGTGTCTTCCACTAGATGTCTTGACATTGCTTGTGGTTTCCCCCAGGGGTCAGTGTTGGGCCCCAAATTATTTAATTTGTATATTAATAATGTTTTTAGTGTTTCTAAAATGGTAAAATGCATATTGTTTGCAGATGATACCAACATATTCTACAGCAATTTTGTACAGCTCATAAATACAATGAACAATGAACTAAGCAAAATTAAAAGATGGATGGAAAGTAACAAATTGTCTTTAATTTTTAATAAAATGAAAGTAATGGTGTTTGGAAATTCTAAATTAAACCCATATATAATGCTAGAGACAGATGGATTCCAAATTAAAAATTTCTCGGAAATAACATTTTTAGTCTTAACAACAGACCATAAGTTGATTTGGAAAGCACACATCAGATATATATCAACCAAAGTCTCCAAAACTCTTGCAATAATTAATAAAGTTAAACATTTTTTTTTTATCACAATGTTCTACTTTTATTGTTCTCTCGTTCTTCCATACCTGACCTACTGTGTAGAAGTATGGGGCAATAATTATAAGCAATCGATTCAATCACTATTCTTACTACAAAAAAGGGTCATACAAGCTATTCACAAGGCTGGGTATCTTGAACATACAAATCCTCTTTTTCTTAAATCAAAACTATTAAAACTCCATGATCTTGTAAAATTATAAAGTGTACAATTCATGTTCAAAGCACTTCATCACTTATTACCAATCAATATTCAAAACATGTTTTCTCTTAGAGATCAGTCGTACAGTTTTAGAGGATTTGGGAACTTCGTAGTTCCAAAAGTGAGAATGACCAGGAGAAGGTTTTCTATGTCTGTATGCGGTGTTAGTTGTGGAACAGTCTGGGGCTTGAACTAAAGCAATGTCAGAACATCTATCAGGCTAATTTTTTTTTTATATAAACAAAATATCTGGTCACAATATGGAGATAGTGAGGAATGATTGTATTATGTTATTTGTGTCAAATTAGATTTTGATTTTTGTAGACATTTGAATTTAATATTGAAAAGTCCATTCGGTGTACATTTTGCATTATATCTCAATCAAAAGTGCCTCAATCACTCTCATTTGTGACAATGAAGTGCAAACTGGCACTCTCAATGAACAGACTACTTTTGATCCACATCTGATCATTATTGCAGGTTTATCAGATATTATCAGCTATCAAGTTGTTCACCAATGAATATGGCTTTATACACCCTGAAGAAAACCATACACCCAGAGGCCAAAGGTATAGGTATATTTATCATATACCTATAAATGATAAATGCATGCAGAACACAATGCGCGTGCTGTCCCTTCGCTCACTGCCTCCGGGGGTACGGATGCGGGACCCACAAAGAATCCAAGTCATGGCCACGGAGCTCTGCGGCTGCGGTTACCGAGACCATGCAGCGGGTGCAGCGCATCAAAACAGTGAGCGTAGTCTCTGGACCTGGTGCTGGAGTTGGATGCAGCTCAGCGCAGCAGACAGGGGGGTGGTGTGAGTGGCCCGCTGCGGCGCATACCAAGCCCGCAGACTCGGTAAGCGCATCGGAGGCAGTGAGAGAAATCACAGTGATGCCGACCGGTGCCGTGACCGGCCCACCTGATAAGGACGCAGAACACAATGCGCTGTTTAAAAAAAATAAAAGAAGAAGAAGAAGAAGCATGCAAAATTGCACAAAAAAAAAAAATCAGCGAAACTGCGAGGCCACGAAAGGGAGTTAGTTACGTTCTAAAAATAACCCGCGATAGGCGAAATCAGGAAGTAGTCAGCATTATTTTTACAATTATTATAGATGTTTTAAGGCTGTAAAACCCCTCACTACACACTTTATACACTTTTCTCAAACACGCATTAACATTTTCTGACTTTTCTCTCCTGTGTAAACACTCAAAGTTCAAACCTTAGTAGAAAAAAATAGAACGTTTTCCTATAAATAATTATGATGGCTTTTAGAACTAACAAATTTAATTTTAACGATCAACCTACGAGGTTGGACATGTAAGAAATTAATAGTGACTCACCAGTATTTCACAGTTCCTCTGACCACGCCTCTTCGTCGTGGCGCCGCTCCGCTGTTCGGATTGGCTGATTACTCGGGTGGTATGAAAAATATTACCCGTCCACGAAATGGGTGTATTGCTATTTATTCTTTAGTGTTTTATCCAATCATATTGACATATCATTTATAGGTATATGATAATTGATATTAACAATGAAAAGTCCTTTTGATCTATATTTTGTATTATATTTTAGCTTATGAAGTCACTTCTAACAAGACTTTGACCTTAAAAAAATTTTCCAAGGTATGAGTGCAGTGCTCTGGTTCTATATTTTATCATAGTGTAAAATGTAGCTCAGATTATATAGCCTTTTGATTTTTAAGCTTCTTCTCTTCTTTTTAAAAATTGTAGCCTTTGTTTATTATTTATTTACTTAGTCCTGAGTTGGAACAGATGCTACTTTAATTTCATTGTACTTTGCAATGACAATAGAGATTCTGATTCTGATAATACATAAGCACCTCTGCTCTGTATACAACACCATGTATGATATTAATAGGAAAATCTGGTGTTCAACCTGGGCCCGATTTTTAGGTGGGTTTTTTTTGTTGTTGTTGTTGTTTGTTTGTTTGCTTTTGTTTTTTAGTTTAACATTTGAGTCTGGACAAAAGCTGTCATCACTGGTCCAGTATTGAGTTATAACACCATCACAGGCTTAACAGCTATACAATGGAAGCCTGAGGCAAGCTAAAACCATCACTGTAAACCTTTTCTTGTTGCCACTAAACAGGCGAAAATATCATTAGGAGCATCTGGAAGCATCAAGAGGCTCAGTGTGGGGGTAAAAGTGCATGTTTACCTCAGTAAATATAAGAGTGAGTGATTATACAGGCAGCAGCTTACCTTCGTCTTCTTCCACCGTGGTGATGCTGCTCTGCACTAAACCCACACAGTCGACTGCCAGACTCATTCCTGTTTTAAATGGAACAACACTTCAATCATGTTTAATCCCTTTTGGTGCAAACATTTTTGAGTTCAACAGTTATGACCTTGAGTTTGAGTTTTTATGGCTACCCAAGATGAAAGGTCATGTGACCAGTACAAAGGTGATATATGAATTCCTATTACTGTTTCATAGTAACCATAAGTATATCTTTAACAACTCCTGAAAATAATAATAAGATTTTGTGTATATAGCACTCTCAGGACAAAAATGTAAAACTTCTCAAGTTGCAATAGATTTCGTTGATGTTTGTTTGTATGTATGTTTGCTTGCTTCTGCCCCTGGTTGCAGAAGATCCAGTTCAGATCTGCTTTGGGATATGTCACAGGTTTTACACTGGATACCTTTCTTGACGCAACTAGAGTCCTACTTGGAGATTAGTCCATGGGCCAAGCAGATTTTCAGTACCACTTAAATAAAGGAGGAAAAAGAAAACCAACAACACTTACAGTCCAACGTCAGTATTCCATGGCCTACCCAAATGTATGGTGGCCTTCCCAGGGTGGCTGCTATAGCCAGGTAGGCTATAATGGCCACCCAGGGATGGCCACCAAAAGATCAGATCTCAGAAGTGAAACAGACTAGCTCCTGATTGGTACTTGGCTGACCACTTGGGGATACCAGGAACGGGGTGCTTCCCCATGTACAACTGGAGTTGCATCAGAAAAGGCATTCAGTGTAAAACATGTGCCAAATCCCATTGTGGATCTGCATTGGACCAACAACAACATGGATACAAGAAGAAATCTTGCTCTTCTTTTTTTAGCAAACACTCTGATCAGCAGTTCTAGTGAAGGTTTTACCAGAGCAAAGCATAACATTGTGTAAATGACAGGTCCCAGGCAGCTGTCTGTACTGTAACAATCAATATGACTGAGCAAACAGCAGACTTTTTCTTACCAGCAAGGCCTCGACTCCATCCCCTGCTCCAGTGACTAATCTAATTGGAGCTGACACAGATTCCTTTGCAGTTTGGAGTTCTCAAATCAAGACACAAAAGAAGAAGATCTTCATAACTCAGTAGTCAATCACGTACAGTTTTTATTTCATTGGCGCATCCATTTGACACAGTCTTGTTAGGATCAGCTTAAATGTTGTCAAATCAGTGCAACGAGAGAAAGGCGCCCTTGCTATTTTTTTTTCTTCTGCACATTAACAGGCTTACATCCACACTGCTATAAATCCAGGCTGGCAGACTATGTGGAAAATGCACCATTAACGAGGCTCCAACAGCACACCTACATTCAGAAATATGACTCAAACAGGCCAGGCCACACTTCATGAATGATTTAGAAGTTCAATTCAAGTTTATTTATACAGTAGAACCCATGCTCCCAGCATATCTCACAGTGTGCACAACAGGTGACACCCTCTGTCCCTGAAATTATTGACAGAATGTGGAGAAATCCATCAACAAACATATTCATAATTTAAGAAATGTTTGTCTGTTTGTTCCGGAACTCCTCCCAGGCCATTTGACTGGATGGTTTGACCCCAGATTTGCTCTTTAAAGGTTTTTTTTTTTTTTTTTTTGGCAAAGGTCAGTCAATGGGGACAGCGGTGAAAATTGTCCACCTGTGGGTAGACATGTTGACAATAACAGCAACAGCAATCTGACATTTGAACCATTGATCTACAGTGTGTCAAGATCAATGGAAAACAGAGTGAAAAACTTAAATTTTGACCAATGACACAATGACCTTGACCTCAGTGGCGCAATTCCAGAACCCACTTTCACCTTTGCCAATTCTAGTGGACATTGGAATGAAAAAGGTTATATTTTTGACAACAATGACCTTGACCTTTGTCAAAACAAACCTCCCTTTAAGTGCAATTTTGGGGTTGACTGTCATCTACATATTAGGTTTGGTGGAAATATGCCAAAGGACCTGGGAGGAGAAAGGGAACAAATTGACAGATAAATAAAAAGTTTAACTTTTGCCCCAATGACCTTGAAATCCCACCCCAAAACAAAAAATATCCTTCAGGGCAATTCTGTTGTCTACCTGCATGCACACATTAAGTTTGGTCAAAGTTGGCCCAAATACTTCAAAGAAATAATGGAACAAGAAAACAAATGTCATTATTTGGTAAAGAGGAATAACAAATGGTGATGCACAAATAAGCACTCACAAAATCATGACACTGAGAGTGATTAGACCAACTGAGAAAATCCAATATTCATCCCAGATGGGAATGACTGAGAGGCTCTTTTATTGAGCAGACAGTCTTAAATACACAAGTATGAATTATTCAATACTTAAACGATTCACTGAAATATAAATGTCTCCAGTCAATAGCAGCCAACACTCGAGGAGACTATGGACTCCCTGTGGGGAGATTTCAGATCCAGACAGCATCTTAGAGGTCAAACTGCAAAACAACTGTGGAGTCAAATCTGCAGCTGAGGCCCTGAGTTTGCACAAGTTTTGCATCACCTATAACCTCTGCTTCATCTCTGAGATCAGTCGTAAATTACAGCTGTGAAAGAGCTATAAGGTACAGAAGGTTTGAAGGGAGCCCCTTAATTTGTAATAATAATTATAATATGAGCAAAGCGCCGCACAATGGCGTGAAGCTTGCTCATGGTACAGGGAGTCCCAAACAGGAAGTGCCAAATTTTGAGTTCACAGTGAAACGGGAAATGTCAAATGCTGCATGGGTAGAGCTAGAACGGAGGCCAAGGTTGCACTGGACTCCCCTGAAATCTGATTGGACACATATGATTGTCATGTCACGGCACCGCACATTTGGGTGAAAAGAGCTGTATTTTGAAATCAGTGAGTCACATTGACTGCTAGGTTCCTCCTGACCAGTAGTTGGTGCTGTGTACCACACAAAGTTCTAATCCACCTTAGTAGAAGAAGAAAAATGTTTGCCTCGTATTTGAACTGAACATGTTGTTTGAACCATGGACTAATAATGACACCAAAGTTATACTGGTGAATAAACGATTGTATTTGATGCCAGAAATGAGATCCAGGTTATTAAAAGTGGCATTTCTCCTATAAATTGGGTTTTCTTATATATGCATGTCTCCAGTGATTTTTAAACGAGCAGGCAGCTGTTGATTAAATAACCTCTTAATTTTGTTCTCTGAGTGACACCACGGCATCACTTAAAAATACAGCTGCCACTGAGTGTTTCTCAACTGTACTCAAAAGTATTGGAACACGTGGCATTTCACACATTTTAATTTGTTTAAGCCATTTCAAATACAAAAAAAAATAAATCTAAAGTTACCTTCCTTAAACTCCAACTGAAAACAAATGTCAACAACTTGATATAAATTAATTAAAAACATAAAATACAGCTTCCTGATGAAGTTGTTTAGAGGAGGATTTTCTTAAAAAGAAGACCTGATATTACAGCTACAATTTGACACAAAGTACATCTAAGATGCAAGCCTAGATTTGATGTTTTGGTGAAAGAAACTTTTGTATTTCTTCATAATTGATGTAAATAATGTCCAAGACTTATTCAGAGACTTGGAAATGTTCATGTTTCCATCCCCTGACATGTCTGAAGAAAACTGGCAATAAAGCTGATTATTATGAAAAGGGATTAACTCACTGTCAACTAGCTGAAAACTATGAATATTAATTTACATCTACATTAAAAATGCTTAAAGTGGTAGGGGGTTAAGAGAGCTGTAATTAGGGGGGTCTGTGAGGTGGAGCCCCCCAGAAGCCAAAGGGCAAAAAAGAAAAATGCTTAAAGAGGTGGGGGGTCTGAAGCTGAAAGGTTTTAGTCATGCTAATGCTCCCCTGAAGCATTTACTAAAAAAAAGTCTGAAGGACCTAAATGACGCTGATGAGCTTCGCTCATTCATGTCCATGACATATGCATATTAATAATAACTGCAGACTGAAAATCATTCTCTAGTGGACAACTTTGTCTTTGCAAAACACACTGTCTTTACAGCTTAAGCACACCAACAAATGCAGCACAAGAACTTCAGATTAAGAAAAACTGTCATGTGGGGATTTATGTCTTTTCACTATGTTCATGTTCTGGTCTGTTTGGTGTTTGGCTGCACTCTCTTGTCTGGTGGTTGGGATTTGGGTGTGTCTTGTCCCTTTGTTTGCCACACTCTCTTCCTGGTTGTTCTCCTACACCTCTCATTTGCCCTAATCACTCTTGTTATTTAAACCCTCTGTTTTTTCCCGTGCCTTTGCCAGTTCATTGTTCCTTATGTCTTTGTTCCAGCCTGCTTTGCCATTGTTCTTGATCTTGTTTTTTCCTAGCTGTGTACAGAACCTTTGGCCTGTTTTTGACTTCGACCTTGTTGCATGTTTTGGATAGAGTTGCTGATTTTAGCTTGCCTACCCATGTACCGACCTTCGCCTGGCAACTCAGTAAAACCCTTTTTATTCAATGGTCATAAATTTGACCATTTGGGTTTTTACGTAATTATTGTATGGCCTTGCCTTACAATATAAAGCGCCTTGGGACAACTGTTTGTTGTGATTTGGCGCTATATAAATAAAATTGATTGAATTGATTGATTGATTCACTGAGCTTCTGTGTGAGTGTTGCATTTGTGTCCGGCCTTTTTGGGTCCAGGTCTTAGACAAAAACATTGTCTACTAAATTAAGGCTCGCAATCAGCAATGTGAATCAACAGTACCCAACAGGATGGGGTCAATCTGCTGGGGGAACCATTAGAAGAGGTGGAAGATAACGGTGCTGTGACTGGTGACTAATTTCCAGCCAGACCGGGAAGGATTGGTGGAGGAGCATCCAGACTTAGCAGGTTAGAAAGGAACCATTTGCCTGCATGTGGCCCTTTAGTGTGTAGATGGGTGTGTTCTCGAGAGGAGCTTGGAACCCCAGAACATGCTTGTGGAATGTGGAGTACTTTCTTGGTGGGGGGGGGGGAGTTGAAGCAACATTTAGGCTGGGGTTGTAACTGGGGAGTGTCCTAATTTTCAGTACCGATCTGGCATCAGTGCAATCACCAATCAACCAGGACTCTGGTGTTGAGTATATGGTTGATTAAATGCAGCACTTCTGTCGCTACGTGTTCTGACAGTTCTGTATTGTTTTGCTTCATTAATATGACCAAAGCAGATGGTCGCCCCACTGAGTCTGAGATGCTTGAGGTTTCCTCTTGCAACCAATAAACCAGCTGGGGGAGTTTCTCCTTACCACTGTCACAGTTGTGTTTGCTGATGGGGTGGGTAATGCTTAAACCATGTTTGTGTGTAGTCTTTTGGCACTACTTTTGTTGTGATTTAGTGATGTGCAAATAAACTGAATTAAATTTTTGACAACATTGATCCAGAAAATGTCATAGGGATGGTCTCGGGAGAAGATTAGGACATACAAGCAAGGACTGGAAAAGCTAGACCAGCTTTCCATAGAACTCAAGTCAGTATGGAAAAGCAAAGAATTCTCCCAAATAAACAAAACCAACAACAAAAGTGCACTGTTGTATGCTTCTGTCACCTGGAGAACAAAAGTGATATGATAGAAAAACCACAGTTGTGCAGCAACAAGCACTGCAGGACCATATTGGGCACATGCTGGACACACATCATCTGATATAAAATCCTACGGGAAATAACTGGGCAAGGGAAGACAGAAGTGCAGCTCAAGTAGTAGGAAGTGGGAGTGGACTGAGTGTACATTCTGGAAAGACAAAAACAGCATCACCAGATGGTCAATAACACTGAATCCCCAAGGAGAAAAAACAATCCCTGCAGAAGATCAACAGCAGCAGAAGTGAAAGCTCCAGAGGACTCCTGGGAGGACCTGGATGAGTGGCTGCACTCTTATGTGCACAAATGATCTATATACCCCTCAAGAGGGAACAGGCTTCAAGTCAGGAAACCTCTACAGATCATGTGAACATGTTTTCAGTTCCATAATTTTCCTCTATTAACCTTTCTTTGATTGCAAATTATTTTCAACTTAAATGCCATTTTATAATTTTCCCCCTCAGTGGCAAATAATGAGTCACGTGATCCTGATTCTACAGCTCATTACTTTTGTTTGTGGAGTAACAGTACTTGAGGGGTATGTATGCCACCTTGTGGAAAACTGCCCAAGGTGCATCTCTCCAGTGGAGCGTTTCAGAATGGCTTCAGGAATCTGATCAGTGAAGGTGAACAGTTGAGTCATTTATTGATTTGGACATAAAGGTTAAGGATAAATCATGCCAGGAAGTCAAAGGAGATACAGTCACAACTAGTGCAGTACTCAGTACGGCTCTTCAACCATAGCAGCCCCTAATCATAATCCAAGCCATTGAATATAAGTATATATATATTTTTAAAATGGTGTCACAAGAAATGCCCCCCTTACACCCCCCCCCCCCAAAAAAAAATCTCTTGCTCACATTAAAGCTACAGTGTTTAGGATTTAAGAGCATTTCTTATCAAAAAATGTGATATAGCGTTCATAACCATCTGTTCATTAGTATATAATTACCTGCAACAATGAATAAATGTGCAAATAAGCTTAAAATGAGCACTTCATATCCACATTGGAGTGGCCCCCCTCATGGAGGCCGCCATTTTGCATCACCATATTGATATGAGAGAAATGAGAACTCTCATTTTAGTGAGTGGAGGATCATACATATTGCTTATCACAAAAGAAGGTAAAGGAATGCTGTCGCCAAAGAAGAAATGAAATGTGATCAGCGATGGCATAATGCATTCTGCACTCTCACCACTAGGTGAGACTAAATCCAACACACTGCATCTTTAAAGAAAGCAAAAACAAGTCTGGCTGTGCATCATAATGTTAGGAATGCTTTCTTGAACAATGTCCCACCCATTCTGTTCAATAAAGAAGAGAAGAAACAAAAAGAAAAAAGTCTATACCTTTTGTAGATATCTAGGTAACAAACAGAGAGCCTAGACAGGGTGCAAAGGAAATAATCTGGGGGAAATGTGGATAGAATCACCCCCTTGAGTGGAGTTCAGGGTTTTGATTTTGTAATAGAAAATCCGGTATTTCATTTGTTTCAAAAGTTCAGTGAGTGATCGGCTTCTTATCTATGCAAACATAGATAAAACAACAAACATGAATTGAACATGAAATGAACATGGATATGTGTGTGTGTGTAGCTGTTTTTCCAGATATGTGAAATATTTTCTTGAAGCAAACACACGCCATGTTTGGTGTGTTTGTGTGCAAACATAGCTCTGTACTTTGGAGTGACAGTCCACCGTGTGTGTGTGTCCATTGTGTGTGATGCCAACAGTCTGTAATGGCTTCAGTCTTTTGGTCTTTGATATGTTTGGTGCTTTTGGTCTTTCAGCAAGGCTCTGGAGGTACGGTAAGATATTTTCACTCAGATTCCAGCTTTATTTCAGCTGTTAAAATCAATTCCTAGACTTTTTGATGTGTGATTCTCCTCACACCAGCACCGGCTCCAGCCTCAGACCCCGTGTTCCTGTCCAGTCGAGCAGCAGACAGCGTCCTGCAGAGACACAAACGTTACAATACCAAATTGTTTGAGGAGCTGATGGAAGGCAACTTGGAGAGAGAGTGTTTGGAGGAAAGGTGTGACCTGGAAGAGGCCAGGGAGACCTTTGAGGATGATGAACAAACTGTGCGTGTTTTGCTGTTTGTTGTGTTATTTCACACCTGATATCTTTAGTGTACTCATCAGAAGTTTTACTTTGTATTTTAGATGGAGTTCTGGGCTCGATATGTCGGTAAGGGGTGGTGTTTGTTATGGCTTGAGGTAAATATTTCTTTTGTAATCATATCTGGTAAAATGTGGATGGTTTTCCTCAGATGGTGACCAGTGTAAGTCGAGTCCATGTCTGAACCAGGGCTCGTGCAAAGACAGCCTCGGCTTCTACACCTGTCTATGTCTTGACAGCTTCACTGGCAGGAACTGTGAGATCGGTGAGTGAAAATCTCATGGCTGGATAGAAAACTGGGATCAGCAGTAATTTGATTGTGTTGCTGCATGAGCCAAAAATGGCAGCATCAGAGCACCAAAATTAGATTGTGTTTTTCTAAGTTCTCAAACCAGAATCTGAAGCAGTCTGTAGGACACTCAATCAATTTACCAGTATCACACTTCTGTAGGACAATCTAGTCATGTCATTTACAGATATCAAAATATAGTGTAAATGTATGCTGTAAAAAATTTAACCCATTTTGGCAGGGGCGGGCCGACCGGGCAGCCGCCCGGGGGGCATCGCAGGGGGGGGCGGCACAACCATGCGAAAAAAAAAAGGTAAAACGGGGTGGGGGGGTTGTCCTGACGGGGGGGTTCGTGGTTACGTTACGTTATGGCAGAGCGGCGCCCCCACCTTCCCATCCCATGGCGGCTTTCCTCTCACTCATTCCCGCAGCTTCACAGTGCTACAAACAGTAGCGAAGCAAAGCATGCAGACGAGTCATTGGATAAATGCTGGGCTTTGTTCCGCCCATCGGACACTCAGCGTGTCTGGTGGTCTATGGGGCAGTGGGCTGGCCTCGGCTGGCCCGGACACTCAGCTTCTGCATGATGATTGGATGATCTGTCTGAGGCTGAATCCCTTTTTGATTGACAGCGAAATGAGCGAATCAGCGATCTTTTGGTGTAAACATCCGTGGGAGCATTTTTTAATTTTCATTCTGTTCTTGAGTTGAACCGGAGACTTTCCTAATCCTCTTAGCAGCATTTTCTTTGTTAAAAACGACTAGCGACAAATCAAGCTTCTATTTCTGGTGGGGTTTTTTGTAGCTGCTTGTGTTTGGAGACTGACTTCTATCGCAGTTTCTGTCCCTACCGAGCAGCGGGTGCTGCTGAGCTCCTCCACTGTCACAAAGCTCTCACAGGCGGACAAACTTCACACTAGCCTCGCGCCAGTCCCAGCTAGCGAGCTAGCTAGGTAGCAAGCTGCACATAATGGCAGACAATTTGAATGTTGTGGTCCGGATTTTGGCGAAGCCATTTGATAGTCTTCCTTACGAAGAAGCCATGGCTGCTGTCATGGCTTCAGCTCTCAATGGTTTGCAGGCCAAAGTTAAAGCAACAGCCCCCAGTGCAATGTTTGTGCATTGCTATGCACACAGACTGAATCTGGTTCTGTCTCAGGGGGCTAAATGCTTATCTGAGTGCAGAATATTTTTTGCATCACTCTCTGGGTTTGCCACATTTTTCTCAAAATCCACAAAGAGGATGTCTTTTCTTGAGTCTGCAGGCTGCTCAAGGTTGCCCGGAAATGCTCCTACTCGATGGAATTTCACATCACAGATAGTGAGCACTGTGGCAAACAATTATGATGCCTCCTGCAAACTTTTGAGATGATCATTGCAGATAAGTCCATGGATGATGACACATTAGACTGTGTCAATTTCTTTGTGTTTGTTATTGCAGTAGTCATTAAAACTGGAAATCTGTTCTTGAAAATAGCTGTTGTGAGTTAATTTGTGGGATTGTGGGTGTTCTGGATGAAGTTAGTGTTTTCATGGGTGGTGGGGCGGAGGTGGTGGCCATGTTAGAGCGCGCGCGGGGGGGGGGCACGCAGGGGGTTTCGCCCAGGGAGTAAATCACTCTAGGACCGCCACTGCATTTTGGTGACCTTTGATGGAAAGCTGGAACTTATAATTTGAGGCTGATCTGATACATTACCTTATTATATTTACAGGAGGAAAGAGCTGATCTTACATCAGTTTATGTTTAAAACCAGTAATAACTAGGTCCAGATGAATTTATTATACCTGCAACCGATGGGAGCTTACCCCAGTTAGTTTATTATATCAAATATTATAGCAGAATCATTTAATTCTGATATAAGTTCAAACATGTAAGGAAAGATCCCAGATGTTTGCATTAAAACATGTCATAGGTGACTCCAGATAAGTTTAAACTTAAGCGCAATCCAAACTAGGTCCAGATTACTTTATAATTCCTAAAACTTCAAATAACTCCTCAAAATTGATCTGTTTTCATATTTATACCAGTTACAACTGATCCTGGATTACATTGCATTTAAAACCAGTATAGCCAGGATAAGATTTTATTACAAATAAATCTCCCAGAAATGATCCAAGATCACTTCTATATTTAAACCAGCACAAAACATTTTTAATCTCAGTTGTTGTACACACAATGTGTTAAAACCCATCATAAATTTTATTTATAGTGCATTTAGACAGTATTCACAGCGCTTGACATTTTCTACATTATATTATGTTGCAGCCTTAGTCCAAAATGGATGAAATTAATTTTTTCCTCAAAATTCTACACACAATACCCCATAATGACACTATGAAAAATATTTGGATTTAAGATTTATAGATTTAAAAAAGTTAAGATTTTAGCAAATTTATTAAAAAATAAATATAGATATATAAAGAAATCACTTGTACGTAAGTATTCACAGCCTTTGCCATGAAGCTCAAAATTGAGCTCAGGTGCCTCGTGTTTCCACTGATCATCCTTTAGATGTTTCTACATCTTAATTGGAGTCCACCTGGGGTAAATTCAGTTGATTGGACATAATTTGGAAAGGCACACACCTGTCTACATATAAGGTCCCACAGTTGACAGTGCATGTCAGAGCACAAACAAAGCATGAAGTCAAAGGAACTGTCTGTAGACCTCTGAGACAGGATTGTCTTGAGGCACAAATCTGGGGAAGGGTACAGAAACATTTCTGCTGCTTTGAAGGACCCAATAAGCACCGTGGCCTCCATCATCCATAAATGGAAGAAGTTCAGATCCACCAGGACTCGATGGCGACTCTGTCAGCGTGGAGAGAGAAGAATCTTCCAGAAGGACAATCACCTCTGCAGTAATCTACCAATCAGGCCTATATGGTAGAGTGGCCAGACGGAAGCCACTCCTTAGTAAAAGGCACCTGGCAGCCCACCTGGAGTTTGTCAAAAGGCACCCGAAGGACTCTCAGACCATGAGAAACAAAATTCTCTGGTCTGATGAGACAAAGCTTGAATTCTTTGGTGTGAATGCCAGGCATCATGTTTGGAGAAAACCAGGCATCATCCCTACAGTGAAGCATGGTGGTGGTAGCATCATGCTGTGGGGATATTTTTCAGTGTCAGGAACTGGGAGATTAGTCAGGATTAAGGGAAAGATGAATGCCGAATGTACAGAGACATCTTTGAAGAAAACTTGCTGCAGAGCGCTCTTGACCTCACACTGGTGTGATGGTTTATCTTTCAGCAGGACAATGACCCTAAGCACACAGCCAAGATATCAAAGGAGTGGCTTCAGGAGCCCAGAACTTAATCCAATTGAACAACTCTGGAGGGATCTGAAAATGGCTGTGCACCAACGCTCCCCGCCCAACCTGATGGAGTTTGAGAGGTGCTGCAAAGAGGAATGGACAAAACTGCCCAAAGATAGGTGCACCAAGCTTGTGGCATCATATTCAAGAAGACTTGAGGCTGTAATTATTGCCAAAGGTGCATCAACAAAGTATTGAGCAAAGGGTGAGAAAACTTATGTACATGTGATTTCTTAGTTTTTTATTTTTTTAATAAATATGCAAAAAAAATAATAATAATAATGTTGTCATTATGGGGTGTTGTGAGTAGAATTTTGAGGGAAAAAATTAATATACTCCATTTTGGAATAAGGCTGTAACATAACAAAATGTGGAAAAAGTGAAGTGCTGAGACTACTTTCTGGATGCACTGTATATTTAAGACCAGTAAGAATGAATCATATATCACTTTATATTTAAAATCAGTACATACTGCTTTCAATTTACTTTATTGTACCTACAACTTCTGCAACCTGATCCCAGATCAGTTCTATATTTAAGCCTGTAAGAACTCGTGCAAGACAAATGTATTATAATAAGAACTTGTCAATTGTGGTGCCCATCTGCTTTACATTTAAAACTAATGAGAACTGATCCCAGATTATTTTAATATACTGAAAATTCTTAAGCTCTGTCATCAAATTAGTTTAAAATTCAAAACATGCAATGAATAACCCTGGGACAGTTAGATTTAAAACGTGTAAGAAATAATTCAATATAATTTCATGTTTAAAACCGCTATGAATCAACGTCAGTTCAGAGGAATCAATCCCAGATTAGTTTTTATTATTATTTAAAAAAAAAAATAAGAACCATTTCCAGATCTGTTAAAGCAGGTTTAGTTCTCAGAAAAAAACAGCAAGGAAATCAATCTCCCCACCTCACCAGGTGATCACAGTTACATAGTCACAGGTTAGATCATTATTCATGCTTGTCAGCTAATGTTTACAGAACCTGGTGGAAGAACAATGAATGTTCTCAAGAGCAAGATCCCTGTTAAATCTATATATTAAAAGCCAAGTGGTGTGTGTGTGTGTGTGTGTGTGTGTGTGTGTGTGTGTGTGTGTGTGTGTGTGTGTGTGTGTGTGTGTGTGTGTGTGTGTGTGTGTGTGTGTGTGTGTGTGTGTGTGTGTGTGTGTGTGTGTGTGTGTGTGTGTGGCTTGTGTATGGTATGTATGGTATGCTTGTGTCTTTGGTTCCAGGATGAAAGCATGAAAACTAAAAGTTGATACGACTAATATTTTTGGAGAAATTACAGATATTACGTAACAACAGGTCCAACCCCTATCAAGGAGAGTGGTTCCAGATCTGAGGCTGTGCATGGAGGCGAGGCCCACCAGATCTAACTGGTATCGCAACACCTCCCACACAAGCTACGGCTCCCCCCCCCCCACAGTGAGGTGACATTCCACACCCCCAAAGCTAGCCCCTGCCGCCCGGGTCTGGTCCGTCGAGGCCCTTGACTTTCACTGCCACCCAAAGGACAGCGCACCCGACACCGGCAGTTCCCCCTGCGAGTGGTGAGGCCACAGGGTGGAGATGGAAGGTCCACGTTGCTTTTTCGGGCTGTGCACGACTGGGCTCCATGGCAAGCCCAGCCACCAGGCGCTCGCTGACGGGCCCTACAACCAGGCCTGGCTCCAGATGAAGGCCCTGGGTGTCGTCCGTGCCGGGTCACGTTTCTTCTACCTTGTTTTATCATGGTGTCTTGTGAACCATTCTTAGTCTGGCCTCTCGCATGAGACCAATTTGCCATGGGAGACGCTACCAGGAGCACAAAGGCTACAGACAACACAGCTCTCAAGTTCATAGCGGCACACAAACCTCTCTACCACGATAAGGTGATGGTTCCTGGAGATGGAGCATCACCTCCCAAGAGGGAGTTTCCTGCATTCTCAGCAGGAAACCAATGGATTGCCTACTCCGGGTAGGGAATATGGCCTTGCCCCAAGTGAAGGAGTTCAAGTACCTCGGGGTCTTGTTCATGAGTGAGGGGACGATGGAGCGTGAGATTGGCCAGAGAATCGGCGCAGCAGGGGCGGTAATGCATCTACCGTACTGTTGTGACAAAAAAGGAGCTGACTCAAAAGGCGAAGCTGTCGATCTACTGGTCAATCTTCGTTCCTACCTCTCACCCTATGGTCATGAGTGTTGGATCATGACCAAAAGAACTAGATCACAGGTACAAGTGGCCAAAATGGGCTTCCTCAAGAAGGTGGCTGGTGTCTCCCTTAGAGATAGGGTGAAAAGTTCGGTCATCTGTGGGGAGCTCGGAGTAGAGTCGTTGCTCCTTCGTGTTGAAAGGAGGTGGTTCGGGTATCTGGTAAGGATGCCTCCTGGGCGCCTCCCAAGGGAGGTGTTCCAGGCACGTCCATCTGGGAGCAGACCCCAGGGAAGACCCAGGTGAAGAGATTATATCTCCACACTGGCTTGAGAATGCCTCAGGATCCCCCAGTCAGAGGTGGTCAATGTAGCATGGGAAAATGAAGTCTGGGGTCCCCTGCTGGAGCTGTTGCCCCTGCGACCTGAACCCAGAAAAGTGGTTGAAGATGAAGACGTAACAACAGTGAACAATGAACGTTGATATCACCATTAATCAGTCCCTGGTAACCCGACAAGCTCTGAACAAAGGAAATATCTCAACCGTGCAAGTTGCAAAACATGACATCAACTAAATGTGCCAAATAATAAATACAATTATTCACAAAACCTTCTCATTTTATATTCCTGCACCTTCAGTTAAAATCATTATAGAAACTTTGCATAATTTATGTAATATATGTTCAGTTTTTGGTGGATGAATTCACTCCCTCAGCATGTCTTTTGTGTTTCCTGGTGTGTTTGCAGGATTATTCTATAGTTCATCAGATTTTACTGCACCTTCATCAAAACTATTATATTTGGGCTGCAAAAAGAGGAAATAATGTAATCTAATATTGTTTTAAGTGTTACAAGTTGTGGTGTTTTGGGCCTTGGCAGAGGGGTGCACATAGTGTCTTATACTTTTCATACAGATTTATTGTTTTGTTCCTCAGTGATTGCTAAAAGATGTGACGTGAACAACGGTGACTGCATGCACTTCTGTGAGTCGACGGGAACCTTTGGAGCAAAATGCTCATGTGCAACAGGATACACACTGATGCAGGATGGAGTCAACTGTGAACCGAATGGTATCAACACATTCTTCATGAGTTCTCTACTAAACTTTAACTCCACGGGCTGTTTATAAAGAGGATAAGAAATGTAACTTATTTCCTCAGTTGAATTCCCATGTGGAAGGACTTCCTTGATGGCGATCACACCAGTATTCCGAAGGACTTTGGTCATCAATGGAAGCCTGCACAACATCACTACACTGACCAACATCACAGCCACTACAGCATCTCCATCACCTGCACCCAGAACCACGAACGCGTCTGTAGAAAACCCGCCCATAAAGAGATACCCCCTGTGGGTGCACGGAGAGGCTCGACAGACTCTTAGACCTTTCAAACGCATTGTAGGTGGAGAAATGGTGATTCCAGGAGAGATCCCATGGCAGGTAGCTTTGATTGCACGCCCCAGTGGGCAGTTATTCTGTGGGGGCTCCATCCTCAGCGAGCTGTGGGTCATCACTGCTGCTCACTGCCTGGTGGAGGGACGGGACTCCTTCTTTGTCAGAGTAGGTAAGACTCTCTGTCACCTCTGCACACAGCTGATGTCATCCTCTTTGGGACACACATTTCTTGCATTAACTCTGGGGTTTACAACCCATTAAGCCAAACTGCCCCTTATCAGTGATTCAGTGTGAATGCCTCCACCAAAGCTGAAGGACTGTGGATCCCACCCCCACCCATTACTTTGGCATATTTACATTCTTGTTTCTGACAGTACAGTAATGTTCTCTGTCATTGTCATTGTAGCAGATCTTGATCCTTTTCAAGATCTACACAAAATTACACTCTGATAAAATTTTTGGTATGATAAGCATATAGGCCATGGGTGCCAGTTATGGGTTCCATGGACACCCCTCGGTCAGCCCCAACCTCACACACATACACAATTCCACTAAATGTCAACATTGAAAATATAGGGATGCAATTCATGTTTTGTTCATAAAGCTGAAGATATCCAAAAACCGTAAGGAACAGCATACCAACTACCATCCATCGATGGTCGCACAACACAGACATCTAGAAAACTGAAACAGTCTGACCATAGACCCACAAATTTGACTTCTTCCTGGTTGTCGATCTTTCATTTGGAGCTTTTGTATGATAAGTTCCAGTGTTCACAGTTGCCACTATACACTAAAATATAAACAATCAAAATTCTAGTGTTACACCTAATTAAAACTGGTACCATCAGTTTTGTAGTCAAAACTTGGATTGCATCTAAATATTTTAAATGTTAAAATTTAGAATAATGTTTGGTATATCCAGAGGATCCAAAAAAACTTATTTTTCCGAGTAAATTTTTAACAAGGTTAGTGTTTGTTTTAAAAAGTTCTAAGGTCAGATGATTGATGTGCATCACTGCATTGACCACACCACAGAAATGCCTTGAGTCCTGGATGGTAACCACCCAGACAAACAACCAATCCCATACATCTATAACTATATATCAATCAATCAATCAAATCAATCAATTTTTTTATATAGCGCCAAATCACAACAAACAGTTGCCCCAAGGCGCTTTATATTGTAAGGCAAGGCCATACAATAATTATGTAAAACCCCAACGGTCAAAACGACCCCCTGTGAGCAAGCACTTGGCTACAGTGGGAAGGAAAAACTCCCTTTTAACAGGAAGAAACCTCCAGCAGAACCAGGCTCAAGGAGGGGCAGTCTTCTGCTGGGACTGATTGGGGCTGAGGGAGAGAACCAGGAAAAAGACATGCTGTGGAGGGGAGCAGAGATCGATCACTAATGATTAAATGCAGAGTGGTGCATACAGAGCAAAAAGAGAAAGAAACAGTGCATCATGGGAACCCCCAGCAGTCTACGTCTATAGCAGCATAACTAAGGATGGTTCAGGGTCACCTGATCCAGCCCTAACTATAAGCTTTAGCAAAAAGGAAAGTTTTAAGCCTAATCTTAAAAGTAGAGAGGGTGTCTGTCTCCCTGATCTGAATTGGGAGCTGGTTCCACAGGAGAGGAGCCTGAAAGCTGAAGGCTCTGCCTCCCATTCTACTCTTACAAACCCTAGGAACTACAAGTAAGCCTGCAGTCTGAGAGCGAAGCGCTCTATTGGGGTGATATGGTACTACGAGGTCCCTAAGATTATTCAAAACCTTATAAGTAAGAAGAAGAATTTTAAATTCTATTCTAGAATTAACAGGAAGCCAATGAAGAGAGGCCAATATGGGTGAGATATGCTCTCTCCTTCTAGTCTCCTTCTAGTCCCCGTCAGTACTCTAGCTGCAGCATTTTGAATTAACTGAAGGCTTTTTAGGGAACTTTTAGGACAACCTGATAATAATGAATTACAATAGTCCAGCCTAGAGGAAATAAATGCATGAATTAGTTTTTCAGCATCACTCTGAGACAAGACCTTTCTGATTTTAGAGATATTGCGTAAATGCAAAAAAGCAGTCCTACATATTTGTTTAATATGCGCTTTGAATGACATATCCTGATCAAAATGACTCCAAGATTTCTCACAGTATTACTAGAGGTCAGGGTAATGCCATCCAGAGTAAGGATCTGGTTAGACACCATGTTTCTAAGATTTGTGGGGCCAAGTACAATAACTTCAGTTTTATCTGAGTTTAAAAGCAGGAAATTAGAGGTCATCCATGTCTTTGTGATTCCATGTGATTGATCTAGATAACTAGATCAATCTAACTGCGCAGATTAAACAGCTAACGGATACAGAAAAACACCGCTGTGCTCCGGAACAGGAAGTGATACAATACCGCAGTGAGAGCCAACCACCAGTAGAGGCAAGCAAGAGGGGATGCAAGAATGCAGATGCAGATACTTTCCTATACTTATTTCTTTTTGAATCAATTGATATATATATATTTTTTTTTTTTTTTTTTTAATGACCACAAATGCCTGTTTTGAGACTTGACCCCAATACAAATTTCCCTGTAGCTGTGTCTCAGAAAGTAAAGCAGGTAGCTGAGAAGATAAGGAGCTGTCCTGTCAATATGCAGACCTGAGTTCAAATCCTGCTCATGCTAACTGTTTGTATTCTTGGACAAAACACTCTTCATAGTCTGTCCACACAGCTGCAAATGGGTATCAGTTGGGGAAGTAAGCTATGCTCTGTCTGGGGAAATGTAGACTCTCATCCACATGATGGAATCTGGACATAAGCACTGGCACCAAAGGGCCTATATACATGACTTACGTCTTGTATCTCACAACGTACTGTGGCTAAAGAGTACATCAAGATAATAAATTTGTTAGACATTCTCAAGTTTGGTCTTTTTACCTGAAAATATCTGGAAATTTCCACTGAACCGGTCTCACCAATGACATCTGAGCCTTATCTGTCTGCAGGGGAGCACAACATCTACATCCGCGAGGACAGCGAGCAGGATCACGATGTTTTGGAGCAGCATATACACCCACGCTACAATACCAGTGTTAGCTTGTACAACCACGACATTGCACTGCTTCGTCTCAAAATTCCCATCAACTTCTCCGCCACATCCCGTCCCATTTGTCTTGGGCCTAAGGACTTCACCGAGTCCATATTGAAGCAGAACTCCCTTGCTACAGTCAGTGGCTGGGGCCGAACACGCTTCCTTGGGGCCGCGGCCCACACGCTGCAGAAGGTCAATGTTCCGGCTACAGACCAGACAGAGTGCATACGTAGCAGCCCCAGTGTCACTCGCTACATGTTTTGTGCAGGATACTATAATGAGGCCAAAGACTCTTGTCAAGGAGATAGCGGCGGTCCTCACACAACCAGACATCATGACACATGGTTTCTGACAGGCATCGTGAGCTGGGGAGAGGAGTGTGCCAAGGAAGGCAAATATGGTGTTTACACTCGAGTGTCACTTTACTATCATTGGATACACCATGTTATAGGAAGCACCAAGCGCAGGCTGGCAGTCAACGTAGAAGAACCTGACTCATGACCTCAATGTTCAAAAATGTAACAGAGAGATTAACATGTTGACATTGTTTTGTTGCTCAAATGATCTGCAGTAAAGTTAACAGAAAAACATTTTGTAGCAAGGATGGTCTTCAACCTGCACCAAACAACATGTTGAACGGGGTTTGTGGATTTGAGAAACCCTGTAGACCCTGACATGGTCCAGCAGTACAGCAGTTACAATCAATTACACACAATAATTGAACAACACAATATTAGGTAACCACAAAGCAACTATATTTACCATACAGTGAAAAAATATGGGGCAGCAGTGGATTAGTGGTTAGCACTGTTGCCCCATTGCAAGAAGGTCATGGGATCAATTCCCGCCTGTGGCCTTTCTTGTATGGAGTTTACATGTTCTCCCTGTGTTTATGTGGGTTCTCTCTGGGTGCTTCGGCTTCCTCCCACATCTAAAGACATGCAGGTTTGGTGGACTGGAAACTTTAAATTGGCTATCGGTGTGCATGCGTGTTTGTCTATATGTGGCCATGCGACAGACTGGCATCCTGTCCAGCGTGTACCCTGCCTCACGCCCCATGATTGCTGGGATAGGCTCCATAATATGACCTGAAGAGTGGAGATATACAGATATACAGCAGAGTATTTTAAAAGGTGTAGTTACAGTTACTTCCATCTTACATTGAGAGTGGCTTTATTTTTAATATACACAGAATGGATATGAATGTAATTCACACAGTGTGTATGTTCTTCAAGGCTCAAATACCCAACTTTATATTGTAAATGAATGAATAAAGTCTTAGCTCACATAAATGTTTCAGGCATTTTGTGAAAATTGGTTACGTAGGACAACACCTTTTTTTTCTAGATTTTATGTCTTTATTTGAATTTTAGCTCAGCTTCAGCATTTTCATTGATTTGTGAAAATGGATTCAAGTAAAACATCTTATTTCATATTTGGAGAAACATTTTAAATTTAAAATATAGAATTTTGCCCAGTCCAAATCAGGTCTGGGAGCATGGAACCACCCTGAGACCTGGATGGCAACCACCTAGGTGGACAACCAGGCCATTCCCACATCTCTAAAATAACATCTATCTGCCACAGTCAGGTGAAACATGGGTGGCTACTTGACCTTCTTGAGGTACTGGGGTCCTCCTCTACACTCAGGTACCAATGCACTGGATTATGCACACCAGAATGTCCAAGCTGATGCTCCCTCTCAATGCAAATGATACTCATCATCTTAGTCTTGCCAGGTAACAACCAGGGATGACAGATTTTAAAACATGGCCGATGGGCCAACCCGTAAGTGTTTACAGTGATTAATATTCAATGTCCTTTCATTTAACCCTCAGGGTCTAGGAACGTAAAAACCCATTCATGTGGACTCACCAGCGAGTCCATGGACCCCTGAGGGTTACAGTAGACACACCTCTGCCGAGGTCCATCAGTTTCTTTTGCATTTTGAAATGGTTTGATGTTCTCGCTGACATTCTTAGACCCTGATTATTGACGTTTGATTCTGATTGTTGATCTGATTTTTGCTCCTGATCACTCATCTGTGAATGCTGATCTTTAACCCTGGTTGGTATTTTTTTTTTCTCCTGATAAGTAATTTATGAATTTTGCCTAGGCTAGGTGGCTTTGATCCTGTAATGAGGATTTAAAGAATCAGAATCAAGAGGCAGATCATGCCTTATGCTCTTTCAGTTTTAATTATTGATCCTGATTCTGATGCTCTGAGATTTTGATTACAGGGTTAAAGCAATCAGGATCAAGCAGGTCACAGCAAAGAATCCTGTCACCCTAACTTAGTTATGCGTATGTAGTTGCTGTCAGTTACTCTCAGGTATAGTTACACAGTTACGGTAACAGTAAGTCCCTTAGTTATTCTAAGTCATTCTGCTACAGTGATTTTTCAGTTACCATTAATTACTCAGTTTCTTTCAACCAATCACTTACAGTTACAGTACTTTTTTCTGTTAGAGTTACCCTGCATCATTCAGTCACAGGTTCTCTTACAGTATTTCTGTTGAGTCCTTGTTTGAAATTCAGGTCTCTCTTTTTTTTTTCTTTCATCCTTTCTTTTGAGAAATTAATGAACCAATCAAAAAAAAAAAAAAAAACCCACCGTACCTCACAATATTAAAGAAAATTTCCGGAATCACTGTTATCTAGATGTGCACCGTAACTGAATGTTGATCTCTTTGGTTTTTGGCCAATTCATTAACTGGGTTTCACAAAAGCCAGTAAAACAGTTTTTGAGTCATTGACAGAAATGCTGAAATCATCTTCTCACCTTGTTTTTTTTTTAACAATCATGAAAAAAATTAAGACGATGGACAACCATTAAAATGTGCAAAACATTCCCTCTTTAGTGCTAGGAAAGTGCACTCTGATCATTTTCGTGAAGATGATGATGTGCGTCCTTACTGGTACTGAGGTCCACTGGTGCCAGTTCTCATCTCTGGATTCAAGGGTTTGAGGAAAAAATGTATAGAACGTTCTTTTGTTTGTTTTTAAAAGACACGTCCTGGCACCACCCTTTAATCCAGATCAACCTCAAGATAATTAAACCATAATCCTACTTTGTCCAAAGCTCTTGCTCAAGTTTTGTGAAAACCAATTTACTGCTTTTTCAGTAATCACACCAACAACACAACAGATGCAGCTCAAGACATAACTTTACTTTTTGCAGGCAGCAATGATTCTCTGTGTATAAGGACAGCAAAACTACCCAGTGCAATGCTTAGGAATGTGGCCTTTTATCACATGGGTTGTTGGTTTGAAGCCCACCTGGGGCCTTTTGGGCCTTTATCACAATTATAATGGATGAACGCAGTGGTGTAGTCTACGTGGAACACAGGTAGACGCCGTCTACTCACCTAAAAAGACCCGGAATTTCCGTCTACCCACTTCAAATTGCCCCGAGGAACGTGACGGTGTCAATAAAATGAGCGCTTATTGACTGTAATTTTATTTTCTCCCTTTAAAAGACAGCCATAAGATGTCCATCACTACAGAGTGCACCGTATGTGTCCCATCCCCACCCCCCCACCCCCGCGCTCGCTCTGCTAGATAAGAGTTTTAATTGGCTCATAGATAGATGGGGGCTGGGCTACCAGCTAATCAGCGCGAAAGCCGCACACAAACAAGAAGAATGCTAGAGAAAGTATCGATGGTGATTATTACCCGAAAAAATGAAAAGAAAACAGGCCTCGGTTTTAGATTTTTTTCGAAAACGTCCACCTGCTGCTTCAGGGCTGACTGATGAAGTATGCACCCTGAGTGGAGATAAACCTGGCGCTGTCTGTATTGCTGGTAAGTGGGCTACAACAGCTAGTTTTTTTATTTGTTCACTAAGCTAATGGACCTTAAAATGGTCTAAAAAGCATTATTTTCAATGAGACACGTTGTTTTTTAGATGTGTCAGAAGCGTCGCGTCAAAAGCCGAGCTAAACCGATGCTTCTGACGGGAGCGCGCTTTGCCACTTGTTGGCAGTCTGACGCATCAAAGTTCAATCCAAACAAACTTTCGATGCTCTGAACTGTGACATACCTTTGCGTTGTCCAATAGGAATGATGCGTTGGGCCAAAACACGGAAGACTAGTGGCAGAAACCACTGATCTCTACAAAACAAAGGTGTCACAGGTCTGCTCATTTATGGAGCAGTTTTCTGAAGAAAAATCCTTGGAAATGTTTTTTGTTGTTTGTTACCTCAGAATTTCTGATTATTGTTAAAAAAAAAAAGTTTAGAACACTTGTAATTAAAATAGCTAAATAAATCAATAAATGGTTCTTTCGAAACCTTTCATCTGTAAATTAAAACCACCTTGTTATGTGTCGGACGCAGCTCGGAGAACCGACCAGCGTTTGAAGGACCCAGTATGAAATAAGCAGAGCACGGTACAAAGGCTAACTGAATTTAATACATAACAGTGATACAAAAATAACAGAAAGTGCGGTCTGGCGTGGTGCGCTCCCAGCAGCGCTGACGGTCCGGAGCCAGAAGCTGTTCGGACCCAAGGACCCCGCCGACACCCCCCAGGTGGCCGCAACAAACCGAGTCTGTGAAAGAAGGAACCATTATGTGAGTCCACACTCTACACACAGAGAGAACACTTAAAGGTGTACAAACAGCAAACACTTCCTGGCTTGATTACTAATCAGCTTCCCAACCTGCAGGCATGGAACATCCAGTTCACAAAACTCCACTGCAGTGGAAGCCGATACATGACTAACGTACAGCTCAATATAATAAAGGTGTGAGGGACACCACATTTACTGACTGTATAAATGTTAGTCACAAAATCTAACGTACCTCAGGAAGTGTGCTGACGAGCGTGAGACCTCACCCCCTCCTCTTTCACAGACCGTGCATCAAACCCTGGACGTTCTCTGCATCCACTGATGATGAGATGGCTCCCGAGACGACGATCTCACCCGTCTGGTCACAAGGTCGAGTCTCTGGCAAATACACACTGTATACTCCAGTCTTAAATGCCACCATGTTCCAATCCATATAGATGCACCTCAGCTGTGAGTCCTGACGAGCCGCAGGTGATCAGGGTGAGGTCCTGATAACCTCAGCAACACAGCCACTCAGTCCCAAATGCAAGCCACCTGGAAGGAAAAACAAAAGACAGAAACAAAAAGGCAGCCAGGCCCCCCAGCCATACAACACACCTGTTATTTCAGATTAGATAATTTCTTGTTTAACATAAGGAACCTCGGACATTTATTTTTAGACAAAATAACATGGAAATTTGTACATTTTTTTAAGCATTTCCACCAGAAAAACAGACACTGTAAATAAATACAAATGTTTATTATAAATGCAACAGGAAATAATTTAACAATGACTGCAGTGATTGTAAAGTAGGATTTCTGTGACATAAACCTCATGATGAATTTTTATAGTCATTTCAACTTGTAATTTTGCCAAAATATGTAATTGCCTTTAATGTTATCAGGACAGTCATTTCTAAAATATGAATTTGAGCACAATAAGTGGAGAGCTTCTACTTGTGCAAATGTCTTTTGACTTTGATTTGTGGACATTTTGAATGATCCGTTCATTTGTTGTTAAAATATAAAATGAAACAGCTTTTTAAAAAAAATAATAGAGTTTTGCCGGTAATCTACAGCTGTCTCTTGAGCTTGAGTCCCGTTGGCTGTTGGATAGTGTAGTTTTAAAATGACTGGAATTGGTAAGTGACATACTCCCAGTAGTTGCATGGTTGTCTTAGTTAGTTAGTTGGTTGTCTTCATACTATACTTTTGTGCCACTGATTTGGCCTACAATGTTTTTGTCATGGGTTGAAAAGGTTTCTGCAAAGTAAAGCATCTACCATATTTTCATTGTATGTGAATTTTCTGGGAGCTAGCTTCTGTCCTTCAGCCTAGCTGCTGTTTTAATGGAACTTAACGTATACTAATACTAGCTTGTTTATACTGGGTAGGTTTCCTTATGGACCACAAAGCCTACAGGTTCCAGTCCCCCGTCTGGACCTGATGATGGACTGTCAATTTCAACAGAGATTGTGGTAGGAGGCGTGAGGCTCTGCAGCCAGTGCATGCTCATGTGTGTATTCTGTTTTGTTTTTGTTTATGCGTCTAAACTGTACACAAACAACATGGGGGCATGGGGATTATATGATTGGTGAATCTTGCAGCTGCTGAATTTGGCAGTACAGGCTCATATCCTATCCGGTACTAAATAGAGGGAGGAAAAGTGAACTCTTGCAATATACGTAGTTGGGAGGCAATAATTTGCTCCTTATTATTGTTAAGAGAACTTTTCTTTCTTAATAACAAGGAGTCACAGTCACTTTTTTTTTTGAGTGACTGTGCCTTAAAGTTGTCTTATTTACAGTTAAACAATACACAGTAGAATAGAATAGAATAGGCTTTATAGTCATTGTACAAGTGATACAATGAAATTGCAGTAGCTTGCATATGATACTTTTGGCTGGATTTAAACATTGTTTATTCCTGGTTTATGACCTGATTAAATTTCTTTGTTAAATTAGGTTTTCAGATGCCAAAAAATAAATGTATTTGATCTTTGTATTTTTTAATCACTCTTTTAGATTTACTGTTGTATACTGTATTTTGCAATTGGTGCAAATTACTTACTTACATTCTGACACATTTCTCACATTTATAGTGGCAAATATAGAATATAAATGATCAGATGGAAAGTATAGATCTATTTGTTGTTATGGTGTTAAAAATGTTAACCGGGGGCGCATACGCATGGGGTTGATGACGGGCAAAAAACACATTCTACCCACTTCAAAAATGTAGACTACACCACTGGATGAACGCCTATCTCCATCTGCTGATGAATAAAATCTTTACATTGGAAGAGACATAAACCGAAGCTTCAATTTAGGCATGATGTGTCAAAAAGGTGGGGGGGAAAAAAAAAAATCACAAAGCAGCTAAAATATATAATGTACTCGTATTCACGATAAATAGAAAAAATTAAATGATAATAAATGGTGATAAAGCATACAAACATTTGTCTATTCCTTTATTTCAGTTACACAAACAAATAAGGATTGCAATAAATAATTTATTTTTATTGACTTGATTTAAGCTGTACAACAACCCTGCTGTCTAAGAGTTCAACCCTGCTCACAGTTCTGTTGCCATGCATTGTCATCTCACACAGTCTGCAACACGCACAGCCTTTCCAGCTCATCTGGATAAATTATATTTCAAGCTATTTTAATTTGTTTTCCATGGTGGAAAATATGTGCAAAATCTGCAGCATGTTGGATTGCAGTTACAAACAGATTTGTCATAGGGAGTGGGGGGCGGAAGGTTCCGCAGTCAAGCATAGCTCCTTTAAATACACACAGATGTCATTTGATTTGTGGCCGCAGAGACGCCTCACAATATGAAGGAACAACATGACAGCAAAATAAATAAATGAATAATAACAGGGGGGAATGTGCAGTGCGAGGCGGCCCCTGCTGTTTTTAGACTCATTTCCATATCAAACACAGGGAATCAAAGGCAGCTGTGCGACTGAGGCCTCGATTTCATGTGTTAAATTTATGTAAGTCTGCAATCAATATTTAATTAAGCGTTGAGCGCACACAGGGTATATTTCATGTTATCTGTACAATCATTTTGAATGTGCGACTCAAGATTGTGCTCTAATGGAGAGCCAGAGAGAACTTCATCCGTCTCCCTCTCTCTCTGAGTCTGCTTCACTTTCCCTTCTGGACCCTAGGACAGAGTCGGCTCCTAACAGGCTGAATAAAATCCTTAGAAGAACCATTGTGCTGGGGGCCCCGTGGCCTGCCCCATCTGTTTGTCTGTAGCTCACACTGAGGAACACATTCACATCCATCTTCATCTCGCTCGACTGGGTTTTTATGTTACCATCGCTGACAGGCAGCACGTCTCGCCCGCATCGCCGACAACATTCATTCACAAGTAACCAGCATCAGGAAGGTTAAATGCACACCTAAAGAGGTACAGCACCAAGCAAAGAACACATTCAGTGGGCGGTCGGCGGATTTCAACCTCACTAAAGTGCCTGCTCGTGAGGTCAGGTTAAAGCAAGAATGTCCATACCGAAAAGAGCGGGAATAAAAAGGCATTATGGCATGGCACATTTTGGCATTTTATCTCAGACACTGAACAGAAGCGTGGCGCCTTAAAGACCGAAATGTAAAAAAATATATACAATGTTGTTGAATGAGTAAAACTACAGTGGCCATGAGAGGGTACAACACTTCCATATTAAGACAACATTCTAAAATGTATAAAACACACACATACACACACACACACACACACACACACACACTAAAAACACCTGCATCAATTCAACAACAGGGAGTTGCATAAAAAATGGACCATTCACTGCATCACGATCAAGTAAAAGATACAAAAAAAGGTCTACAAAAATGTGCATGTATTTTTTGTGTGTGTGTGTGTGGATTTCATACATATCTCATGATTTTTTTGCCTGGAGGCAGTGATGATATCACTGACACATAATGGCGGATTTTCCAAGAAAAAATAAAAAGTGGTAAGTTGACTTTTCATTATTATGATTATTCTCATTATTATTATTATTATTATTATTGTCAATCTAACCCCAAAGTTAAGTTATCTCAACTTGGTCAGTGGGTTAGTTATTTTATTTTTGATTTTCCTCTAAAGATAGCAACATTGTTGGAGTTTTATTTTATTTGCCATCCAGTAGAAATCAGTAAAAAGGCAGAAATGGACAGAAATTGTTTCTTGAGTGTTGTTTGTATGTCCATTGTGTTGTGAAGATTTGCAACAGGTCTATGGTTTTGAGTGTGTTGGGAGAATTTGCAGCAGACACAATATCCCCCCTATCCCCCCCCTCCCCAACTCCAAACCACCACAAGCAGCAGCCTTATCAGTATGTGTCACTCTTGTGTGAGTCACAGCTGGCTCATCCCATTACAAATATGGAATGTTCCATTACTGCCATGAATTTAAAAAAGACAGTAAGAGTGACAGTGGGAAATAATGACAAAAACAGTGTCTACAACAACAACAAGCATGTGAAGAAACACAAAAAGAAATGTTAAAAAGGGATGTAGAACATGTTTAATACAGGTGGTGCTCATGATGATTGCAGCTACCATAAATATGTGCTAAATTTTCTTAAGTTACGTGCTGAGACCCTGATTCATGCGTTTGTCTCTTCCAGATTGGTCTACTGCAATGTTTTATTTTCTGGTTTACTGCAGTCCAGCATTAGGGGTCTTCAATTGGTTCAAAATGCTGCAGCTAGACTTTTGACACAAAACAGATAGTTTTACCACATTACACCCAATTTGGCATCTCTTCACTGGCTTCCTGTCCCAGTGAGATCAGATTTTAAGGTTCTGCTACTACAACCCCTGGCAAAAATTATGGAATCACCGGCCTCAGAGGATGTTCATTCAGTTGTTTAATTTTGTAGAAAAAAGCAGATCACAGATATGACACAAAACTAAAGTCATTTCAAATGGCAACTTTCTGGCTTTAAGAAACACTATAAGAAATCAAGAAAAAACGATTGTGGCAGTCAGTAACGGTTACTTTTTTAGACCAAGCAGAGGAAAAAAATATGGAATCACTCAATTCTGAGGAAAAAATTATGGAATCACCCTGTAAATTCTCATCCCCAAAACTAACACCTGCATCAAATCAGATCTGCTCATTGACATTGACCCTATGTGTCTTTTTGCAAGGAATGTTTTTGCAGTTTTTGCTCTATGGCAAGATGCATTATCATCTTGAAAAATGATATCATCCCCAAACATCCTTTCAATTGTCCAAAATATCAACATAAACTTGTGCATTTATTGATGATGTAATGACAGCCATCTCCCCAGTGCCTTTACCTGACATGCAGCCCCATATCATCAATGACTGTGGAAATTTACATGTTCTCTTCAGGCAATCATCTTTATAAATCTCATTGGAAAGGCACCAAACAAAAGTTCCAGCATCATCACCTTGCCCAATGCAGATTCGAGATTCATCACTGAATATGACTTTCATCCAGTCATCCACAGTCCACAATTGCTTTTCCTTAGCCCATTGTAACCTTGTTTTTTTCTGTTTAGGTGTTAATGATGCCTTTCGTTTAGCTTTTCTGTATGTAAATCCCATTTCCTTTAGGCGGTTTCTTACAGTTCGGTCACAGACGTTGACTCCAGTTTCCTCCCATTCGTTCCTCATTTGTTTTGTTGTACATTTTTCGATTTTTGAGACATATTGCTTTAAGTTTTCTGTCTTGACGCTTTGTCTTCCTTGGTCTACCAGTATGTTTGCCTTTAACAACCTTCCCATGTTGTTTGTATTTGGTCCAGAGTTTAGACACAGCTGACTGAACAACCAACATCTTTTGCAACATTGCGTGATGATTTACTCTCTTTTAAGAGTTTGATAATCCTCTCCTTTGTTTCAATTGACATCTCTCGTGTTGGAGCCATGATTCATGTCAGTCCACTTGGTGCAACAGCTCTCCAAGGTGTGTTCACTCCTTTTTAGATGCAGATCCACTTGGTGCAACAGCTCTCCAAGGTGTGTTCACTCCTTTTTAGATGCAGACTAACGAGCAGATCTGATATAATGCAGGTGTTAGTTTTGGGGATGAAAATTTACAGGGTGATTCCATAATTTTTTCCTCAGAATTGAGTGATTCCATATTTTTTTCCTCTGCTTGGTCTAAAAAAGTAACCGTTACTGACTGCCACAATCTTTTTTTCTTGATTTCTTATAGTGTTTCTTAAAGCCAGAAACTTGCCATTTGAAATTACTTTAGTTTTGTGTCATGTCTGTGATCTGCTTTTTTTCTACAAAACTAAACAACTGAATGAACATCCTCCGAGGCCGGTGATTCCATAATTTTTGCCAGGGGTTGTAACCTAGAAAATTGTTCACAGGCTGGCACCTCCCATACATAGCTGACCTAATTAAACCCTACGTACCAGCCCAGGCTTTGCGTTCTCAGGGTGTGGGATTACTTTATATCCCTAGGGTGAGTAAAAAGTCTGCGGGTCACAGAGCTTTCTCTTATCATGCACCTGTTCTATGGAATGATCTCCCTGCATCAATAAAACAGTCACATTCTGTAGAGACTTTTAAGTCCAGACTTAATATGCACTTATTTTTCCTTTCATATGGCTAGCATGTTACTATGCTTTTGACTCTTAATTAATTTTATTAGGAATTGATTTTGTAATTTGTGTCGCTATTTGTGTCAGTAGCATGGCCCAAGCAGATGGTCACCCCTTTGAGTCCGGTCTGTTTGAGGTTTCTTCCTCACAGGGAGTTTTTCCTTACCACTGTCGCCTGTGTGCTTGCTCTGGGGGTTGGTAAGGTTAGACCTTGCCTGTGTGAAGTACCTTGAGGGAACTTTTTTGTGATTTGGCGCTATATAAAATGAAATAAATTAATCGCGAGTTACATGACTAAGTGTGTGAATTTGTGTGAGAAAACTATGAATCTATGTGCACAGTACAGTAAATATAATGAGGTATGTGATATCGTGAGTCAAAAATTACTGTGTAGAGTTGCATCAGCGCCACTTAGCCCCAAAACTGTAAGCATTACCCCACAGGCCCAGGAAGTACCATGTGGTACAGAGCGCCAAACTGCAAAGAGAGAAAACATATAAAGCAATATGATTGCTATCCTGTGCTACCAGGAGGAGAGAAGCGACCACAGGTACCATAGAGCAGCCACCCAATGGTAACGAGAGGGTACACCCAACCACCCCACAGGTGGGTGAAAACAGCCTCTGGCATGTAATTTGGGACAGTGGACCCCACCAGACACCAGCCAGCGTTCAAAAACCAATACAGAGAGTGAGCCAATGTCTCACCTGAGACCACCACTACGCACCTCAGGGGTCGAACTCCCCACATATAGACCCCACATCAGCAGGCATACTGTGTACAGCACCATGGAAGGTGACACACACAGCCTGGAGGGGCCCCCAGACAGCCCACCACCCCCACAACACTATTCCAAGCAACCCTGGGCTGACCCCCTACCCCACCACCACCCTCATACAAAAGATAGAAGGCAAAAGCAAAACCACCAAACGACATCCAATCAAGGGTCCACACCCCCACTCTGAGTCATTACCCATGGGGTTGGATTATTGGATTGGATTAGTTGAAGTATTGGATTGGATGGGTTGGATTATTAGATTATCGGATTGGAGGGATTGAATTATCGGATTGGATGGGTTGGATTATTAGATTATTGGATTGGATTGGTTGGATTATTGGATTGGATGAGTTGGATTATTGCAAATGTTGTTGGCTATATTTGTGATCTCTGTGTTCACAAGTATTTTCTGAATTTAAAAGACATTTTTAGTTAATTGATGCAGGTGTATTTTCATATTTGTTCTTTCTGTATTTGACTGTGGTATCTTAATTTGGAAGCGGTGCTGCCTTTTTCAGCAACCGTAAAATACAAACTGATGGAACATTGTCTTTAAAAAAAAAAAAGATGCGTCATATATATACAAAAGTCTCAGTAGGAAGAGTCATTCGAGGTAAATCCTATGTTACCATCCAGGCGGCACATACCTGGACAAAAATGTGATGAGATGATCCAAAGGTGATCAAGTCAGTGTTTAAAAATGTTTGTCACTCAGCAGCAGCAACCTCACATCCCGACATGCCGCAGAAGGAAATTTAAAAGCATCCATGGCTTGGCTTTTGATTGTCCCAAAAGGCCAGAACAGCTCCTGTGACACTTTTTTTAATAGAAGTTCTTTTGATTCATCCTCACTTGGAAATTTCTTTCATTTTGTACTCTTTCTTTACTTTTGGATGTCAGCATCCACTGTGGAGACACAAAGCCAGCCCTGAAGATGATCAGTGTAAATATGTGAGAAAATCACATCCCATAGATTCTCACATTTCTCCTCTACATTTGAACAGTTGCCGGCCACGAATGTGCTTGCTCATCATCCACAGGCGAATATTAGAATCCCAGCCTGTGCCTTCTTCTCTACGGGGAGCTGAGCTTTCTCAACTTCACATTCCCTGGATCTGCAAGAAAATGCAAATACTTTTAAAAGTCAAAAAAAAAAAAAAAAAAAAGTAAGAAAAAGAAATCAAAGAGACAGGAGCATGTGAAAGTGTAACTTTGGATAAGCGTGTCGTTTGTTTACCGCTCATTCTGGAGGAACGTCCTCGACTGTTGTCTCCTGTAATCAGCTGGAGGTTGGACGCGGATATGAAGCCCTCTTGTCGACAACTGAGATTTTTCACAAAGCTGAAGGATGGAGAAGAAAGAGGAGATGGTGGAGATTTAAAGTGAAAGAAGATAAGAAATAACAGATTCAAACATTTATTCCTAGAATTTGGAAAAGCCTTCATAAAATACAGCGAGGGGATGAATGAATGAATAAATACATTCCACAAAAAGTGACCAGAATATCAAGCTTAACACATATACACCTATTCCGCAGTGTTACTACAAACACCACATCACATATATGTATATGACTGCAAGAAAAATGCAAATTAACTAATTATACAGATAATATACTTCTGTGCACATACATGCCACATAATTACTGAATATGTCTAAAAAAAAAAGAAGTAAAACTTATCTAATCCTACCCCTTCTCCATCATTTCGACCTAATCATGGCAAAGTCATCCTGTTTCCAGTTAGTCATGTGAGTTTCATGTGAGTCTCTCCAGATTCCAGGTCGACAGCGTGCAGGCGACCTGGCTCCTGGATTGCATCATCCACTCCTCGCTTTGGTACCAATGTCTTCCAGACTGTGGTTCCCTGCTTCCACCGCCATGCGGGCCCTGTATCCACTCTGCAAGGCTGCCGATCCATCCACATACACATTCCTTTGTTAATAAAACCAGTGTTCTGATCCACTCCACTCTCATTTCTGCTCCCAGCACTCGGGTCCTCCGTTCCACTCCATTCCAAACAATTCATCTAGTTTATATCATTTAGGTTTTATATAGGTATAGGTATATGGATATATCATCCTGGCATCCGTCCATCTGCAGCAGACGATGGTGTAGCATCCAATTTGTCTTTTCTTTTTGTTTTTTGTTTTTTTTTTGCACTTTGTCTTTTGTTTCTATGTGCACCTGTGCGAATGACTTATCAATCCAATGTGCGAGTGACATTTTCTGCTGCATTTGTCGCACGTGTACTGTGATGCCTGCTGAGGTTTCCACTGTTGCTCCTTCCTCCTGGCTCGTTGCTCAGCAAGGCATTGGTTCCTCTCCTGCTCAGCCCTCTGTGCACCTGTTCTGACAGTAAGGCACCAGGCTGCACGGTCCTCTGCACAACACTCCCACGTGTTGACATTGATGCTGCACTTTTTCATGTCCTTCTTGCAAACATCCTTGAAGCGCAGACGTGGTCGACCAGCCAAATGAGTGCCCTCTGCCAGCTCACCGTACAGTAGATCTTTAGGAACGTGGCCCGGATCCATTATTCTGACATGGCCAAGCAAACGAAGGTGTCTTTCACCAAGAATGGTGAACATGCTGCTCATGTCGGCATGTTCCATGACCTCTGTGTTGGGCACCTTCTCCTGCCATCTGATGTGCAGGATTTGTCTAAGGCAGCTCAGATGGTAGCTGTTGCGCTTTTTCTCATGTCTGGCATAGGCGGTCCATGCCTCACTACCGTAGAGGAGTGTCCTGAGCATGCAGGCCTGGTAGATGCACAGTTTTGTCTTATCAGTGAGGCTGGAGTTGTTCCAGACTCTGTGGCTTAGTTGTGTCATAACTGCTGCAGCCTTTGCAATCTTGATGTTCATCTCTGCATCAATGAAGAGTGAGTTAGAGATGGTTGACCCAAGGTATGTGAAGTGCTCCACGACTTCCAGGCTGTACCCATCAATGTCAATGTTAGGGGGAGGAACTGTGCCCTGCACCATGATGTTTGTCTTCTTTAGACTGATGGATAGTCCAAACTCCTTGCAGGCGTGAGAGAGGAGACTAACAAGCTGCTGCAGACCGTCTTCGGAGTGTGATGTCAAGGCTGCATCCTTGGCAAAGAGCATCTCACGGATGAGTGCCTCCACTACCTTGGTCTTGACGTGAAGTTGGGCGATGTAGAAAAGCTTGCAGTCGGCCCTGGTGTTAATGTACATGGGAACATACACACACATACATGCACAGGTTTCCCACTCTAATACTTCTAATGGGATCCTGTCTCTCCCCAGGGCCTTCCCACTAGGAAGGCAGTCAATGGTTTTTCCGAGCTCTTCCATGACCAGCAGATCTGGGATGTCCTCGAGGGCTGTAACTGTGACAATGTTCTGGATTGCGTACAGCTCGAGATAGTACTCAACCCAGCACTGCAGCTGCTTCCCCTGGTCTGTGATGACTTTGTGTGTCTTTGTGTTTTATGTATATACACACATACATACATATTATGTGTGTATGCATGGGTATATGCAAACACATACACGCACATATACATACATATGTACACCCATTTATACACACACAAATATGCATGTATGTGTGTGTGTATATATATATATATATATATATATATATATATATATATATATATATATATATATATATATATATATATATATATATATATATATATGAGGTCTGTTAGAAAAGTATCCGACCTTATTATTTTTTTTAAAAACCATATGGATTTGAATCACATGTGATTACATCAGCCAAGCTTGAACCCTCGTGGGCATGCAAGAGTTTTTTCATGCCTGTCGGTGACGTCATTCGCCTGTGAGCACGCCTTGTGGAAGGAGTGGTCCATCCCCCTCGTCGGAATTCCTTTGTCTGAGAAGTTGCTGAGAGACTGGCGCTGTGCTTGATCAAAGTTTTTTCAAAAACTGTGAGGCACATCTGAGTGGACACCATTCGAGAAATTCAGCTGGTTTTCTGTGAAAATTTTAACGGCTGATGAGAGATTTTGGATTGTTTCTATCGCTGTAAGGACTTCCCATGGAGCGGGACGTCGTGCAGCGCTCCGGGGACAACGTCGTCATCCTGTTTCAAGCTGAAAACCTCCAAATTTAAGCCTCTGTTGACCCAGGACGTCGTGAGAGAACAGAGAACTTTCAGAAGAGGTCGGAATCAGCAGTTTATCCGGACATTCCACTGTTAAAGGAGATTTTTTTAATGAAAGACGTGCGGACGGATTGGCGCATTGGCTCGCAGCCGGCGCGCCCGCCACAGGAAAAACACCTCCGTTGGAAGCCTTAAGGACAAGTTGGAACATGCCCTGCTGTTAAACAATTTCTCAGATACTCACTCAACTGAAAGCCACCAAAAGCCGCCTGGATTTTACAAATGGTTATCAACAAATGGTTATCAAAACAGCTCTCCACAATTTCACTGATACTTACTGGACTGGTAAGCATTGAAAGCCGAGATAGACATGTCCAAACTTGTCCTCTGACACTCCGAAACGGAGGTGTTCCTTTGTCTCGCTTCCAAAGCGAATCGGTCTTTACGCGCGAAGCCTCCGCACGGCTTTCCATGACAAAATCTCTTGTTAAAAGTGAAATCTGCCAGAAAATGGCTGATGTCCAGCTCTTGTGATAACCAGAGAAAGAGCACGATGGTCTCGTATCCACAGAGCCATCCGTTTAGAAATGGTCTGGTGGCTTGTGCCGTGTCATCTCAGCTCGGAGCACGGTGCGCCGAGCGTCCTTAAAGGGGTCCTTAAAGCTGTACTAACAGATGTTATTCTCTGTGAAGCCCGTAAAATTTTCACAGAAAGCCAGATAAATTTTTCGAATGGTTTCCAGGTGCCAGTCTCTAACAGCTTCTGAAAAAATTCTGATGGAAAAAAAAGTCCTTTTCATTCCGCCATTTCCAGACAATGAAAATCCGACAAGGGGGCGGGACCACTCCTTCCCAAGGTGTGCTCACAGGCGAATGACGTCACCGACAGGTGTGGAAAAACTCGCGCGTGCGCACGAGGGTTCAAGCATGTCTGACGTAAAAACATATGAATGAAATCCATATAGTTTTTGAAAAAAATAAAAAGGACCGTTACTTTATTGACAGACCTCATATATATATATATATATATATATATATATATATATATATATATATATATATATATATATATATATATATATATATATATATATATATATATACACACACACACACACACACACACATACATATTCTATTTCTACCTCATTTCTTATGTCTTGTACTGTTACAAGTATTATTATTATTGCTTATCTTGCACATGCTGTTTGATGAACATTTTCCTCTACTTGCACCCACCATGTTTGTTTTCTTAAGAGCTGACGTAACGTGAATTTCTCCTCTGTGAGATCAGTAAAGTTTATCTTATCTTACCATCACACCCAGAAATTTAATTTTCTTTATTTTTTCAAAATTCCCACCATCTAATTTAACTTGCACTTCACTATTTCCTTTATAATTTCCAAATAGCACAAACTTACTTTTATCTATATTTAAGGACAATTCATTTATATATCAAACCACTTTTTTTTTTATTTACTCATTTCTGGTGTGATTTCTTCAAAGAGCTACTATAAATTCTAACCTGTACAAAAAATATTTTTATCATCTGAGAAAAGAACAAACTTTAGTATTTTTGAAACCTTCCATATGCCATTTATATAGAGGAGAAACAGTTTTGATCCTAATTCTGACCCCTGGGGAACTCCACAAACGATGAATAAATAAATGAGGCCATGCCCAAATTTTCTACACAACATCTAAAAGATAGTAAAAGTCATCATCTTTATAGTCATCAAATTAAAAAAGACAAAGGTCAATAAGCATTTAGACAGTCCCTCTTTCTCTTTCTATTATATATATATATATATATATATATATATATATATATATATACACACACACCAGCAGGATGAGTGGGTATCATCAAACATGGGACTTTTTTTGCTTTTAGTCTGACATGAAAATTCATTTCGGTTTCATAAAGATGGTGACTGCTATCACATATGTTAATAATTGTTAATTGTGGAATGTTTTCTCTGGAATTTACAGTAAGTGTACAGGTAGGTGGAGTAACCTGCTGAGCATTACTACCTGTCGCACCTCCTCTGGTGCCCATGGATCAACTGCAGGGTCATCAGCCACGAACTCTCATTCATCAATGATTCACTCCTTTAATCCAGGAACATCTCCTGGTGGAAGAGCAGTGATAGGGACGTCTCCCTGTCACCCCCTGCAGCTCATAGATGTTATCCCTCTGCTGTGACTACTGTCAGGATGCACTGTATGTCAGGGTGGAGAGAAGTGGTGGTAAGTTTGGCGGGGAACTAGAGCTGCCTCATGGTCAACCCTCATGTTCCACTCCTGGTCAGAAGGGAACAGCCTTGTTGTTTCTCTAGGCTTGGTGTTACTTCTTCCCCCGCTTTCTGTGACAAAGCTGATGTGGCCTTCTGCTGGTGGTGGTCCTTTACTGCCCCGTCAATGCCTCTCCAGCACCTCGGCTACCTCTCTGAGGACTTGGTCATGGCACCATCTGTAGTGCCCCTGTGAGAGAGTGATCTTACAGCCCAAGAGGATGTGCTGGAGGCTTGCATTGGGAGCTTTGCAAAGTGAGCAGCATTTCTCATTTCCAAATCAGTGGTGAAGGTTCAAAGGACAGGGGAGCGTGTCATAGGTTGAATAGATTAGGAAGCTGATCTGACCAACTGATGTTTCGGTCGATAACTCCTTCCCAGGTAGTCCAGCTTCCTTGTCGGTCCTGCAACACAGCCTTGATCTTACAGCGCTTTTCCTCCATCCTTGTCACCTCTGCCACCACCATCTGCTTCCTTTCTCTACTCTTAGCTTTGGACCAAAGCCATGGTGCCGTCCCCCACCCTAGCCTTGCTCTTCCTGTCTGGATTCTGCCGATCATCTCTTTATGCTGCAGCCTACTGACTGCTTGGTCCACCTCAGTTTGGGCATTCCACTTCCAGCCAGTAAGGACCTTGGCATTTGTATTCCTCACCAACTGGTCAGTGGACTCTCTAAGTTTGAGACTCAGCCTGATCTTCTCCTGAATGTAGGACAAGCTGATTGATTTCAGTAGAAGCTGCAGTGTGTTCTGCCTAAAGAGGCCCATCTCTGAGATGCACTGTGGTAGCACCAGCCACTTTCGGATGAATGATTTGGCTTTTCCATCTATCTTTCTTGCAGTGGATGAGAGGATCACACTCATCTTTAGTGGCCACATCGCTCTCTTGTAGAGTATGAACTGTTAGCATCAGACCTTGTACTGTACTTCCCAGGTTGTTGGCTTTGGTCATTCCTTCATAGGCCTTCTGAGAACTGTTTCATCACAGTTCTTCCCATCTGTTTGTCAGACAGATCTGCAGCATACTGCCTCCCCAGGCTTGTGTTGGGTTGCTCAGACAGGAGTGGGATTTTCTTTCCACCTTCGACAAAGATGGTGCCCATCTCGTCTAACTCCTTTTCTGAGAGACAGGTTACGTGATTTGGAGGGCCCCTTGATCTTCATTCTTGCCCATGACATCAGCTCATCCACCTTTTTCAGCAATCTGGATGTGCATGCTGCTGTCTTTAGGAGGCTGGTGACATCATCGTTGTAGCTCCACAATGGGGTAGCCTCTGTCCAGACGGTACTTTGAGCCCTCTAACCATCTGTTTTGCTTTGATGTGGACTATCTCAAAGGCCTCCACAAATAGTACAGGAGAAATGGCACATCCGATTGCAATTCCTACCTCTAGCTGCTGCCATCTGGTGGTGAAATCTTGAAGGGTGAAGCACATCTTCAAATCACCGAAGTAAGATGCGACCAGGTTCTTGATGTAGGAGGACATGTGGAAGACCTCCACTGCATGGTCGATCAGCTGGCGTGGGACTGAGCCATATGCCTTGGTCAAGCCAAATGATGTGCAGGTCTTTCATCTCACGCTTGGCCTTCTGTATTTGGTCCCAAATCATAGTTGTGTTCTACACACCCTGGGAAGCCTAGGACTCCTGCCTTCTGGTAGTTTGTGTCAATGTACCCATTCTCTAGTAGGTAGCTGGTCATCCTTCTGGCTAGCACTGAGAAGAAGATCAATGTTTGTGAAATGGCAAATGTCTTTAGAATTTGCTTCCATGGGGATGAAGACCACTACTACTCTTTGCCACTGAGATGGAATGAGTTTTTTCCAGGCAGTTCTCATTAGGTACCAAAGCAGTTCTCGTACCCTGGGGCAGTTCTTATAGAGCTTGTAGGGAACTCTGTTGGGGTCTGGTGCTGATGAGGACCTTGCCTTCTGCATGACTTGCCTGACTTTACAGAGCTTGGGGGGGCATGGTGTTGAATGCGGCTGTCTGCGGTGCAGGCCTGGGCACTGACCCCGGTGTTCCTAATGGTATGTTCCTTCTGGGGTCACTGTATTGCCTTTCCATATGCTGTAACAGTTGCTCCCTGGTGGTTTCAAGCTTCCCGCTCTTCTTCTCCTGCAGCGGTTGTCTGACATGCTTGAACTGATCCTTGAAGAAGCTAGATCGTTCTTTAATTTCCATTTGCTGACCCTATGGATGCATTCAAACTTGCAAAGCCTGGATAGCCTTTGTCTGACCTCTTCCCACAAGGATTTAAGGCCCTCTTTCTCTGCCAGCATTGGTTTCCTCCAGTTCTTGCGGAGCTGTCAACGACTTTCGACCAGCTGGTCAATCTCCTTTTCTCTCCTCCCCTTCTCTATTGGAGGAGTCCTCTGTTTGGGGGGGGAGGGGTAACTTCACCAAACTCGTCTTTGCAGTTCTGCTGTAGGATGTCCCCATACAGATTGAGCTTAGATTCAACGCAATGCTCCTTCCAGTTTCTTGATCAGGTCTGTGTCCAAATGTGCACCATACCTCTGCTTCCTTTGCCTTTGGACATTTGATTTCTTGGTCTCTGCCTTTGGATCTGTTCTGTGTGAGTTGGTGGGGATTGGATCTTGGAAAACTCATGGGGGCTCACTTCCCACCAGTGGTCCTTCGTCCCCTGTAACATCTATGCCTTCAGCAACAATGGATCCATCAACACTGTGGTTTTCAACCTGGCTTTTGGTCCCTCTTGTCTCACCTGGCTGATATAGTGCAAGGTGGCCTATCTGACCTCACTTTGCTTTCCTCTGGTAGATTCACAACCCCTTGAACATGGTCACCTTTTCCCATCCACATACACACTTCGGGAGGGTTTTCTCCTTATTTAGTGGAGTTCTGATGTTCTCATAGTCTGTGTCTATTGCCATCTTTGTTGCATGGCCCGTCCTGGTATGCCCATCTTTCATCCCACCTCTCGGAGGTCCTACGGGTTATCTTCTCTTAGAATTCTTTGTAGTTAGGGTTGGGTGTTAATCTTCCGAAAGACTAGTGGGTTAACTAGCTGCCTGCTCCCAGTGTGGTCTTTCCCTGCTGTCATCCAGTCTTTCCTGGCTGTCCTCCAGTCTTCACTGGACTCCAACTGCTGTATTTACAGAAGTCACTGGGTTACGAGAAGTTCAGTAAGTGTACAGGTAGGTGGAGTAACCTACTAGGCAATGCTGCCTGTCACATCTCCTCTGTTGCCCATGGATCAGCTGCAGGGTGATCAGCCAGGAATCACCATTCATCAACATTTCACTCCTTTAATCGTGGAATGCCTCCTGGTGGCAGAGCAATGACAGGGATGTCTCCCTGTTATCCTCTGAAGCTGTTTTCTGGATTAGGTGTTCTTTCCCCAGCTCTTATTCTTCTTCCTCAACCATATCCAAAAGCTGCCTTTCTCCATCTCCTCCACCAATTCCTTTGTTGCCTTCAGTGATTTTTATTAATGATAATGTTCAACAGACCGAAAATAACAGCTTTTCTGTCATTTCTTTTTAACAAACTAACAAAAATAAAAAAAAACTGGTCTTCACTCTGAAAGGGTAATTACAGCTTTCATCAATGCTTAGACAAAACAATAAATAAATAAAAAAAATATATACACCACCACCCATGAAAATTCCATAATTAGTGGCGAGACTGCATTTAATTGTACTGCTTTTTTGTTTGTTTGTTTGTTGACATTATAATTTGTCTTGGGTCATTACTAATCCACCAAGGCCTGTTTACATCAGGCTTCTATCTCAGTCTGGAAACTTACCACAAACCCTTGTCGACTTCACTTTGAAATTGGATGACGTCTCCACAAGTGATGGTGATGCTGTCTGGTCCATTTTGAGGACTGTTAGCCGAAGCTCTGTATCTTCCTGGAGCCTAAAACAAACAGTATACCTCATAATGAGGTATACTCATCATTTTTAATTGATTTTTTAAGCAATACTGCACAAAGTAGTATTTTAAAAACCCAGCGGGTCTTTGTCTCACCAGCTGCACCAAAACCTCGTCCTCTACATCAGAATGATGGAAGGTGTCCCGACCTCCAGACCACTCCCCCAGGTCCTCACAAATATCTACTGAGTGATGCGCTCCGGGCCAACCTGCCACCATGCATACAACACATTACTCACAATTCTTGATACATGCAAACTTCAGAAGACTAAACCAGAAGTCACCAAGTAGATGCGTAGTAACTACACAAACCTTTATCTGTCAATTAACAAGAGTGCAGAATTAATGGCTAATATTAGTACAACAAAAGGATGATGTTAAATCAACTGATAGAGTTGTTTTAACACATGTTCAGAGTTAAATTAACATTATCCAGAGAGTTAAACAGTCAATGCTGTGCCAGAACTCAAATTTCAATTTATAAAAGTGTAATTTTCAACATAATAGAGAGTACTTCAAGTATTTAGATTTAAAAATGTAGTTGGTGTCCCACAGACTTTCAGTCAAACAACTTTCTAGTGGTAACAGCATGGTCACAACTCCACCACTGAAAACTCACAGGGCAAAATGTTCTATAAGCGATTTACCACCACTAGATGTCACACTAGCAAAGGTGCAATGGATCACAAAACTTACAGTTCGGATCATAGTTTTTAAGTCAAAAATCCAATCGTTTTTTTAGATCAGCAATAAAAGTGGTGATCAATGTAACTTCGCTTTCCAAGTGGCACACCACTCGGAAAAAGTTGGGGAAAATTATTTTATTCTGACATCAGTGGACTCTCAGCCACCATAGCTCTGCCCTCAGTTCCCTCAGAGAGCTCAGGATGGCACAAGGAAAACATGGTGCACACTCTATTCTAAACTGATATTTTGGAGTAATTCATTTTGTGCTTGGGTCCAGACATGTACTGAGCCTGCACCAGGCTGACTCCATTCTGAGCCAAGCACAAGGTGGCCAATTGTATTTGCTTTTAACATGCTTTTTTTTCACAAAAAACAACTGCTATTTCCCCACTCATGTGAACAAACAACTGTTTTGATTTCACTGCAATTATACATTCAGATTTACACAATTACTACTTTAAACACATTTAACCTTGACAACAAATCTGTATTTCACACTATTATGTAAACTTTGGTGTTATTCCACAGATCATATGCCTGCCGAACTGTTGGGATTGCAGTATGGATCAGCTACGGTCTGTTACACTACTAGCAGCAGATACTTAAGTTAAAACATCTTCGGACACTCCTCCCACCATACTTCGTCTACACTGAGGAAGGAACACCAGTTGGAGCATTTCAGCAGCCTGAAGGACCCTCTATATGGGAAAACCAGACCTGTGCTAATTCTACAGGCTTTTTTGGTCAGAGGGGGAACATGGGGCTGGGCCAGTTCTGAATCCATTAAGCAAAAAAGACCAAATTTCAATGCAAACAGAAGGAATGTTGCTTCATTCTCTGCAGCACATCATTACACCACAAAATTTTTTACAAAGAAAATTTGTTGGCTGCTATATTAATGTTTAAAATGTCATTCAAGCACCTTTAAAATGACACCTTCAGAGTTAAGTGACTCAACACTGACACAATCACCTCTGAGAAATAGGAGATTATATTTGTATTTACATTTTGCAAATTGTTTTTACTTCTACTTTTGATGCTCTGTGTGCTTGTTACCCTGTGTGCTGCTATACAATGCTGCTGGAGCCTCAATTTCCCTGAGGGAGTCTTCCCAAGGGATTAATAAAGTTCTATCTAATCTAATCTAATTTCCAGTAGTGTGCAAGGATCAATACTGAGTGTTCATACTATGAGAGTTAAAGTGTAGGTGACAACAACAACAACAAAAAATTAGGTCAAGCTGTTTTCGGACAATTTTTTTTTTCTAGTGTGGAGCTTTTTAAGTCCAGTCTGAAGGTTTTTCTGAAGCAGCCGTGGAGTACACAGCCTTATTTAGACCACAATGAGGGAGAGGAAACCTTGGAGGAAAACCTTCAGTCTGACAACATTTGATTATAAAATAAATAAATAATGCAGGCAATTCCAACATGTAGCAGATGATAAACTTTTTTCCCAGCTCTGTGGTCATAATTGACTGATTAAAAAAAAAGAAGTTTGTTTTACTGTCCTTGACATCAGAAAAACGTGATGACGAAGTGTGGATTTTTTATTTCGTTTTTTTTCTTAGAAAAAGGTACATACATTTCAAATCTGGAAAATGACAAGGGACTGAAAATATCTGTTATTTTTAAAATAAATATTGTTTAGTAGCATAACACGTTATTATTAAATATTAAAACCATTCACACAAGGACTAAATTATTTAGTCTTACCTGTCCATTTTAGTCAGATCATCTGAAAACTTATCTATGTTTACAAAACGATGTCTGAAAATAATTGAATTCCTTCTGTCTTGGCTGAAGAAAAGTCCATTTGTCACACTGGAGTTTGGTGCCAGGTTACAGCACAGGCTGTAATCTGTTATTGCGGCTGATGGACTGAGTCTTTGCTCTTAACAAACCACTTTGCACTGCAAGTTAAAAGACTCCCAGAGTTCCTCATCTGCCCATAACGTCTCATGCGACAAAATTATGCCATGATCCACAAAAGAATAAAATAAACTGAAAATACTCTGTTTTGCCTCCGTGTTGAATGGAGAAGCCGAGGACACTGTGCAAGTGCACACTGGGCAATATAAGTGTTTCCACCTGCCAATGAAAAGGATTCTGCTGGCGAGAATTAACCGTTCTCACACCGAAAACACGGTGCAGCTCCAGCCCGAACCATTTGGTGGAAACGGTGCTGCAAGTAGCCTGTAAAAGTCCATTAATTAATGGGGCTATTAAGACAATGCTTCTTGTTCTGATCTGATGTCACTTCCTCCTTCTTCTCCAATGTTGTGACTGGGTCAGAGGTTCCTGGTTTTTAGTTATGCGCGGTTCAAAATCCGAATATTTATCTCTTCAGAAAATGCGTACCAGGAAAGGATGAATTTCAACCTGCTGTTTAATTTTAGTCTCAAATATTCAATAAAACATGGCATAATGTGTCACCTACACTTTAAAATCAGCTTTGACATACACTACCAGCCAAAAGTTAGGACTTTTTTTTTTACTGTTACTGTATTCAGCTGAGATTTTAACACTCCACTTTTACTGTGTAGTTAGATCCCCCCCCCCCAAAAAAAGAAAACTGTACCTGGTTTTTCAGGTCAACTTAAACTTGAACTACTGAGGGAGAAAAAAGTAAAAATAAAATTGTTTGGGATTATGATAGGAAAAAAACATCAATGAACATTTGGTCTATTAAGTGTCTACTCACAACAGTGTTTTAATGTGATTTACTCACTCCTACGGTTGCGCAGGTGTTTTGGGGAGTGAGGCTGGAGGTCTGGACTGCTCCTCCCTGACTCTGTGTCCTCTGAGCTCACTGATGCCCTCTGCTGCTTGCTGCAGAAAGAAACGATACAAATCACAGCTCAACAAACACCAAAATCATCCAACTCCAAGGACAGAAGTCATCCTCAGCCTTACAGTCTATGGTCAGCTGTGATTTTATGAATCGATTTCATGATGGGGAAATGGTAAAGCTGGCCCCAGATCAGTGTCAAAGAACAACTCTGTCCTGGTGCTTATCGCACAGCCATGAGCCAGTCAGTGCCACACAACAGAGCAGCAATGTGCAAGCTGAGTCTCTGGATGAGACTCAAACCTCAAAACCAGACACATCAACACAAGAGAAGATCTGATCTCGACTTACCAAGATCCACATTTGCAAATTTAGTCTCTGTATTAACAGAAGCTAAGTAATGAGTTCTCAAATAAACAAAAAGCTGCTGTCATGAGAAAAAGCAAGAAAATTTATGGAGCAAAACCATTTTTTCTCTTTGTGATTTCTCTTTGCATTACATGCAAAACTGTAAGTCTGACATGCAGAAATGACAGCAGTTATTTCTGATATCAAATGAAAGAGCTGCTGAGATCCAGGCCTGTATCAGTTATGAACCAGAAAACAATCCATGAAAAAAATTATGGAATCACCACATGTAGATGATTTTCACCTAGTTTTCTTGCTTTGGAGCAAATAAACAAACCAAAGATAGAAATATATGTTCAACAGCTTATCATCGTGGCTTCTTGAAATATACTGTACTTGAAATAAATTTGAATTAATAATAAATTATGGACATACGTAATGTTGAAAATGTTGACATTTTTGCCTGGTGCTTTTCTAATGACATACTGTACTTGTCTGAATATAAGCCTGTCCCAAATATAAGCCAACTACCCCTTTTCGAGCAATATTTTTTGGAGAAATGTTTTCTGAAGACCAAGTCTTATTTATTTCTTTTTTCTTTTCTTTTTTTTTTTTTTTACAAAGAAAATGCTTTTATTTGAAAAGTATACTCATAGAAGTACAATGAGAAAGAGTGAGAAAATAACAGGCTGTATAAACTTTGCATTAGGTCAATACTGGCTCCTAAGATTATCATGTAATCAGTGAATTCTCCCCAGACAAAGGTTTCTGGACATGCTCACTGCCTTTGTGATGGTGCAAGTTTGGTGATATATTCGGACATCTCTTTAGATCAGTAAATACCCAAAAGGTCTTCATGGATTCCCATGACGGGATATGATAATAAACTATAGAGATTTTTAAAGAATTTAAAAAAAAAAATCTTGAACTGCTTCAAGGTCAGAAACAAACAGAATGAGGAGTTGTTCTTTAATGTGAAATAACCAACCGAGCTTCTGTTGTAGAGTCTGGTTCAAGGAGGAGAAAGTTGGCAGCAACAACTGCACAATGTGGTGTGATCCTGCTTTTCTCTCTATTAATATAAAATCTCTCCTGATGCAGTTTGAGCAGTGAAAACAATGCGGGTCCATTGTTAAAATAAAGTTTCAGGTGGACAGCAAGACCTGTTTTGTGCGTATGTCAAAATAGCCATATTGTCACATTCAGGGGGATATCACTGACATTGGAACAGGAGCACAACGACCCCTAGGAGGATTGTAAATATTTGTAATTTAATGAGTCATGCTGGTTCTTATGATGACCTCATAAAAATTGTGTAGATAACTGATTATGGTGTCAAAACACAGAGCATTGTAAGTGTAATAGAACCTGAGCGTTGAGTACTTCTACTCAGTGCTAACCACAAAGTGCAAGCCACTTTGCCAAAGGTCCTTGGATTCCTTCGCACCTGTTCCTTCCTGTGTGGAGTTTGCATGTTCTCCCCATGTCTGGGTGGGGTTCCTCCCGCTATCAAACACATGCTTATTAAGGGTCTGCTTATTCCCCAGCCCCTGACTAAGCTATCATCTCTACATCTGGAGTTGGTCCCCAGGCACTGGACTATGGCTGTCCACTGCTCCTAGTGGTTGGATTGTGTCTAACTGTAATTAGAATGAGTTAAATGCAGAAGGCAAATTTCCTTTTACGTATTCATCAATGACAATGAAGGCCCTTCTAATTATTATTATGCCTTGAAACAAGCCAGTCAGCTTCAAGATGAATCATGACCACAAAAAGGTTTGATTTGGATCAAAAAATAAAGTAAAAAAAGTGGACAAAAAAGGCAAAGGTACAAGACTGGATACATAAATACATTCATAATGCATTGCAAATCACAGGATCAATAGCGAACCACTTTTAACGTTCCCACTCTTCTTCTCAACCTTCTTCAAATCCTTTTCATTACTGTACTGTTTATATAGTAAATAGTAGTATATAATAATAGTTTTGTATTTATTTTGTAGGTTATCTTGTATGTATAATAAAATACAGTCCAGTTACCGCCCAGTGCTTCGTTCCTGACTGCAATAGCCCACCTGATTCAGCATACACTCACAAACGCATTACTGGTCACTGACGAGTTGCATATCACATCTCCTGCAGTAAATATGATCATTTAGTTAGTAGTAATTTACAGCGATACATGACCAAAAAAAAAAAAAAAAAATCAAAACTATAAAAACGGGAAAAAATTAAAAAGTGTGGAAACACCTGTCGAGATGGATTCAAACTCAGCGCAGCAAAAGCATTTACATGTCCACTATGTGAGGTGCTATTAACTGAGCACACCAGCAGCAAAACTGGTGACCTGCAGTTCACAGAGTTTAAAAAATAATTTATCTCGTAACAGTTACATCTACCAATCAGAGAAGTCGCTGTTTCACTTTAAGAATGTGGATGGTGTCCTTCTTTTAGTGACATCTCAAAGAAACCACATTTTTCTTAAAATACGGTGAATATCATACAGACTTGTGACTTCTACAAAAGCATGTATACTTTTAGTGAGTCTGTTTTGGATGGTAACAACCTTTCAGCCCATAATCTAAATTCCTGTGGATAACATGAATGGGATTTTTATTTCAAGGGCTGTACTGTTGAGCTCTTTACATAAAGATGGTTGCTATAAGTAAAGAAGATGCTTCCCTACATATGTATGTTATGGGATCACATGTCAGATGAAAGACCAGGGAACATAGTAATCACTACCTCAACAGTTAGTGCACAGATGTACAGTGGAATTGGTGTTTGGGAAGCAAGCACACTAACTCCTTGAACAAATGTGCTCAGAAAACAATGTGCCATTACTTCAAATAAGTGATTCCATAATTTTTAGCTAGGGGTCATAGAGGCAATAAAAGAGGGTGCAGGTGACAATCAGTGTGCAAACACAGCAGCCCTGGGTGTGGTTCCCCAAGCAGGGCCATATGGGTCATGCCAGGACGAAGCGAGATGAACCAAGCTGAGTTTACCACTGAGTGTTAGGGCCGGTCAGTGGCGCTGAGAGCGGTGGCAAGGGTGTAGCTGGGGCCGTTGCCGGGGGCTTTGAGGACGAGGGCTCCCGGAACGCAGACACAGAAACACTTCAGCTGATAGAGAGACAAAATCCAACCCCGGCAGACAGCCCCTGGGGACCCGTCTGGATGGCCGCATGCCCCTGCAGGTGGGGGAGGGGAGCAGGAATTGGCAACCTGACACGAGTGGACAAAGTGCAGCTCCACCCCTTTCTCGCACGCCGCCATATATCATACCTTCTACCAGGGAACCAGCAAATAACGCAGCCACATCCACACAAGGTGTGTGTGTGTGTGTGTGTGTGTGTGTGTGTGTGTGTGTGTGTGTGTGTGTGTGTGTGTGTGTGTGTGTGTGTGTGTGTGTGTGTGTGTGTGTGTGTGTGTGTGTGTGTGTGTGTGTGTGTGTGTGTGTGTGTGTGTGTGTGTGCCATGGTACATATGTTATCCTGGATGTCTGGAGGAGGCCGAATCCAAATCACAGTTTGTTTACCCAAAAGGCTTCTTCAGTTCAAATTTGTGTGGATAACTACCAGCATTGACCCATTTAAGGATAAAACATCGAACAAACCTCATAGTGATTTGGATTGTGTACTTATTAGCTGTGGTGCTGCCCGTAAGAAACAAGAACAGACTCTGACCTCTCAGAAAGTGGTGGAGAAAGCGACATGTGCTCAACCACTTGTCCGTGTTGATACACTTCATCTATGAGAAGAGACAAAGAGATAGAAAGACAAGTTTAGCTTTTAGGGAAGAAATAGATCTTGCAAGCATGAAGGTAACTCCACATCTATCCCATTTGGCCAGTATACTGGACAAACCCTCACTACCATCAATAATAGGTTTTCTAAAGTGCAGTTTTAAATCCCAAAATTGTGTTTCTTTTTGTTCAGTAAAGACTTTAAACATTTTTTTAAATCTTGAAGGTCAAATAGTGCGGCTCCATACATAGATAGGTAGAGCTTACCCTGTAAGTAAGTAAGCTTTATTTATAAAGCGCCTTTCACAGACCAGGGTCACAAAGCGCTGCATATGGCATACAAAAATAATCTAAAAATAACATACGAAAACAATAAAATACAATATTAGGCTAAAAAGCTAACTTAAAGAAATGCGTCTTTAGTTGCCTTCTAAAAGTATCTATACAATCCAGAGAACGAAGGGCACAGGGAAGCTCATTCCAGAGGCTAGGCGCCACCCTTCAAAAGATCTGTCCCCGCGAGTTTTAAAACGGGTCTGAGGAACCATCAACAGGTTCTGATTGGAAGACCTGAGGCTCCTGGAGGAAGCATAAGGCTGGATCAGGTCCCTGATGTACTCCGGTGCCTGTCCATGCAGAGCTCTAAAAGTCAATACCAGGATTTTGTAATGAATCCTGTAGGAGACGGGCAGCCAATGCAAAGTATTAAGAATAGGAGTAATATAGTCCCTCCTGCGGGTGCGGGTAAGAAGGCGCGCAGCAGAATTTTGCACAACCTGCAGGCGGGCCAACTCCTTCTTATTCAGACAGGTGAAAAGACTGTTACAATAATCCAAACACGATGAGATGAACGCATGAACAATCATCTCAAGCTCTTTTAAACCCTGCCTAAGTTCCGACAAACCCAGAAAAAGGGTAAAGAGATGGCGCACGGATAAGACCCTGAGTGACCTGGACGAGACAAATGAAACCCGAACATGCCCCCATCTCAGAGTTACCAAACAACACTTGGTTTGGAGGTTTTTGGTGGTTTGTACGAGGTCTATTAGAAAAGTATCCGACCTTATTATTTTTTTCAAAAATCATATGGATTTGAATCACGTGTGATTGCGTCAGACAAGCTTGAACCCTCGTGTGCATGCGTGAGTTTTTCCACGCCTGTCGGTTGCGTCATTTGCCTGTGAACAGGCTTTGAGTGAGGAGTGGTCCAGCCCCCTCAGCGGATTTTCATTGTCAGGAAATGGCGGAATGATTTGGGCTTTTTTTCCATCAGAATTTTTTCAGAAACTGTTAGAGACTGGCAGCTGGAAACCATTAGAAAAATTTATCTGGCTTTCGGTGAAAATGTTACGGGCTTAGTAGAGAATAAGGAGTGTTACTGTCGCTTTAAGTACGGCCCCCAGTGGCTGTGGGGCGCGCCGCGCTCCGAAGGCACCATCGACAGGCTGAACGACCATTTCATTTCTAAACGGATGGCTGTCTGGATCCTTGACCATCATGTGCCATTTCTCTTGTTATCACAAGAGCTGGACATCAAACATTTTCCGGCAGATTTCACTTTTAACAAGAGATTTTGTCATGGAAAGCCGAACGGAGGCTTCGCGCGTCACGATGGATTCGCTACTGGAGCGAGACAAAACCACCTCCGTTTTGGTCTCACAGGACGGCTTTGAGATGGCGTTCAGACAGCTGTCGGTGGTTTTTCCATCGAGTGATTATCCGAGAAATTGTAGATGTGCCTGGACATGCCAGAACATGTCCCGTGTGGCTTCATCACGGCGTTGCTGTGCGCCATGCAGCACCACTGCGACGTGCAAAGCCTCCGCTCCTCTTTCCATGACAAAAACTCCTGTAACAGTGGAATGTGCCGTTCATTTCCAAACTGGACGCTGTGTTTTATCCAGGACGTCGTCTGACTAGCACAGGAATTGTGAAAAGATGTGGACATCAGCACTTTTTCGGCACACTGAGACAGATGTGCGGAGGAATTCCGCGAAAATGGTTGATGTCCAGCTCTTGTGATAACCAGAGAAATGGCACACGATGGTCACGGATCCAGACAGCCATCCGTTTAGAAATGAAATGGTCGTTCAGCCTGTCGATGGCGGCTTCGGAGCGCGGCGCGCCCCACAGCCACTGGGGGCTGTCCTTAAAGCAACAGTAACACTCCTTATTCTCTACCAAGCCCGTAACATTTTCACCAAAAGCCAGATAAATTTTTCTAATGGTTTCCAGCTGCCAGTCTCTAACAGTTTCTGAAAAAATTCTGATGGAAAGAAAGCCCAAATCATTCCGCCATTTCCTGACAATGAAAATCCGCAGAGGGGGTGGACCACTCCTCACTCAAAGCCTGCTCACAGGCGAATGACGCAACCGACAGGCGTGGAAAAACTCACGCATGCGCACGAGGGTTCAAGCTTGTCTGACGCAATCACACGTGATTCAAATCCATATGGTTTTTGAAAAAATAATAAGGTATACTTTTCTAATAGACCTCGTACTGTATGTTAAGTAACTTGGGTGAAGATATTGAATTATGACTGGCTTATTGCCTCAATAACTGTGGAATAACAGGGGCGCTATCATCACCAAGCTACAACGCCAATGATAATATCACAATATTCTCAATGATATCGTTTTAAGACCATTTTAGCGTATTGACATAATACTGTATAAAAATGCAAGTACATTCTTTCAAAGTACAATGAACAACAATGAAGAACAATGAAGAATATTCAACATTGGAATTGAAATGTAAAAAAAAAAAGAATAATTAAATAAAATATCATAAATCAGTGATTCATATTTTAAAAAGGGGTGCTATGGGCTAATGGTCCCTTAGTGCTTGAAGTAATGGACCATTTTCCCCATATGATGGCCCCTTCTCAGACATCAGTGGGCCTATGCCAAGTGAAATAAAATGAAATAAATAATTCAAGATTTTTCATGGTTTTAACTATTGTAAGAGCCACAACTTGAGCCAATTCAAGTTAAAGTTAAATACAAAGACAAAGCATGTATGTTTTTCTATTAAACATTTATAAATTGGATGACATCTCATCATTTGCATTGGATGAATTTACTGTGCATTGCATTTTTTTTTTATGTTGCGCAATGCATCAAGCCAGACCGCCAAGGCCAGCTAAATGATCATGTTCATCTTTATTTATCAAGTGATAACTCAATATACAGTGAGGAAAATAAGTATTTGAACACTCTGCGATTTTGCAAGTTCTCCCACTTAGAAATCATGGAGGGGTCTGAAATTTTCATTTTAGATGCACTGTGAGACATAGTCTTAAAAAAAAAAATCCAGAAATTACAATGTATGATTGTTTAATAATTTATTTGTATGTTACTGCTGCAAATAAGTATTTCAACACCTGCCAATCAGCAGAAATTCTGGCCCTCAAAGACCTGTTAGTACAACTCTAAAAAGTCCACCTCCACTCCACTTATTATTCCAAATTAGAAGCACCTATTTGAGGTCGTTAGCTGCATAAAGACACCCCACACAATCAGTAAGACTCCAACTACTAACATGGCTAAGACCAAAGAGCTGTCCAAAGACACCAGAGACAAAATTGTAGACATCCACAAGGCTGGAAAGGGCTATGGGGCAACTGCCAAACAGCTTGGAGAAAAAAGATCAACTGTTGGAGCAATTATTAAAAATTGGAAGAAGCTAAACATGACTGTCAATCTCCCTTGGACTGGGGCTCCATGCAAGATCCCACCTCGTGGCGTATCAATGATTCTAAGAAAGGTGAGGAATCAGCCCAGAACTGCACAGGAGGAGCTGGTCAATGACCTGAAGAGAGCTGGCACCACTGTTTCCAATGTTACTGTTTTGTAATACACTAAGACGTCATGGGTTAAAATCATGCATGGCACGGAAGGTTCCCCTGCTTAAATCAGCACACGTCCAGGCCTGTCTTAAGTTTGCCCATTTGGATGATCCAGAGGAGTTATGGGAGAAAGTTATGTGGTCAGATGAGACCAAAATAGAACTTTTTGGTCTTAATTCCACTCGCCGTGTTTGGAGGAAGAAGAATGCTGAGTACCATCCCAAAAACACCGTCCCTACTGTGAAGCATGGGGGTGGAAGCATCATGCTTTGGGGGTGTTTTTCTGCACATGGGATAAGACAACTGCACTGTATTAAGGAGAGGATGACCAGAGCCATATATTGCGAGATTTTGGGGAACAACCTCCTTCCCTCAGTTAGAGCATTGAAGATGGCTCGTGGATGGGTCTAACAACATGGCAATGACCCGAAGCACACAGCCAGGATAACCAAGGAGTGGCTCCATAAGAAGCATATCAAGGTTCTGGAGTGGCCTAGCCAGTCTCCAGACCTAAACCCAATAGAAAATCTTTGGAGGGAGCTCAAACTCCGTGTTTCTCAGCGACAGCCCAGTAACCTGGCTGATCTAGAGAAGATCTGTATGGAGGAGTGTACCAAAATCCCTGCTGCAGTGTGTGCATACGTGGTGAAAAACTACAGGAAACGTTTGACCTCTGTAATTGCAAACAAAGATTACTGTACCAAATATTAACATTGATTTTCACAGGTGTTCAAATACTTATTTGCAGCAGTAACATACAAATAAATTATTAAAAAATCATACATTGTGATTTCCGGATTTTTTTTTTTTTTTTTAGATTATGTCTCTCACAGTGGACATGCACCTAAGATGACAATTTCAGACCCCTCCATGATTTCTAAGTGGGAGAACTTGCAAAATCGCAGGGTGTTCAAATACTTGTTTTCCTCACTGTAGTAATTATCGCAGCAGGCCTAGGCCTAACAAGACTAATTAACCTATAAGCTGCTAAATAATTAAAAATTGGCAAATCTGTGAGGAAGTGCTGTGCACCATCCTTAGATCTACAAAAAAAAAAGAACAAAAAGACCAAAAACTGACAAAGAAGACTTTTTTTTTCCTAAAATGTGGACCTAACAGTCTAATTCACGTATAAATTCCTAAATAATTAAAAATGGGCAAATCTTGGAAGATGTTCTGTGCACCATCCTTAGATATATAAAACAAAACAAACAGAACAAAAACCCATCAGGAATTGACAGAGGAGAAGCATTTTTTTTTTCTAAAGTGTGGACGACAGACTACGACGGAGTATAGACGATGAACCCCGTATTTCTTAAAAAATAAAAAAGACAACAAAATAAGAAGATGAAAGAAAAGGAAATAGACGAAAAGAAAGAAGAAAGATGAAACAAGGAGTAGAAATATGGTTATAACACAAGAGAATATCAACTTTAAAAAAGTTAATTACGAATGTTAAATTGAATTGTTCACACACCTCGGAGTAATTTCTGTTGGTTAATCAGGATTCTGCGCAGCTCATTGAGCCAAGCCATTTTTACCTCCACTGTAGGAGCCTGGGAGAAAACAAACATTACGTTCTGTCACAAACACAGCTTTTGCCACTTTTCATTTTAACCACAGTCCAGCTATTGTATAACCAGTGCTTCTTTTCCATCTATATGACACTGTATTCTAAATCAAACTGCTGAAAGTGTTTAAAGTGAAATAACTAAATTATCACTGAGGTAATAAGTGGTAACATTTATTATTCTTACCTGAACTATGTAGACTTCCTCCCTGCCACTGTACCAGATCTCAAATTTTTTAACATCCCCTTTGACGTTTTCTGTGATTCCTACAGCTGTCATCTACCAAGAGAAATACAGTGTTTATACACAGAGACATATGAGGAAAAAAAAACACACACACACACACAATTACAAGACACACATCAATTTGCACATCTGTCCTGTCAAAGCAGAGACATTCACACAAACACACCTCCGGTGTGCGGCTGCTTCCTGCCAACATCCTCAATAACAAATCAGCAGCAGGCAGCTGTTAGAGTGACGCCATTCATACCAACACATCCTGCACACAACCTTTAGGTGACTCATGGAAATGGATTTATAAAGAAAGAACGTGCAGCGGCAAGGTGCAACTCTCATGCACACTTTATGTGCACACATGGTTTGTTGTAGTGATCTGAGCACCAGCTAATAAGAGAGAATGAGTATGAATCCGACTGCTCGGATAGGCTCCAGCCATGACCCTTGTTTGGAGTAAGTGGGTATAGAAAATGGATGGATGGATGTCACCCTGTATGTATGTATCATTTGTTATGGTGCACCGATTATGATCTGGAATCTATCACTATTCTAAATCGAAGTAGCATGTCTGACTACACAAAATGGTAATCACAGGCTGATGCCAACCACAGTCAAGGTGACCGTATACAGTCAGGTCCAACAGTACTTCATTCAAAGAAGCAGAAATAAGTCCTGTATTGATCCCAGTGGTGGGCACAGTTCCGATAATCTGATAACCGATAATTATCAAAGCTAATGTTTTCATTATCGGATTATCTTTTTAGATAACTTTAATAACTATTATTGGACTAATTATCTTGCGATAAATTTTTGTCTGATAATTTTTAGACTGATAACGTGGTAAATAAAATTGAACAGCTACAAATATTTATAAAACCTAAAATCAGTTGAGCACCTACCTGTTAAATGTTTCATAGCTAATGTGTAGTTCTACCCTCTGCAAAACAGAGAAGAGCTGCTTTAAGAAGAAACCGTTCCATCCTCTGTAGACAAAGGAGAACTGGTCTAAAAAAAAATTAAAACTCATTTCTCTTAACCCAACACTGATATGTGAGCAATATCACCCAAGTCATCCAGAGGCATACATTTTTAACTTATGGTTCAACTTTTAACCAAACTAATGTTGGACAAGTTATTTAAATTAATGTCATGTCTGACGTTTAGTGAAAATATCAGATATATGTTTTAGTTTTAAAGTAATGCGCTAATTTTTAAGGTTTTAGTGTCCAGCAGTGCATTATGGGTAGGCTAGGGTAATCTCAGTACATTCACAACATGAGAAATGCATTTCAGACACTCTGATCAGGCTCCACGGACAACAGCATTAAACTCTAGTCTATTCACAAGAGTTTTAGGCACAATATAAAAATAGTTTTATGTTGCGATATTAACGGTGTTGTCTGTGTGCAGCAGTTAAAGTGCAGCCCGATCACAGCGTCTCAGTGCAGTTCTCAATGTTACTGAGATCTCACAGCGTGGCGACCTCTCCGAGGTTTTGTGGGATTTGAAATGTCAATAGGGCGAATAGCCAACATTTATGTGTCAAGACAATATTGAGTGCACGTATTACAATATCATAAAATGTGCGCACATTCTCTCCATATGCAAAACATTTTGCAGTGACACTTCCAGGGCTCTGTAAAAAGCCTATTTTTACAAATAAAAAAAATGGAATATTTTACAAAAGCACATTTATCTGTAAACACCAATACACAACACACATCACATTAACGTGTTGGTTTACATAATGAATGACTGAACCAATCAGTGTTTAGCAGAGGCACATTTTACCCAGAATCCTTTGCGATCTGTCTGTGTTTGTTACAAAACCTCAGAATTAGTGCATTATTCAACATTAAAAGATATATGTTATATTTTAATATATGTTATATTTTAACTTTGTACAAATGACAGAATTGACATTAATGGAGTTATTCTATCGGTATTAATGTTATTTATAAATCAAAACCATAAGTCAGCACTGCTTTATTTTCCAAGACCTCCGCCTGACCGGAGCATTGTGATTGGTAGAGAGCTGGGCTTTGTGGCTGCTCTCAGGTCTCATCTGTGCTGGAAGCCATGTGGTAAACAAAAGCTTCCAGCAGGAGGCAAGATGTTCAAAGACAGAAGGGTGGGCTCATGGTCACTTTTGTTGTTACCAGAAGCGATCGTGGTGTTAAATCTCAAATTCAGTTTATTAGTAGTTGCAAATGTACCAGAGACAATACTGGAATTCAGGCCCGGCGCTAGAAAAAAAATATTAAGGGGGCGATGAGTATATCACAGGGGGCGGGGTCGCCCACCCCCCCAAAAAAAAGTACGCACTGGAGTGTACGTGCCTCTGAGTGTGCGTAATGAATTGGGTGCGCTCCTAGAAAGCTCGTGTATTTAGGCTATACCATTGTAAGAGACTGACTAAGAGTTAAGAGTGATGACAGTATTTTTTAATTATTATTTGAACGTATAGACCCTCGGTCAAGTGATCTCCTGCATACCACAAAACCAAACCAACAACTGATCTGAGAAACAACACGAGACAGTAGATTAACCCCACATACAGCCCTCCATCACAAGCGCAAACACAGCGCAATTGGGCATGACAGTCACACAACGGGTCAAAGATAAACCTTTCATGTAGATACACAGTGGTCCCTCATTTATCGCGGGAGTTACGTTCTAAAAATAGCCCGCAATAGGCGAAATCCACGAAGTAGACAGCGTTATTTTTTACAATTATTATAGACGTTTTAAGGCTGTAAAACCCCTCACTACACACTTTATACACTTTTCTCAAACAGGCATTAACATTTTCTCACTTTTCTCTCATTTGTAAACACTCTCAAAGTTCAAACCTTAGTAGAAAAATAAGACCAACCTGTTTTCAGGCCCAAACATTTGTTTGAGAAATAAAAATAGAACGTTTTCCTATAAATAATTATGATGGCTTTTAGAACTAATGAATTTAATTTTAACGATCAACCTACGAGGTTGGACACATAAGAAATTATTAATAGTGACTGACCAGTATTTCATAGTTCCTCTGATCGTGCCTCTTCGTCGTGGCGCCGCTCCGCTGAAGGCCTCGCTGCAGGTGTCTTTTTAGGAGTGAAGAACACAGTTATGGGTAGTTGTTGGCGCTCTTTTTTGTTCTGGGCAAGAAGATTCTTATAAACAGCAAACCACAATGCGCGTACTCTCCCTTCGCGGTGCCGCAACAGGTGTCCCGTCATCTCGACAGAACACCGGCCTGCTTGATGAGGACGCAGAGCACAATGCACTGTAAAAAAAAAAAAAAAAAAACATGCAAAATTGGACTAAAAAAATCCGCAAAACTGCGAGGCGCTATATTTTCCAGTATTTCTTTTTCTTTCTTTTTTATTTTTATTTTTGATAACTCTCACATCCGAAGGGGTGAGGTTGATGACGTGAAGGGGCGTCGCCCCCAAACGCCCACTCGTGGCGCCGGGTCCGCTGGAATTTATCGGTTATCTGTAACTTCCGCTACATTTTTGGGTGGTTTATCGTTTTATCTTTATCCAAGATAACTTTTCAGTTATCTGATTATCTGTTATCGAAGTTAATTTTTTGGTTATCTGTGCCCACCACTGATTGATCCTGAGGCCTGTTGGTGTTGGTGCTTATTCCTGGATTTCATAGCGTGAAGCAGGTGAACTGGGGCACAAACAACATACATGAATATTCTACACACAGACAGGTACCCTGACTGGGAATCAAACCCAAGTCTACATGTTGGTCGACCAAATAGTGCATGAACCATTTTCTGTAGTATAAGTCGCACCTGCCAAAAAAAAAAAAAAAAAACACATCTTGAAAAGGGAGAACAAAAACATATACAAGTCACACCAGAGTGAACTTTTTCTGTGATTTTCTGTGCTCTTCAACATTTTTTTGTGTGTGCATTTGTGGTGTGTGCATTGTTTTAGTATATGTTTTTTTTATTATAGGCATTTATTCTTTTATCATTTGAGTTTATTTTTTTAGTGCTTTGATTCCTGGAAAAGTCTTATACAAATAGTTGTTATATAATAATATTATTACTAAAAAAAAATTGTAATTTTGCAGGATACAAATTGCACCAGAGTATAAGCTGTAGGGGTCTCCAAAATTAGTAAATAAAATAAAATAATAATAATTAATCTTATAGTCCAGAAAACGTGGTACTTCGATTTTGCACAAATACTCTCTTCATTTTCACAGCCCATGTAACTGACAAATTAAATGTGTGGATTTTTTTTTAATAAAAAAATCTTCACTTTCTCAGTGGAGTTGAGCTACCAATCTATAAACCTGGGTTTGACTCCTGGTCATGCTATCTGTCTATGTCCTGGGACAAGGGACTTCGTCTGCATTGTACCAGTCCACCAACCTGTCAGTGATTTTTGGTTTTGGCTGGCAAAGTACCGTGTTGTACACACTCATTCACTTCATGCTACAGAATGCTGGTGATAAGCACCATCTTGTTGGTCACTTTTTTCTAAAAACAAGTCGGAGAATGTATAAAAATGCAGTTTTTTTTCTGGAAACACGTAACCACGCTCAACCAAAATAAACACCAACCTTCAGACAATGCTTGAAGCTGTAAGATGGTGTCTTGTTAGCACTGTCTCCGTGCTCCTCCCTGCGTTTGCAGAAGAGCAGAGCTCTCTCGTACAAGAAGAGGTGCCTCTGCATAGGCTTGAAGCGAGCCAGGTCCTTCATGCGCGTGGGACCTTTTTTATGGCTGATCCACACACTGAAGGAACCCTGCATCAACACACGGCCCAGCTCGCACAGATCTCCCTGCGCACAGCGACAGGAACATTTCTTTCACATTTACTTCAAATGGATATTAGATCATGTTAGCACAAAATAACCACATCAGGAAGCTCCCCAGGACCCACTGTGTTCACCTCATATCCTGTGATGGCTATCTGATGCATGGAGTCATTTACTGATTTGAGTAGATCCAGCATTGCTGTTAGCGCCCCCTGCAGTTCAGAGGCCCCCTCACAATCTGTACAATATTTCAGGAGCTCCTGAAAGACAAAGGGCATGCACTTGCAAATAAATGAAAATCTGAAAGAAAAAAAACCCCTACCTGTCAGCAAGCAGCATCTTTAATCAACTCCTGATGCCTGAAACTACTCTGAGAATGTTATTTATAGTGGAGCACTCTTGTTTGTTAAATATTTTAATAGTGATGCAAAAATGCTTGACAGCAGACAGCGGTATTAGAAAAAAATGGGATCTGGACTGTGTTTTATATAGCGCTTTTCAATCTGCATCAGACAGAGTGCTTTACACATCAATGTTTCACATTCTGTGCTCACTGCAAAGCTGCTGCTATACAAGGCACCCACTACACACCGGGAGGAACTCGGGGATTAAGGACCTTCCCCAAGGGCCTAGTGATTTTCTGGTCAGGCTGGGATTTGAACTGAGGATCCTCTGGTCTCAAGTCCAACACTTTACCACTAGACCAGGGGTCGGCAACCTATGGCACACGTGCCACTGCTGGCACGCGGCGGCATAATCACTGGCACGCACAACACCGGACCAGCATCAGCAAAAAAAAAAAAAAAATCTGAGTGACAGCACGATCTTCCAACCGCATTCGCTCCACAGCGCTCTGCAACCAGCTCCCACCCACTTTTCTAGAGACCCATGTGTAAAATTAGCCTAACGTGCATCAAAATCAAAGTTACCTGATAGCGTTACAAGTGCAGAGATGACAGAGCCTCCGGCTAAATAAACTAAAGCTAGGGCATTCCAGCCCTCCTGGACGGAATAATATGGTTTTGTTTTCGTCAAAGATCGCACTGTATGTACCTTGTGCTGTGACAACATTGTGTGCCAAACATCCAGCTTTAAGTTGCATTTCGAGATGAAACATCAGAAGACATATAAAGACCCGGCCGATAGAGCCAAAACCATCAAACGTGCAGTGGCCAGGTATGGGAAACAATCCAGCTCTCTTAAAGTGTTTGCGAACACCCAAGGCCATGTCACAGAAGCCAGTTATAATCTGGCTAATTGCATCGCTAAACATGGGAAGCCTTTTACTGATGGGAGTACATAAAGGAGGCTTTTCTCAGCTGCGCAGAGACTCTTTTTGACAACTTGCTCAACAAAGACACCATCAAAACCCAGATAAAGGACATGCCCACGTCAGCTCGTACTGTTCAGCGACGCATCGATGAAATGGCAAGTGATGTTAAATCCCAACAAACGGAGGAACTGAAAGATGCTAATGTTTTTAGCCTAGCCCTTGATGAGAGTGTGGACGTTAATGACATCCCACGATTGGCTGTCATTGCAAGATACTGCGATACAACCGTGAGAGAAGAACTCTGCTGTTTGCAGCCCATGCCGGACACAACTAGAGGCGAGTACGTAGCCACGGTGATTATGCAACATTTTGAGGAGAGAGGAGTTGATATGAGGAAGGTGTTTGCTGTAACTACAGACGGCGCTCCCTCCATGGTCGGGAAGCAGAAGGGAGCCGTCAAACTAATTGAAGACAATTCGGCCACCCCGTCATGAAGCTCCACTGCATAATTCACCAGGAAAACCTGTGTGCAAAAATGTCCAATTCAGATCTCAATGATGTCATGGCTACGGTGGCAAAGGTGATTAACTTCCTCGTCAAACGATCTGCACTGACACACCAACAGTTTCGATCCCTGCTCGAGGAAATGGACAGTGTATACACAGATCTCCCTCTCCACTCGGCAGTGAGATGGCTGAGCTGTGGAAAAGTTCTGGAGCGCTTTGTCAGCTGCATCGATGGCATCAAGGTGTTTCTGGCTGAGAAGGGGCAACATTATCTGCAACTGGAGGACGAGAAGTGGATTGTGAAACTTTTGTTTCTTGCGGACATCACCGGGTACCTCAACGAGCTCAATCTCAGGCTGCAAGGTGCAGGACAAACTGTTTTGGACATGTTTGAAACACGGGCTGCTTTTGTTGCCAAGCTTGCAGTATTCTCAGGTGACATTGCGTCCTCCGCCTTCCACTACTTCCGACACTTGAGGGAGTTGTCCTCACAACGCAACATCAGCACCGCTGAAATAGCCGAATACATGCGTGAGCTGGAGGCGGAGTTCACGACCCGCTTTGTGGATTTTAAACGGTACGGTCCGATGTTCTCCTTCTTGATCAAGCCTGACAGCTTTGATGGACATGACCTGGACGCAGCTCTGATCGACTGATGGATGTACAGGACGTGGAGATGCAGCTGATAGAGCTGAAGAGCTCATCACTGTGGGTGACGACATTTGCAGAGCTCCGAAAGCAGTTGGAATCCACCCCTGTGCAACAGCATGGAGCCTGCATCCTCGCATGCTGGACGTCTGCACCAGAGAAGTTCAGCTGTCTCAAGAACATTGCATTGGCCCTCTTGTCAGTGTTCGGCTCAACATACCTGTGTGAGCAGGTATTTTCGCACATGAAAAGTGTGCTCAGCCCCATCCGCAGCCGTTTGACGACGGACTATTCTGAGGCATGTTTACAATTAAAAGTGACAAACTACGAACCCCAGATAAAAAAGCTCAGCCAAGAAAAGCAAGGACAGGGATCACACTGACTGGTAGGCAAGATATATTAATTGAGACATAGCCTATGATTTATTTTAGTCTCAGCCCACACTGATTAGTTAAATACGTTGCTGTTTGCTTATATAAAATGTGTGGCCGTTTCGTTTGTGATGCATTTTTATTCGTCATTGGCCTTTGTTAAAATGATTTATGAGAGGTTTATTTAATTGTTGATTCATAAGATGTTAATAATAAGAAGTTTATATATATAAAAAAGATTAATACAGTAAGATTATATGTGAGCACACACACACACACACACACACACGGGTGCATGAGGGTCCTCCTCAGCATCACAGAGGAGAAAACAGAGACAGAGAAGTTGAATCATTCAGAGAAAAAAACAAAAAAAAACAAATCCAACTATCAGTTCTATTGGGTTATAAAATCATCTGGTTATCATAGTCTTTGGTAGATGTATTTTTTGCTGTTTACTGTTTTTTTTACATTGATTTTGGAGCAGATTATAGACCTACAAGCAAAATGTGAAATTGTGTCTGAGCACAACAGTCTATCTGTAAGGAATACTCATATGCATGCCTATGTAAAATAAAATTCCAAATTTGTTGAACGTATTCTGAAACTCCTCAAATAGACCATTCCTCTGCAGATGATCAGTTAGCTTGAATGTATTCCTGTAGTTTGTGTCATTTTTACCATTATTGTTGATAGTGGCATGCTCATTGACTAGAAAATTTGAAATTGGCACTCAGTGTCTCAAAGGTTGCCGACCCCTGCGCTAGACCATCACCTTTTTTGTTTTGTTGTTATTGTTGTGTTGTGTTTTCTTTTTTTGGGGGGGGGGGGGGGGGGGGGGCTACAGTAGATGGGTGCTGCTGCAGATTGAATGAATGTCCATGCATCAGTTTCAAGGCATTTGGGGGCCCAAAGCAAAATGGACTTGGAGGCCCCCTGCCCCTCCACACCTCACCATCCCACCCTATCTGCCCAAAGCCTACACAAACCACAGCATAGACACACTGTTTATGCTCACACTTTATATCAATAAAATATTTCTTTGACAGTGCATTTGAACATTTGCAAAAATCCCATCACCATCCCATAATAACTAACATATAAAGAGAGCGCAAATTCTGTAGTACTACAAAATCCAAAATACTTCAAAAAATGTTCACAGTAACTAAATCAAACATACTTTAATAATGTTATTAAAAATAAGTTGTTAACTTAAGGGGGAGGAGATATCATAGATGATGTTTGTATGTCTACATGAGTCCTTGGGTGTTATGCTCATAAGACTCCAGCAGAGGGAGATGCGAGACCAAGGAAGTTGAGCGTGGTTCAGTAGATTACTTTTTGGGGAAACTACTTTTTGGGAAACTAAGTATGTACTTTGGGAAACGAGTGGACATTAATCATTTATGAAGATGCAACACTGTTAATATAACACAGCCAGGCAAGTAGCTAACATAAACATTATATTTGTTAACATGTAGGCCTAATTTATCCAATCTAAATTATCACTTACCACTGTTCTGTTTTTTTCTTACTCTTCCATTCTTTTCTTTCTTTTCTGGCTTCCTGATAGATAACTCCGCTTCATGATTGCTGAAGTCTTGTATTTTGCCGGTGTCCTAAGTCCTGTATCAACTAGTACCCGTCAAGATGAGCACAGAATTTAAAGTGGCGCTGCCACAGTTTGTTGTTGTATAACATTCATAACCAGTCTTTGTCTGGGGGTCCCAGGCCAGGTCGGGGTCTGAGGCAATTGATCACTTTGCTTGCCTTGTAGCAACGGGCCTGTGCATCAATGCAGCTGTGGAGTCTAGTGTGTGTGTGTGTGTGTGTGTGTGTGTGTGTGTGTGTGTGTGTGTGTGTGTGTGTGTGTGTGTGTGTGTGTGTGTGTGTGTGTGTGTGTGTGTGTGTGGGTGGGGGGGGGCGTAATAACCTTAAGCAGCAGCTGGTATTTGGTGAGGCGTTGGACTGGCTTTAACAAGTAGGAATCTAGGCCAAGTTTGTGCTCCAGCTTTTTTTGACACTCCTTAAAAAAGAAACATCACAAACAATGAGTGCAATATCTTTGAACAAGACATCAGCATTTTGTAACGTTGAATGCCAAACTCTGCTCTGATTTCATTAGGTCTGGTCAGGAAATGTGTGCTGCTCCATGGTGCCATGTGCCATCACATTCATCACATGGCAGAACCACCCTGGATCCTGATTGACAACTACCCAGGAAGACACCTGATCCAGCCCCACCTCTGAAGTAGCCTGGTGAAATGTGGGTGTTCCCTTGGCCTTTTACAGTAACTGGGATTCTCAAAACTGAGGCAACAGTCCAACAAAAAGAAAATTATCATGACATTTGATCATTTAATACCCTGATTATGTATGTGCGCTCAAGCAGGTGCCACCAGGGGGTGTTTTAAGGCTGTAGTGTAGTAGTGTAGACCGTACACCACTGTACCCAAAGAGTTTCACTCTACATGTGATTGCAAAATGTTATATAGATTTGCAGAACCTTTGTCTATCATTCATTAGGTGAAGGGTTCAGTGTGAAGTAGCTCCTTATATCGTCTGCTGGCTGGAAAAACTGGAAACCACACTTACAGTAGTGTTCAGAATAATAGTAGTGCTATATGACTAAAAAGATTAATCCAGGTTTTGAGTATATTTCCTATTGTTACATGAGAAACAAGGTACCAGTAGATTCAGTAGATTCTCACAAATCCAACAAGACCAAGCATTCATGATATGCACACTCTTAAGGCTATGAAATTGGGCTATTAGTAAAAAGAAAAAAAGTAAGAAAAGGGGGTGTTCACAATAATAGTAGCATCTGCTGTTGACGCTACAAACTCAAAACTATTATGTTCAAACTGCTTTTTTAGCAATCTTGTGAATCACTAAACTAGTATTTAGTTGTATAACCAGTTTTTCATGATTTCTTCACATCTGTGAGGCATGGAGTCAACCAATCTGTGGCACCTTTCAGCTGTTATTCCACTCCAAGATTCTTTAACAACATTCCACAATTCATTCATATTTCTTGGTTTTGCTTCAGAAACAGCTTTTTTGATGTCAATACACAAGTTCTCAATTGCATTTAGGTCCGGAGATTGAGCAGGCCACTCCAAAACATTAATTTTGTTGGTTTGTAACCAAGATTTTTCTCATTTACTAGTGTGCTTGGGGTCATTGTCTTGTTGAAACACCCATTTCAAGGGCATGTCCCCTTCAGCACAAGGCAACATGACCTCTGCAAGTATTTTGACATATCCAAACTGATCCATGATACCTGGCATGCGATATATAGGCCCAACACCATAGTAGGAGAAGCATGCCCATATCATGATGCTTGCACCACCATGCTTCACTGTCTTCACTGTGGACTGTGGCTTGAATTCAGAGTTTGGGGGTCATCTCACAAACTGTCTGCGGCCTTTAAACCCAAAAAGAACAATTTTACTCTCATCAGTCCACAAAATATTCCTCCATTTCTCTTTAGGCCAGTTGATGTGTTCTTTAGCAAAATGTAACCTCTTCTGCACATCTTTTATTTAACAGAGGGACTTTGTGGGGGATTCTTGCACATAAATTAGCTTCACACAGGCATCTTCTAACTGTCACAGCACTTACAGGTAACTTCAGACTGTCTTTGATCATCCTGGAGCTGAACAATGGGTGAGCCTTTGCCATTCTGGTTATTCTTCTATCCATTTTGATGGTTGTTTTCCGTTTTCTTCCATGCATCTCTGGTGTTTTTTGTCCATTTTAAAGCATTGGGGATCATTGTAGATGAACAGCCTATAATTTTGTGCACCTGCGTATAAGTTTTCCCCTCTCCAATCAACCTTTTATTCAAACTACGCTGTTCTTCTAAACAATGTCTTGAACGTCCCATTTTCCTCAGGCTTTCAAAGAGAAAAGCATGTTCAACAGGTGCTGGCTTCATCCTTAAATAGGGGACACCTGATTCACACCTGTTTGTTGCACAAAACTGATGAACTCACTGACTGAATGCCACACTACTATTATTGTGAACACCCCCTTTTGTACTTTTTTTTTTTTACTAATAGCCCAATTTCATAGCCTTAAGAATGTGCATATCATGAATGCTTGGTCTTGTTGGATTTGTGAGAATCTACTGAATCTACTGGTACCTTGTTTCCCATGTAACAATAAGAAATATACTCAAAACCTGGACTAATCTTTTAATCACATAGCACTACTATTATTCTGAACACTACTGTAGGTTATAGGTAACATACACATTAACTTAATTTCACACTTAAAAAAGACATTTTATCATCCGTAAGATGTGGGATACCTTCATTACGAACATTAATTTATGAAATCACCACCAGGGGGCATTCATATCATGTAAAAGCAGATGCCATCATCTACAGTTGTGCTCAAAAGATTACATACCCTGGCGGAATTTTTTTTTTTTTTTTTTTACCATTTTTCAGAGAATATGAATAACAAAAACTTTTTTTCACTCATGGTTAGTGGTTGGGTGAAGCCATTTATTGTCAAACAACCAGGTTTACTCTTTTTAAATCATAATGACAACACAAACTACCCCAATGACCCTGATCAAAAGTTTACATACCTCTGTTCTTAATAACATGTATTGCCCACTTTAACATCAATGACAGCGTTTTGTCTTTTGTGGTAGTTGTGGATGAGGCTCTCTGATGGTTAAACTGCCATTGAATATGTTTCAGACTTTATTTACATTAATTACAAAGAAATACAAACAATATGGCACTTTATGGTAAATCTGCATGGAGTAGACAGTTCTCAAAAACTGAGTGACTGTGCAAGAAGTAGAAGAGTGAGGAAAGCCACCAAGACACCCAGACAACCCAGAAGAAGTTATGGGCTTATGTGGCTGTGATTGGAGAAATTATGCGTCACCATTTTGTATCACCAGTTATCCATCTTCATGATGAAGTGGTATAGAGGAGGATTTTCTTAAAAAGAAGACCTGAAAGTTTAGCTACAAATTGCCAGAAGGTACATCTGAGATGCAAGTCTGGATTTGATCTGTTTTGGTGAAAGAAAATCCTTCTCTGCTCTACTCCACTATGAAGCTAAGAGCAGTGATGCAAAATGCAAAGCTTGCACTGTGCACAATTTCTCAAATCACAGCCACATAAGCTACTAACCATGAGAGAGAAAAAAGTTTTTGTGTTGTCATTCATATTTTCTGAAAAATGGCAAAAAAAAAAAAAAAATCTGCCAGGGTATGTAAACGTTTGAGCTCAACTGTATACAAGTATGTGAATTCTGTGTTTTTATTACATTATTTGCAAACTGTGACAATGTCAAATCCAAGGAACCATCATCTACAAACCTGGACTGTCAGAGGCAACACAATCACAGATGCCTCCAAAGTCTCACACCTGAGCATCACTTGGGTACACTGCTAGTCTGTTAATACAACCCTTGGCAAAAATTATGGAATCACCGGCCTCGGAGGATGTTCATTCAGTCGTTTAATTTTGTAGAAAAAAAGCAGATCACAGACATGATACAAAACTAAAGTAATTTCAAATGGCAACTTTCTGGCTTTAAGAAACACTATAAGAAATCAGGAAAAAAAAATTGTGGCAGTCAGTAACGGTTACTTTTTTAGACCAAGCAGAGGGAAAAAAAATATGGAATCACTCAATTCTGAGGAAAAAATTATGGAATCATGAAAAACAAAAGAACACTCCAACACATCACTAGTATTTTGTTGCACCACCTCTGGCTTTTATAACAGCTTGCAGTCTCTGAGGCATGGACTTAATGAGTGACAAACAGTACTCATCAATCTGGCTCCAACTTTCTCTGATTGCTGTTGCCAGATCAGCTTTGCAGCTTGGAGCCTTGTCCTGGACCATTTTCTTCAACTTCCAACAAAGATTTTCAATTGGATTAAGATCCGGACTATTTGCAGGCCATGACATTGACCCTATGTGTCTTTTTGCAAGGAATGTTTTCACAGTTTTTGCTCTATGGCAAGATGCGTTATCATCTTGAAAAATGATTTCATTATGCCCAAACATCCTTTCAATTGATGGGATAAGAAAAGTGTCCAAAATATCAATGTAAACTTGTGCATTTATTGATGATGTAATGACAGCCATCTCCCCAGTGCCTTTACCTGACATGCAGCCCCTTATCATCAATGACTGTGGAAATTTACATGTTCTCTTCGGGCAGTCATCTTTATAAATCTCATTGGAACGGCACCAAACAAAGGTTCCAGCATCATCACCTTGCCCAATGCAGATTCGAGATTCATCACTGAATATGACTTTCATCCAGTCATCCACAGTCCACGATTGCTTTTCCTTAGCCCATTGTAACCTTGTTTTTTTCTGTTTAGGTGTTAATGATGGCTTTCGTTTAGCTTTTTTATATGTAAATCCCATTTTCTTTAGATGGTTTCTTACAGTTCGGTCACAGATGTTGACTCCAGTTTCCTCCCATTCGTTCCTCATTTTTGAGACATATTGCTTTAAGTTTTCTGTCTTGACGCTTTGTCTTCCTTGGTCTACCAGTATGTTTGCCTTTAACAACCTTCCCATGTTGTTTGTATTTGGTCCAGAGTTTAGACACAGCTGATTGTGAACAACCAACATCTTTTGCAACATTGCGTGATGATTTACCCTCTTTTAAGAGTTTGATAATCCTCTCCTTTGTTTCAATTGACATCTCTCGTGTTGGAGCCATGATTCATGTCAGTCCACTTGGTGCAACAGCTCTCCAAGGTGTGATCACTCCTTTTTAGATGCAGACTAACGAGCAGATCTGATTTGATGCAGGTGTTAGTTTTGGGGATGAAAATTTACAGGGTGATTCCATAATTTATTCCTCAGAATTGAGTGAGTCCATATTTTTTTCCCTCTGCTTGGTCTAAAAAAGTAACCGTTACTGACTGCCACAATTTTTTTTTCTTGATTTCTTATAGTGTTTCTTAAAACCAGAACGTTGCCATTTGAAACGACTTTAGTTTTGTGTCATGTCTGTGATCTGCTTTTTTTCTACAAAATTAAACAACTGAATGAACATCCTTCGAGGCCGGTGATTCCATAATTTTTGCCAGGGGTTGTAGGTTTGACTGTCACTGAGCACAAATCCACTTTTTCAAATTCAGGAAGTCATTGAAAGCCTCAATCTCAGATCCAGGAAAATTACAAACTACATTGCACTATAAACCACAGATTACTGTACCAGTGATTAAAAACATCAGGGAGAACTGACCTGAAAGAAGGCACAGTTGGAAAATTGTCTCCAGAGGGCCTCAGAGCGCAGCTTATTCTGACAGTAGCATTCATACATTTGAAAATGCTCTTTCTGGAAAAATTGTGACAGAATAAGGGAAAAAACACAGAAAAATAAATAAAACAAATTTGCTCATAATATAGAATTAAATATTCAAGAAGATGTAGAAACAAAATCTTACCCTCTCTAAAAAACAAGCCCCCACATTTTCTGGAACATCCAGACATCCCTCCAGGTCCTGAAGAAAAACCCTGGAATTCCAAAAAAAGATGGTTATAAGCTTTCCATAAGCCAAAAACACACACACACAACAGAGTGACTGCACGCCTCGAAGAATGACACATCCTGGCAATATACTACATTTTTAAATAACAATAATAAAAAACACACCAAAAAACATTTCCAGTGACCTTGTCCTTCTGAAATAAAAATGATAAGGGTTCATGGTGTCAGGAGAGGTGATGCAGATGCCAGTTTGATAACACTGGACAAAAAAGTAATAATAATAATAATTTTCTTGCATGGACTTTGAGTACTAATGTGGGGTCATTTTGGGGTGCTGAATCCAAATCTGTGCTCAGATTGACTCCAACACACGTTTTTTTTTTGCAATTTGCGTGTTCTGTACTGATGGATTACACAAAAGTTGCTCATTCACTCATCAGTTTGATGTGACTAATCACACACTAAAGCAGCTTCAAAAGCATAGTTTTTAAACCAGGTTTGTGAAATTTGAACAAAGAGCCGTAATATCGTTTATGGTGCCGAAGAGGTGTGAGAGACTGCAGCTTTTGCTTCAATGCTTGATACGAGAAATATGTTTTCACATCTCAAAAACAAACACCAAATTACCCCAAATCCACTGAAAAACTCCATGCAAGAAAAATAGTGTTGACCAGTGGAATCAGGAATGTACAGTCGAACTTTATCAAGCTCACAAGCAATCAGAGGTGGGACGAAGTCACCATCAAGTCACTCTCAAGTCATCAATCAGCAAGTCCCAAGTCAAGTCTCAAGTTATAATGACCAATTGTTTGCAAGATGACTTGAGACTTGACTTGGTACTCGATGATTGATGACTTGAGAGTGACTTGATGGTGACTTCGTCCCACCTCTGCAAGCAATACAAGGCTCTTAAATTACCAAATTTTACAGGTTCTGACCTCTAGCTCAGGGATAAATGCCTTGAACACTACGGCGGGCCGGAATTTCTGCTCAGAAATGCATTAAGTAATTGAGCAACCCGACGTACCCGCTTTAACGCCACAGCGGCCCCCTTTGAGACTGGTGAGACAATGTCACTAATGCTGAAAATACATCTTTAAATTAATTTTTAACGAGACTGCTGCTATATGTAACATATTCACATTCTATGTACTACTAGTTACAGTTCCAGCACCACACATCAGCAAAAACAGAGAGAGAGAGAAAACAGGAAGAGTTGCTTGTTGAAGCTACTACGCTGAATAAATAAAGTTTAAACCTGCTGTGAAAGTTGTAGAGCTCCGGCATGTTTCCAAAGAGGATGTCTCTCTTACTGCGGAGGATGGGAGGCAGCAGACCCGAAAGAGCTGGGTTATCCATCTCAGCCCTGTATCCCTGCAACATTTGAAGAAAGAACAACGGTTGTGCAGGTGTTTACAAATGTATTCTGTAGACAATGAAAGCAGCTGTGGCAATTTCGCATTCAGTGTTTTTAATATTATTATTATTGAGCATCATAAGAAAAGTGACTTTTGTTCCTCACCAACAGCACTGACAGCAACTCTTCCACATAAATCCTCTCTGTCTCGATGAGTTCTCTCATCACACAGCTGTATACACACACACGCGCACACGCACGCACACACACACACACACAAGGGGTGCCAGAGGGCATCATTAACACTGAACAAAGAGAATCACAAACATCAAGAGCAGAGAGGACAGGCAGATGGTTCAGATAGACACCTCCTCCTAATCCTCACCGCTTCAGGAGATCTGGGCTGTCCTCCCCCTCCACACTGTAGGACACACAGCTCCTGCTCTCCTGGTAGTCGTGAATCACCTCTATCTGAAACATAACACACACACACACACACACACACACACAATACGAACTGTTTTGAGTCGTCAATCCAGATAGATACACACCTGCTCGACGAATTTAGCATTAGCCTAGGGTTTAGAATTGCAAGGAACTCATAAGAGATCATCTCTGTATGTTAGACAGAGAATTATATCTTAGTATTTGACATTTTATTGGCCTTTTATTTCTATATTCATCAAGCTGGTGTTCATCTATCTGGAATGAAACTGTGGAAGATTTGTCCCCCCTGACATTTCTGGGATATTATTGGTGTCCAAGCACAAATAAATAAGTAAAAACCAGGCATTAATATTGGCACTGATCCTGCTGCCTCACCTTTCTTTGGTTGGGGCTCTTACGAGATGTTTTCTTCCCAGGCAGCGAAATGTCAAATGTGAATTTCAATCCATCACCTGCACAATTCAACAACTCATCAAAACATCACAAATAGTGGCAAGAGTAATATATTACTGTGAAAATGTTTTAGGCACATAAAATAAAGTAAGACGTTTGACAACTTTTCCCAATTAAAATATATTTTTTTGAGTCGATCTTCTGCAACCTATGACAAAATCAGGTTGTATTTATTCAGGTTTTGTGGCTGAATGATGTAAGAGTGTTCCATGATGCATGACACAAAATGGCTGACGCACATCCAAAATGTCCTTGTAACTATCTGATCTTAACCTAACTGCCTTTCAAAATGGCTGATGCACAAAAATGTCCTTGTATTTGGTAAAACTATCAGATCCTTTTACAGCTGTCTAATTGATAAAACCATCTGATCCTTTTATATATGTTTAATTGATAAAACCAAAGTATTCATGTCTATTTGGAAAAAGAATCAGCATGATGGAACACTATTTTTATTGCATGAAACTACACTACATACATAAACACACATAAGATTTTTACATAGCAACCAGGAACACACCACAAACAGACACCACCCATTTTTCACCACTGCAGCCAGCTCACATAGACACTGACTCAAGCCAGGTTAAGGACTGCCCATATGGGAGTGGTTTAGGCTGAAGTTATAAAAGTTAGAGAACAAATGAAGTCTGGGTTCTTTGTTCCTGGTGTTTGCATGCGACCGGTTCAATATCCCAGCGCTGAGATAACTCTATACTCTTTACAATACAACATCTAAACTTTGAAGTCCGTTTCCTGTCCAATTCTTTTTGGAGGTCTCATTGTGATAAAAGAACCTAACAATGATCATTGGTAACTGTCTTTGTGTTGTCCTGTTCCAGGCATTACATCTGTGCAGACATCAAGTTTTTTTATTTTTATTTATACAGTCTCCGCCTTCCTAAACAACCATTTCTATAACATAGCAATTAACTCTTATTAAGTGAATTTTGGTCTGAACTCTATGAACACTGTGCCTTGACATGTGCCATGATGATTTAACTGGTTGCATGCATGTGTGTGCTTGCACATATGTGTAGAAGTGGGTCTCCTCCCAGATGGATGTGCCTGGAAAACCTCCCTAGGAAGGCACCCAGGGGGCATCCTTACCAGATGCCCAAACCACCTCAGCTGGCTCCTTTCAACGCGAAGGAGCAGTGGCTCTACTCCAAGCTCCCCACAGATGACGGGGCTTCTCACCTTAGCTCTGTGGGAGACACCAGCCAACCTCCTAAGGAAACCCATTTTAACCACTTGTACCTGTGATGTCGTTCTTTCGGTCATGACCCAACACTCATGACCATAGGCGAGAGTAGGAACGAAGATTGACCAGTAGATCAAGAGCTTCGCCTTTTGGCTCAGCTCCCTTTTCGACACAACGGTATGGTAGAGCGAATGCAATACCACCCCTGCTGCGCTAATTCTTAAGCCAATCTCACGCTCCATTGTACCCTCACTTATAAACAAGACCCCAAGGTACTTGAACTCCTTCACTTGGGGCAAGACTGCATTCCCTACCCGAAGTAGGCAATCCATCGGTTTCCTGCTGAGAACCATGGCCTCAGATTTAGAGGTGCTGATCCTCAACCCAAATTCTATCAAGGTTTGTTTGAATAAAACCAAAGCAACAGGAGTAGGTGAGACCATAACCGTCTTGGGAGAAATATTCCATCAAAGTTACATATTTTCCATTTTTCATGTGAAAAACAAAAACCTCAGCTCTAGTCTCCTGTGTGTCTTCTGGCAAACTGTAGGTGAAATTTCACATCTACCTTTTTTAAGAAAATTTTTTTCGTCTTTCTCTCCAAACCTTTATAACTGGAGATGCAACAGGTTGCAGTGTGCACAGCTTCTTCTGTCACAGCCACAGAAGACTGTAACTAACCTCTTGGGTGTCTTTATGTCTTCGCAGACACATTCATTGTCAAAAATATTCATATATCCATCTTCTGCCTTGTCTAAAGAAAACTGGTTGTAAAAGAGATGATTTGTAATAAATATAATCCTTATATTGAGTGTTTTCATATACGTATGGGCTCCAAAAATGGACAGACTGTGTGTACACATGGATGCAATTCCTAAACCTTTAATGGAATTTTTTTTTTTTTTTTTATTAAACCCCATGAATTAAAGCACACCCTGATCGTTTTATTTCAAATCTGTAGTGGTATGGGTTGGCACGGACTTTACACCAAGCGCCCTCTGGTGGCCATTTTTGGACAATGAAAACATCCTAGAGCTCAGCTGGTTTGGTTTTGTCTATAACTTGTTTCTAACAGCCAGCTGCTAACTAACATTGTCTGGAACGATGAGATTTATACACCAAGCTGAACTGAAATGTTTGAAAAACACTTGGGTTAGTGCAACCATGCATGGACACCACTTACAGTATGTACATCTCCATTTATACATGCACATCCTGTAGATAAAATTTCTATTTTAATTGTCAAAAATAATTTTGTAGTTTGATTATTTGTGATTGTGTGTTGGCACTGCACCGTGTTTTGGGGAGAAGAGTGGGGACTTGGATCGTGGTGGATTCTCGGGTCTAGGGGCCACCAGTTGGATGGGTCGCACGTGTTTATCGGCCAGCTTCCTCAGACAGGCCTGCCGGTTCTGGATCATCTGCTGCACAGCACCGTGCTTCTCAAAGGTTTTCACTATCTCAGCCTGACAGATGTGAGGAAAATCAAAGACAAAGTGTTAAAACATAGTTACAGGACATCATTTATGTTTTAAAACCTATGTTAACTGAAATTAACAGCACATTGAAAGTATATATATATACACGAGTATATATATGTGTGTGTGTGTGTGTGTGTGTGTGTGTGTGTGTGTGTGTGTGTGTGTGTGTGTGTGTGTGTGTGTGTGTGTGTGTGTGTGTGTGTGTGTGTGTGTGTGTGTGTGTGTGAGAACTTGAAATCACCTTTGAGTTGAATTATGAAAAAATTAGGAGAGCTGAAAGTGTTTGACCTGCAGCTGAGGGGTGATGACAGCCTCGAACTCCAGAACCAAAATGTCAATTCCTGAGCTCAGCATAGATGGTGCTCCCTCCAGGAACTTCTCAATGTCCCTCAAGGCAGCCTGAGCCCCCTCCTTGGACTGGAATTTATCCACCAGCTGATTGGCTAATAGATATGCCACATCGTCACACCAGCTCTGGGCCTGAAGGCAGCAAATGCACATATCTCAATACGTGTACACACACTTGTGGGCATGCATGCATGTGCACATGCAAACAGGTCTCTGGCTACCTGTCCAAGACAAAGGAGTAGCTGGTGCTTTTGCACCAGGTGACCACGTTTGCTCTTGAGTGCAGCGCTGAGCTTATCACAGTGGTGGCGAAGCTCATTGCAGCGTTGCATAATGAGAGCGGTGGCGTAGTGGTGACCGGCTGCCAGCTGGTGTCCATGAAGGATAATGATCTGGCCTCGACTCATTACCTCCTGAGGGTTCCAACGAAGAAAAAGAACATTTCAAACTGCTGATAAAAGAGCTATGCTGGTGAATGAAAGTTTTCTCATCAAGTTTAATGACCAAAATACATTTTGGGTTCATCAACAAGCAAGAGTTGCTTTTTTTGGGGGGGGGGGGGGGGGGGGGGGGGGGGGGGGGGGTAATCTGGTCAACTGATTGGTTGGCAGCATTAATGAGTTAGACATGTGGCTCCTGAAACACTATACTATATCTAATTATATATAGTAGTAAAACACCAAGAGGCATGCGCTTAAAACTTTACTCACTGGACAACGTTGACAAAATGTACAGTGATGAAGGTTTTCCAGGAATTTCACCAGTTGTAGTTGTCGAGTTACGGGTATTTACACAGTGTCTGATGACTTGTGATGTTAGAACATGTCGTACATTCACAGTTCATATAGGCATCAACCACGGTTAGCTTAACTGCACACGCCAACATCACACTGCAAAAAAGTGCTGTCTAAAAACAAGATAACACTAAATCTGAGGGAAATTTATCTTGCTGCATGGACAGATAATTTCCTAAGATTTGACAAGATGTCTTGAATCTAGAAATAAGCATGTCAAACTCTTAAAATAAGTAAAAATAGCAGTTGTGCGCACAGCCAATCCTAATTAAGCCAGGTGCAGGATAATCAAGAATAGTAGACAAAAAAGAAAATCCACACACTGGTAAAGCTCCCAAAATCTTTATTTGACCGAAAGCAACGTTTCGACCCTGAGGTCTTCTTCAGGCAACTATAGAAGAAGCATGACAGAAGCAGTGTATTCATAACCCAAATAATCCACACCAGCTGTGTCTTAATTAGCATCAGCTGTCTGTTAACACAAAAGCACCACACATGCACATAAGTATGCAGTAGAAAGAAAAAAAAAAAAAACTGCAAACACATTTCATATAAAAACATACTTCGTAATGTTGGTACAAGAATATATCATTTATCATGAAAAACCAACTGATAGAAATTAAAATAGCCCAATTTCTGAAAAATCATAGAAAGGGCTTGAAATCAAAGTCCTCATTTAAACCACTGGGTGATATTAAGAGAATAAATCCAGTATGTCTCCCTTTGAAGGAGTCTTCTCTCAATGTCACCTCCTTTGAAATGTGGTTCCACTCTCTTAAACTCTTAAAATAAGAAATTAACTAAATTATCTAGCACCTCAGACAACTTTATTGATCCCAAAAAAGGGCAATTATGTTTACACTCCAATTACCTCAGACAAGATACAGCAATTAATCCACAATTATTACTTGTTTACCGTAATAATGGCACACATCAAAATTAAAGACAACACATATACATTTGACATTGTTTATGTGCACTGAACTTGAAGCAGTCCGTCATCCGAATTGAGGCAAAGTGGGTGAAGGCTGCAGCAGGAGGGGCCCGCGCCGCCCAGCCTGGGGGTTGAAGGCTGCAGCAGTAAAAACTGCGCTGCCTTCAAGGTGGCAAGGGTGAGGGGAGTGGAGAGACATGGGGGGGGGGGTAATAGGGATGGAGACGTGTCGTGTGCAGATGAGTTAAATTTCTGTCAATTTCTGTCTGTGTGTGTGTGTAAAGTCTCACAGTTTCTGTCCGTGTGTGTGTAAAGTCTGATGTTGCTAGGCAACAGCAGGCTGGGGGGGGGGGGAATAGATGAGGAGGGGGAGCCGAATTCCTTCACCAAGGCCATAGATCCTTCTGGGGGAAGAGCAGGGAATTTGGCCTTCAGGAGCCGATAAGGCTGCCATGTTGATGTTTGGCGGAGAGATACAGAATTCTATTTACTGCACCCCTGACTGTTGAGAGTCCAAATTTATGAAGACTATTCTCTGGTCCTCAGCAGTACAATCCTTTGCAATGCAGTGATTTGCTCCTAGATTGAATCCATTTTGCGTTTGAGTTCAAGAGTTCATGCAGTCTGAGATTACACAGCATTGCCCAACTCATTAAACATGACGGACTGATGAGGGGACAAAATTCTGGAAGCAGCCGTCTTGCTAATATTCCTGTGGGTCAGGGCAGCGCACAAACCAATCAGCACCAAACCTCCCACCATAAAAGCGAATACGAATGAATCCTCAACATCTTCCACAGAGAGTGGAGCCACATGTCCCACTCCATTCTCTCAGGCGTCAAGAGCATAGCCCGCTGGGTAGATTCCATCAGGGCATGCAGGGTCCCCCAACCCTGATCTCCTTGTCGAAAACCAATGGTGTCAATGGCGTTGAGAGACCAGCTGATCAATTCCATAGTTAATCCAAATCATAATTTGAAGAATTCACAGTCTGGTGAAGCTGGGACTTGGAAGGTCGGATATAGAGATATAGAGAGCAGAAAGGAGGAGAGGAGAGGGGAGGGGAGGAATGCGACCGCCCTTGCCGGAGTCCCAAGCTGAAAAAATCTAAATCTAAATTGTTTTTATCTTGGTAAGAACCAAATAATTTGCAGTGCATTGATCATTTGTGTCATGTAAATAGTTATACCTGCACATCCAGAAATGTTGCAATTTCTTCACACTTTTGTTAACATTAGTGTATACATCACCCATGATTAGCTTGACTGCTTATGCTAACGAAAAATAAAGGCTTTATTTTGATTATGGGTGCTGAGAAGAGATCAGACAGCACAAATACATTTGGGGCGTAACTGTAAGTGAAAAGATTTTCATTGCGTTAATGTATTAGCACAACCTGTCACAGCACACAGTGGCCACCAAAGCTCCCTGAGGTGATGCAGTGCAGCAGCAAGATGAACTTTTGGATTTTTTTCCTCAGAAATGTTCCAGCTTATTTTAGTTAATGGTTGTTTTTGAGTCTCTTTCATCATGTATTTTATGTCTTATAATGTTGCTCATGTGTTTAGTTGGGGGAGGGAATCCGGTGTTTCCCATCAAGTACAATGTGCCTAATGTGCACAAGTGACATGCAGTATCTTTAAACATGTATTGCTAAAATATTTATATTGTCATTATTTATCATATGTATTTGCTGAATCAGTAATGAGTGAGCGAGTTAGCTCTCTCATAGGTATTTCTTTTGTCCATTCTCTATCTTTATTTCCCCCCTACAGTGCCCATAATGTATCACAGTAAAACTTGCAAAGCAAGGCTGCCACATTAATACTTCACATGTTTCCTTTCTTATGATGGCCACCACTAGGCTGAGTATCTGAAACCTAGCATATGTGAACCTCACAGATAGAAGTGATACTTGCTGCTGTGGATTCTACCATGCTAAATCCTTACACATGTTTGAGGTTGGGCTTGGTGACACAGGTTAGGGTCATTACCGCTCATGTTTACTCCAACTGTGATGTCCTCCAACTAAGGGAGTACTTGAGAAGGAGTCATTCAACTGATGCATTTTCATTATGGATAAAAGCATAAAATTAGTTCACAGAGTGGTGACTGTTACCTTCATACTTATTCAAAGTCCCTCTATCAGTAACAGGTTGAAATATGTCAACATGTAATGCATCATCAGGGCTTATATATGCATTTTTTTTTTTTTTTACATTACTGGACCATGATCACAGATGAATTTGATAAGTCAGGTGTTTTGTATGGCTGTCATAACACTGTGGCAGTCTACCCACAGAATAGCTTAATAAATTTTCTTATTTGCAGATGATGGCATTGTGTTAAGCACTGACCTGTGCATTTGATTCCAGACTTTCCAGTTTTCTGAGAGACAGTTCTGTTTGTGCCAGTGTGTATCCCGATATGGACACTTCTCTCTCTTGAGACAGCAAATGCTCCAGACACAACCCCAGCTAAAGACAGAGCATGAGCCATCAAAGGTACATAAAGTTTATAGAAGAAAAGAAAACTTGTTGAACCCTGAACATTCTACAGATATCATTATCGTGTTAATGTTGGTAATTTGGTTTGACAGAAGGCAAAGTGCAGGAAATTAGTTAAAAATATTTAAAAACCTATGTCCAACTGCCCACTTTTTTTTTTTTTTTTTACTTTTTTTGCATGCAGTTTTACACTATGATTGGTGGTTGCCATCTGGGATCCAGGACAGTTTTGTGGTACAGTGAATGTGTGTGGCACCAGTGCATACTCCCAGACTAGACTTGACATCAATATTAAATTGATGATCATTTAAAGCCAGGCAAATTGACAGATTACTAATTTTCAGAATGTACTCTGTTGAAAACCCCATTCAAACAATTTACTCAACAAAAATATAAATGCAACACTTTTGGTTTTGCTCCCATTTTGTATGAGATTAACTCAATGATCTAAAACTTTTTCCACATACACAATATCACCATTTCCCTCAAATACTGTGCACAAACCAGTCTAAATCTGTGATATTGAGCATTTCTCCTTTGCTGAGATAATCCATCCCACCTCACAGGTGTGCCATATCAAGATGCTGATTAGACACCATGATTAGTGCACAGGTGTGCCTTAGACTGCCCACAATAAAAGGCCACTCTGAAAGGTGCAGTTTTGTTTTATTGGGGGGGATACCAGTCAGTATCTGGTGTGACCACCATTTGCCTCATGCAGTGCAACACATCTCCTTCGCATCATCCGTGAAGAGAACACCTCTCCAACGTGCCAAACGGCAGCAAATGTGAGCATTTTCCCCACTCAAATCGGTTACAACGACGAACTGGAGTCAGGTTGAGACCCCGATGAGGACGACGAGCATGCAGATGAGCTTCCCTGAGACAGTTTCTGACAGTTTGTGCAGAAATTCTTTGGTTATGCAAACCGATTGTTCCAGTAGCTGTCCGAGTGGATGGTCTCAGATGACCTTGGAGGTGAACATGCTGGATGTGGAGGTCCTGGGCTGGTGTAGTTACACGTGGTCTGCGGTTGTGAGGCTGGTTGGATGTACTGCCAAATTCTCTGAAACGCCTTTGGAGACAGCTTATGGTAGAGAAATGAACATTCAATAAACGAGCAACAGTTCTGGTTGACATTCCTGCTGTCAGCATGCCAATTGCACGCTTCCTCAAATCTTGCAACATCTGTGGCATTGTGTTGTGTGATAAAACTGCACCTTTCAGAGTGGCCTTTTATTGTGGGCAGTCTAAGGCACACCTGTGCACTAATCATGGTGTCTAATCAGCATCTTGATATGGCACACCTGCGAGGTGGGATGGATTATCTCAACAAAGGAGAAGTGCTCACTATCACAGATTCAGACTGGTTTGTGAACAATATTTGAGAGAAATGGTAATATTGTATATGTGGAAAAAGTTTTAGATCTTTGAGTTCATCTCATACAAAATGGGAGCAAAACCAAAAGTGTTGCGTTTATATTTTTGTTGAGTATATATAAACAATCATTTCCCATCTGCATTGCATAACCTTACAAAACAATGTTATTTAGCATTCTCTGAAATTTCTCACTTACATATGGAAAAACACATTCACTGAAATAGCTGACTTGTTGCAGAAATAAAATAAGGGGTCATTTCAGAGTGAAACATCAAAACGGGAATGTCTGATCATTTTGAAGAAGCTGTTTAATTGACTCATATAGTATCTGGGATTTCTCTGGCTTCAGTGCTTACAAATGTCTTGCCTAGGAGGATGCCATCCAGGACCCACGGTGCTTCTGTAGTGTGGTGAATGCAGTGATGTGCAGCAATGCCGCAACCTCCCAGACCCCACCTGACCATGTATCGATATACAACCGGCGCCAGTTTCATTGAAAGTAAAAGTCTATACAGGTATTTCAGGGAAAATTCAAGAAAAATCTTTAATTGAAATACATAAAAAGATACATGAAAGCATCAAATAAGAAACTGTGAAATATAGTGCAGAACATGTCATGTTTCAGGTTGGTAAAGAGGTGTGTAGTTATTAACTGCACATAAGCGTGCACAAATAGAACATGATAGAAGTACACTTTACCTCCTGAAAGCTTTGCTCGTATCTGAGCAAATGGAGGTATTGATGAAGTTTCAGGTGATGCTTCTCGAAGAAGCCGTCAAAGGCTGACTCCATGTCTCGGAGTTGAGCGAGAAGCCTAAAGAAGAAAACAGCACGGCACTGGAGCTTAGACATGGAGCCGAAAGGTTATTTTCTCTATAGTCAGGAGAAAATAATGAGAGACTTTTTGAGCCTTATTGCTAACATAGGACTTATAGAACTTCAAATCAGAAAAAGTTGGCATGATATGAAAAGAAGGGGAAAAAACCCACTATAATTGTTACATGTACTTGGACTTCTATTTCACTGCATACTGTATGAACCAAAGATATTTCATGCTTTGTGTAATCAGTTTAATTTCATGTTAATGACTCACTACGGGCATTTTGTCTCCCAATTTTTTTCTGATGGAGGGTTGTAAAAGTGGAGTTTAAAATTGTAGTTGTAATGTTGAGAAATCAAAATCTTGAGGTTTACAGTTGAAATGCGAGTACTAGTCCCTTTTTAACATATGTCAGAACTCTAAAAATGTAGTATTTGATACAGCGTGAAAAGTTCTCACCTCTGTACGGTCTCCCAGTCCAATTTTATGTCCCAGTGAGAGTCATCCTCCTTCCCTGAGTTCTCCAGACTTGAGAGAAGGTAGCGACCCTCTTTTGACACTGACCTAATGGTCTCCTATCCCACAGAGGATTTGTAGAAAGACTTAACAACTGACCGTATTACTTTGACTGACATCATGTTTCAAAGTTCCTACTTCTCACAAAACTAAATAATAGATTCACTACAAGAAAGAATTTAAAACCTTGAGTTTGCTGTACTTTTCAGTGTGAGACTGGAGCAGATGTTCAATGGCTTTGCCCTCATTGGGCAGTTCTGCCTCTTCCAGCTCAGAGCCAAAGGCCTGAAGCATTTGAGCCATGTCTTTAACTGTTACAGCAAAACTTTCAATAGCCTGTGGAGGTGGAAAAAAAACACACCAAGAAATACAGGAAACTGATTTAGCAGAAGTACAGAAGGAAACTTAATGTGTGTTCAAAGGAGAATCAACCATTAATCAGTCAAGCTAGTTTATAGCTTGACTGATTAATGATTAACGTCCATAAGTGTTGATAAGTATGATACTGTCTATAGACAGTATCATAAATGTGTCATTTAAATCAAATTTAGGCTCAGCTCTCCCATGTGCCTTCTGGCAAACTGTAGCTGAAATGTACGCCTGTATGCATTAGCCTTGTGATTGACTGCTGATCTGCCCAGGATGCATCCCACCTCTCATCCAATCTATGCTGATTTACACATCACAAACACCCCGCGACACCCCCACCCCCCAAACAGGACAAGATGGATGAGTATGTGAATGAGTGGATCTGCCAATAGGACACAAATCACTCTGGTACAATAAAAAGCTCGATTTCGTAACACTGTTGGTGAAAGAGTTTTTCTACACTTGAGTTGATTCACTTTACGAAAATAACAGAATAATACTGGAATCTGGTGAACTAATCCAGTGCACAAAGAAAGCACTGCTTTGTGCATCTGTTATATGTACAATTATCGTCTGTCTGCATGAAAATAACAATGACACTCCACGGTTCAAAGAAACACTAAATTACCCTTTCCAAACAAACGCAGCGTACCGTTCGTAGAACAATCCAGTCACTGTGACAATAGTCTAAAGTGCCTCCAAACTCTGAGGTCAGCTGGTTCTCATTGATGTAGCGCAGCAGGTCTGTGACAGAGCTCAGCATCACCACCTAAACGTGCAGACAAAACCTTAGCACTCAACAACACTGTGCTTTCCAGAGATGTGCAGTCAGTGGTTTCATTAGGCAACTATCATTTGATTTATTATCTTTACTGACTATTATTTAGGGAAATCTGATATGATAGGTCAATTACAGACAAATCCAAATGCCTCCTGGGCACACTTATAGTATGAACATCACAGGGGAAGAAGCTTGCAAAAAGTAAAAGTTTTTGTCATGTTTGGTCAATTGTCTGAGTGACTCCCTGGGAGGACAGCACTGACAATTAGCAAGAGACCAAGAGCACCCCCTCTGTACCCCCCATGAAACCAAACCTACTTTATCAGGTTCCTGATATGACGCCAATACAGAATCTAGCAGAGCAGATATGTGAAATGATTGTGTGCTTTATGAATCCATTCTAACCCCAGTTACATTGATTTTTTTAAAAGAGCTTTTTTGAATGGTATCTTTTTTTTTATTATACAGTGAGGAAAATAAGTATTTGAACACCCTGCAATTTTGCAAGTTCTCCCACTTAGAAATCATGGAGGGGTCCGAAATTTTCATCTTAGGTGCATGTCCACTGTGAGAGACATAATCTAAAAAAAAAAAATCCAGAAATCACAATGTATGATTTTTTTAATAATTTATTTGTATGTTACTGCTGAAAATAAGTATTTGAACACCTGTGAAAATCAATGTTAATATCTGGTACAGTAGCCTTTGTTTGCAATTACAGAGGTCAAACGTTTCCTGTAGTTCTTGACCAAGTTTTCACACACTGCAGCAGGGATTTTAGTCCACTCCTCCATACAGATATTCTCCAAATCTTTTAGGTTTGGAGTTTCAGCTCCCTCCAAAGATTTTCTATTGAGGTCAGGTCTGGAGACTGGACAGGCCACTCCAGGACCTTGAAATGCTTCTTATGGAGCCCCTCCTTAGTTGCCCTGGCTGTGTGTTTGGGGTCATTGTCATGCTGGAAGACCCAGCCATGACCCATCTTCAATGCTTTTACTGAGGGAAGGAGGTTGTTTGCCAAAATCTCGCAATACATGACCCCATCCATCCTCCCTTCAATACGGTGCAGTCGTCCTGTCCCCTTTGCAGAAGAGCACACCCAGAGTATGATGTTTCCACCCCCATGCTTCACGGTTGGGATGGTTTTCTTGGGGTTGTTCTCATCCTCTAAACATGGTAAGTGGAGTTGATTACAAAAAGCTCTATTCTGGTCTCATCTGACCACATGACCTTCTCCCATGCCTCCTCTGGATCATCCAGATGGTCACTGGTGAACTTCAAACGGGCCTGGACATGTGCTGGCTTGAGCAGGGGGACCTTGCTGCCCTGCAGGATTTTAAACCATGACAGCACCATGTGTTACTAATGTAATCTTTGTGACTGTGGTCCCAGCTCTCTTCAGGTCATTGACCAGGTCCTCCTGTGTAGTTCTGAGCTTTCTCAGAATCATCCTTACCCCACAAAGTGAGATCTTGCATGGAATCCCAGACCGAGGGAGATTGACAGTCATCTTGTGTTTCTTCCACTTTCTAATAAATCATCATAAGTTATTGTCTTCTACCAAGCTGCTTGCCTGTTGTCCTGTAGTCCATCCCAGCCTTGTGCAGGTCTACAGTTTTGTCCCTGGTGTCCTTAGACAGCTCTTTGGTCTTGGCTATGGTGGACAGGTTGGAATGTGATTGACTGAGTGTGTGAACAGGTGTCTTTTATACAGGTAACAAGTTCAAACAGGTGCAATTAATACAGGTAAAGAGTGCGGAATAAGAGGGCTTCTTAAAGAAAAATTAACAGGTCTGTGTGAGCCAGAATTCTCGCTTGTTGGTAGGTGTTCAAATACTTATTTGCAGCAGTAACATGCAAATAAATTATTAAAAAATTACATTGTGATTTCCGGATTTTTTTTTTTTTTTTTTTTTTAGATTATGTCTCTCACAGTGGACGTGCACCTAAGATGAAAATTTCAGACCCCTCCATGATTTCTAAGTGGGAGAACATGCAAAATCGCAGGGTGTTCAAATACTTATTTTCCTCACTGTATATCAAACAATATCTTTTCAAAATATGGTGCTTTTGCCATAAAAAGCAATCAAATTGATATTTTAGACATATCTGCCTCACGAATTGGGTTGTTCAAAAGAATAAAAGCTCACTTGAAGCCAGATATTCAAGATGTTGCCCAGAATTCCACCAAGGGCTTAATTTTCAAAAATGTTTCTATGAGATGTTATAGGTTACAATAAATATGATTGTGCCTAAATATAATAAATATATTCATTCATAAGTTTTAAATTTAAAACACCATCCACAATGGCCACTAAACAACAGTTTTCTATTAAGATGGTCTTAAAATACATCATTGCAACCAAGAATAGCAACAATAATTACAGAAAATATTTTGGCACCGATTTTGGACGCCCCTTTGAGACCTGGCTTGAGGCCTATTTTTATTTTTGGGTACATCTTGATCGTGTTTTGGGGTCATTTAAGAAACCTGAAAAAATGTCAGTTTGGTTTAAGGGGTGCAAAGGAGGTGGACTTAGCTCTCCTACTAGACTGACTAGATGCTGTCTACTCTCCAACTGTGTCTTCAAAGTTAAAACTATTTGTGTTCATGGTCATGCCCAACAGTGATCATTAGCCTGATGGAGATAAAGGTCACAGTGAGTCAGAGGTTTATGAGTATCTTCCTGTTTATGTGGGACATGTTTGGTAGTATGTCTGAGGAGGCGCTGCTTTACTGGCATCTTCATCATGAAGTCCTCCTGGCTGAAGCGAAAGCCAATATCAGTAACCGTACGGTGAAAGAAGCTGGTAGGTCGAAGCACCAGAACCAGGTGGAGATTCCCAGGAAATGAAACCTTAAAATGGGGAAAGAAAAGTCATTGTGATATTGTTGCAGCATACAAAGTAATAGTCAATATTTTCTAAATGAAAAACAGGCTTTCTAAGCTCCTATTCATGAACACTGAAAGAGGGCTGAGGAACCACAAACACTCTCCTCCACATCATTCAAGATGTTCAGTCACTCAGACGATTTCTGTTAGGTGGACAGATTAAAAGTTCAGTCAGCACAATCATGTGGTTCATATCTTCATAATCCTTAAGATTTACAAGACATTTTACAACCTCATGTCTCATAGTTAGAGCTGAAACCATTATTCATAAATCATTCAATAACTACTTTATCAAATAATGGTTTAAGTATTTTACTCAGGTCCAAGGACACAGTCCAGAAAATGAAAAACTGAAAAATGTGTGATTGGTGAGGACAAATTCTAACAGAATTTCAATAAATAAATAAAACAAGTTGGAAGAACTGGCTAACGGGCGTCCTTGTTCTCTCTCAGTATAACAGATGTGCATCTCACACACAAATATGCAGCTTTTAAATCGGCAACTTTAATTTATTCACTATTTTACATACCCCAGATATGTGGCAGAAATTCCAGTGTACAACCCCAATTCCAATGAAGTATGGACGTTGTGCAAAATGTAAATAAAAACAGAATACAATAATTTGCAAATCCTCTTCAATTTATATTCAATTGAATACACCACAAAGACAAGATATTTAATGTTCAAACTGATAAACTTTATTGTTTTTGCGCAAATATTTGCTAATTTTGAAATGGATGCCTGCAATACGTTTCAAAAAAGCTGGGACAGTGGTATGTTTACCACTGTGTTACATCAGCTTTCCTTTTAACAACAATCAATAAGACTTTGGGAACTGAGGACACTAATTGCTGAAGCTTTGTAGGTGGAATTCTTTCCCATTCTTGCTTGATGTATGACTTCAGTTCAATAGTCCTGGGTCTCCATTGTTGTATTTTGTGCTTCATAATGCGCCACACATTTTCAATGGGTGCCAGGTCTGGACTGCAGGCAGGCTAGTCTAGTACCTGCACTCTTTTACTATGAAGCCACACTGTTGTAACACATGCAGAATGTAGCTTGGCATTGTCTTGCTGAAATAAGCAGGGACGTCCCTGAAAAAGACGTTGCTTGGATGGCAGCATGTGCTGATTCAAAACCTGGACACACCCCCATACCATCACAGATGCTGGCTTTTGAACTTTTCGCTGGTAGCATTCTTGGTCTTTTTCCTTTTTTGTCCAGAGGACACGACATCCATGATTTCCAAAAATGTGGACTCATCAGACCACAGTACACTTTTCCACCACCGTCCAGAGAAGGCGGGGGTGTTTCTGGATGTTGTTGGATCGAAGGTCATGGGCATTCAATGTTGGTTTTTGGCTTTGCCACTTATGTGTAGAAAGTTCTCCAGATTCTCTGAATCTTCTGATTATATTATGGACTGTAGATGATGGAATCCCTAAATTCCTTGCAATTGAACATTGAGAAACATTGTTCTTAAACTGTTGGACTATTTTTTCACACAGTTGTTCACAAAGTTGTGATCCTCGCCCCATCTTCAGCTTGGGACTCCGGCAAGGGTGGTCGCATTCCTCCCCTCTCCTCTCCTCCTTTCTGTTCTGTATCTCTGCTCTAACCTTCAAAGTCCCAGCTTCACCAGACTGTGAATTCTTCAAATTAAGTTTTGGATTAACCATGGAATTGATCAGCTGGTCTCTCAACGCTATTGACAACATTTTTTTCGACAAGGAAATCAGGGCTACCCAGTGGGCTATGCTCTCGATGCCTGAGAGAGATGAAGTGTGACATGCTTGGCTCCACTCTCTGTGGAAGAGGTTGAGGATTTATTTCTATTCACTTTTATGGTGTGAGGTTTGGTGCTGATTGGTTTGTGCACTGCCCTGACCCACAGGAATATTACCAAGATGGCTGCTTCCAGAATCTCGTCTACATCTCGATACCATCTTGGAGCATATTGCTGCATTGCAAAGGAATGTGCTGCTGAGGACCAGAGAATATTCTTCATAAATTTGGTCTCTAGACGGTCAGAGGTGCAGTAAATGGAATTCTGTATCTCTCCACCTAACATCAACATGGCAGCCTTATCGGCTCCTGAAGGCCAAATACCCTGCTCTTTCCCGAGAAGGATCTACGGCCTTGGTGAAGGAATTCAGATCCCCCTTCTCACCTATCTACCCCCCTCCAGCCTGCTGTTGCCTAGCAATGTCAGACTTTACACACACATGGACAGAAAATGACAGAAACTTAACTCATCTGCACACAGTGCATGTCTCCCTCCCTCCATCCCTATTAGCCTCTCCCCCCCATGTCTCTCCACTCCCCTCACCCTGGCTTCCTCCCTGCCACCTCGAAGGCAGCATGGTTTTTACTGCTGCAGCCTTCAACTCCCCAAGCTGGGTGGCGCGGGTCCCTCCTGCTGCAGCCTTCACCCACTTTGCCTCAATTCGGATGACAGACTGCTTAAGTTTAGTGCACATAAACAATGTCAAATGTATATGTGTTGTCTTTAATTCTGATGTGTGCCATTATTACGGTAAACAAGTAATAATTGTGGATTAATTGTATCTTGTCTGAGGTAACTGGAGTGTAAACGTGATTTTGTTGTTGTTGCACTCGTGTAATGACAATGGCAATAAATCTCATCTCATCTTTCATCTTTGCTTTTGAATGACTGAGCATTTTAGGGATGCTCCTTTTATACCCAGTCATGACACTCACTTGTTAAACAGGTGTTCTTTGAGCATTTATCAACTTTCCCAGTCTTTTGTTGCCCCGTCCCAACTTTTCTGAAACGTGTTGCAGACATCCATTTCAAAATTAGCAAATATTTGCACAAAAACAATAAAGTCTATCACTTTGAACATTAAATATCTTGTCCTTCTGGTGTATTCAATTGAATATAGGTTGAAACGGATTTACAAATCATTGTATTCTGTTTTTATTTACATTTTACACAACATCCCAACTTCACTGAACTGGGGTTGTAGGAAAACAGCTGGAAACACCAGCCACAGTTTCAAAGTCTAAAGCAGAGGTGTCACAATTCTTTATTTCAAGAGCCATAAATTAATCTGGAAGTAGAGCCATGGGCCAAAAGTAAAGGCTGACGTTATGTGAATTATACACATTTAATTCTATTACATTACACTGATTAACATGGCATGAGTGGCAGCACTTTTCCCTGAAAGTAACAGAGTCAGTGCCCTGATTTCCTCATACATCTGCAGTTGGGTCATGAAACATGTTTGGTGTTCAAATCAATAGATACATCCATACACAATCCACTGCCGTCAGCAAAGTAGAAGCCACAGAAAGAATCTTACAAAGTTAAATTAATTATAGAAAAGTAACATTCTGAATCTAAAACAAAAGGTCTGTGAAACTCACAAAATAACACCCGATCACAAACATCACATTAGTTGCTTGCATATATTACAAATGCTTCAGTAAATCTTTTGCAATGAAACATGCAGGTCAACCTCTGCATGTGCAATTGACAAATATGATGCAAAATTATTTTTTTAAAGTCTGCTCATCTTCTCTTCAAAACATCAGCCCAGAGTTTCATAGTGTGTTGCACATATGGTGATTCCTATATAACCACCAATATATATATATATATATAAAGTTAAAGAGTGAGACAAAGTGAGAATTTTCTTACGAGATACACACAGTTATTATTCGGAAACATTCTGATCAGGTGCACCAGATGTACATAAGTCACACTTCCTTATAGTCAGTGTATATATATATATATATTTCGAGGATTTTTGAAAGCATGGGTGTTTAATCATCATAAAAGAATATTATTAATTCTGTTTTCAGTGATGTATAAGACAGAAGAGTAGTAAATTATCATATTTGATCACGTGGAAACAGAAAGTACACAAAGAAAACAAAGTTTGATATTTTCTATACCAGTTGACTCCAATTAAGGGTCACAGGGTGGGGGAGCTGGAGCCTATCCCAGCAGATGTAGGGGATAGGGGGTACACCTTGATCAAGATGCCAGTGTATCGCAGGGCGACATGTAGACAAACAAACACATTCACACCTGCACGTACCCTCCAGTCAATTCAGAGTACCGAACCTGCACGTCTTTGGATGTGGAAGCCAGAGCACCCGGAGTTAACCCGTGCAAACATGGGGAGAACATGCAAACTCCACACAAAAAGGCCCAGGTGAGAAGCAATCCCATAACCTTCTTGTGAGGCAACAGTGCTAACCACTAAGCCACTGTGCTGCTCAAATTTTGGATTTACATGATATAATTATTGGTTGAATGCAAATCTAATAATTTTTATTTTTTAGTGCATTTGGTCTTTTTGTGGTTAGCACTGTTGCCTCACAGCGAGAAGGTCATGGGATTGATTACCATCTGTGGTCTTTCTGTGTGGAGTTTGTCTACATGGCGCCCCGTGACAGACTGGCGTCCTGTCCAGGGTGTACCCCACCTCACACATTATGACTGCTGGGATAGGCTCCAGCCCCCTGTGACCCTTAATTGGAGTAAGTGATTGATGATGAGTGAGTTTTTTTGTTGTTTTGTTTGTTTTTATGAGCAATCAATCAAGAATTAGAGTTGATTATTGATGTTTAACAAATTTATTAAACAAATTATTCCAACTCAATAAACAGCTTCTTTTATTTGCTCACTTTTATCTTTGAAAACTTGATTACATAGTTAGATTGATGTTTAATTTGTAAAAACATCAGTACAGAAACCAATATATTATCAACAAATTAATTAATACTAACCATTGATTTATGTGGTTGGTACTTTGTCCTGTTCATTGTATTTAACTTTGCATGTGCAAATGAAAGTGTTACATAAATAATAATTAGTTATTACTACATTATACAAATATTGCCACCCCTCCCCGTGTCATCTCACATCGAAAAAGAAAGCTAATAAATTAAATACAATTCTGAAAAAATAAAATAAAATAAAGAAAAGCTAAATATAGGAGTAGTGATTTAAATGTTTAAATTTTTCAGGCAGATGCAGACATATCTGCAACTTCAGCAGTAACGATGCATTTACGTCATCGTTGTGTTGGGTCACTGGGTCAGAGTCCTGACCTTGTGTGTACAAGGTCGCCGGGTGGATTCCGGGCTGGGACCCAGAACACCGGCACCCGATGCCTTCCTCAGCATCAACAGTGGCATCGAGCTTTGGTCCAGGACTGTAAATCTCCGCGGCACAGAAACTAAAGCCATAAACAGACCTGACGCTACTTTTCACATTCATTTGGCCTCCTCAGTCACTGCTGGGTCGATACCTCAAGCTGATACTTTCAGGATCACCATGCATTAAAAGCCGCGCATCGATCGGGTTCGGTTGCGTTCGGATTTTACGCGCACACATTACATGACTAAGCAGAAGCGGCTCTGCAGCGCCGCTGCCGCAGTCACCCACAAAAACTTCAACACAACTCTTCAGACGCTCCATGCAGCGAGCAGCGGCGGGTTACCGGACTCCTCCGCATCCTGGGTATGTTCCGCCGTTGAAAGGTCCCTGCCATGGTGCCGGGTGCCGTGTCGGTTTGGTTCTGGTTCTGTTTGCAGCTGGCTGAGCGCAGCCGCAGCGCTGCGGCCACACGGCGCAGAGAGGCAGCGCCTCCTTCACCCTCCTCATCCTCCACAGCGTCATCACGGACGGGAGCAGGCTTTTGCTTACTCATACATTTGCAGCAATACGCAACAGAATCGGCCGTCCTCACTGCGCACACTTTGGACTGAAGACACGCGAAACAAAAGAGAGATTCATGTTCCTTGTGTTTCAGCACCAAGGACAGCGAATCTTATTAAAACAGCAGCGCATTTACAAACCATCAGTGACATCTGACGAACACACACTAGCATTGAAAAAACCCACGTATAAAATGTATTACCAAGCGCCCCATTTTCGTGACGGTATCACGAACCGCCGTTAGACTGGTTGGTAAACCACTTAAGGGCCAAATAACATACTTGAGTTGGAGCATGCAACTAATTTTACTCATTCTTGACATGAACATTGGACATATACTGGAATATTTTTAAAGGGTCATAAATCCAAATAAATTGACAGGACAGAACATAATTTTAATAGGCAAGGTAACAGTGGCAGATTTAGGAGGAGAGTTGAGGGGGTTGTGACTCCACTGAGCCACTGACCAAAGGTGTGATAAAATATGAAAAAGGTCGTGCATAATCAAAAGCTGACTGATGAAAACGTCTGTACGCTGAATTAGACGATTCCCAGTGTTTAAAAAAAAAATGTATGTTAAAAATGATTACCAGAGAGTCAGTATTTACCCTCCCAGATTGCCTGAGAATGCAGCAAAAAAATTACAGGTTTTGCTCCCAGACTACCCTAAAGGGGAGGGCCTTTGGCACACACCCCCACCCCCCCCCCCCCCCCCCCCCCCCCACCCTCAAACCTTAAAGTAGACCAAGCCCTGAGAAATAAGGGGTAGGATTGAGTGGAAGACCAATAGATGGCTCAGTGCTGTACCTGACGTCCTCTGAATGCTGGACTAGACTGCCATGGTGCCTTAATGTGAGGCTCTGGATTTGTAGTCTATTTATGATCCTATCCTCCTCTACAGTGTGGTCACAAGCTTTAGGTGATGACTACAAGAAAATGGTCATGAATACAAGCAAATGAAATGAGGATCCTCCATAGGGCATCTGAGCTTAAAGCAGCAGAAAATTAATTAACTCCGCCAAGGAGGTTATGTTTTCAGTTACGTCCGTTTGTTTGTTGGCTGGTTGGCTTGTTGGCAGGATTACTCAAAAAATCCTCAACAGATTTCAATGAAATTTTTACCAGGGGTGTATCTTGGCCTAACTTAGAAGTCATTAAATTTTGGTGATGATCCAGAACACGATCCGGATCCAGTCATTGTTTTAAGGATTCTTTATCATTGCAGGATAGGGCCAATTTCAACATTTTTGCATCTAACTTCATGAAGACGAGTCACAAAGGCTGAACAAAAATTAAGTTACGTCACAACAATAATTTAGCATTTCTTTCTCCTCATTGAATAAACTTGTTATTAGAAAATAAAAACTTGTGAAGTTCATGCAGTTTCTCTTTATACAGTAATGTTCAGAATAATAGTAGTGCTATGTGACTAAAAAGATTAATCCAGGTTTTGAGTATATTTCTTATTGTTACATGGGAAACAAGGTACCAGTAGATTCAGTAGAGTCTCACAAATCTAACAAGACCAAGCATTCATGATATGCACACTCTTAAGGCTATGAAATTGGGTTATTAGTAAACAAAAAAGTAGAAAAGGGGGTGTTCACAATAATAGTAGCATCTGCTGTTGACGCTACAAACTCAAAACTATTATGTTCAAACTGTTTTTTTTTTAGCAATCCTGTGAATCACTAAACTAGTATTTAGTTGTATAACCACAGTTTTTCATGATTTCTTCACATCTGAGTCATTAATTTTGTTGGTTTGGAACCAAGATTTTGCTCATTTACTAGTGTGCTTGGGGTCACTGTCTTGGTGAAACATCCATTTCAAGAGCATGTCCTCTTCAGCATAAGGCAACATGACCTCTTCAAGTATTATGACATATCCAAACTGATCCATGATACCTGGTATGTGATATATAGGCCGAACACCATAGTAGGAGAAACATGCCCATATCATGATGCTTGCATCACCATGCTTCATTGTCTTCACTGTGAACTGTGGTTTGAATTCAGAGTTTGGGGGTCGTCTCACAAACTGTCGGTGGCCCTTGGACCCAAAAAGAACAATTTTACTCTCATCAGTCCACAAAATATTCCTCCATTTCTCTTTAGGCCAGTTGATGTGTTCTTTGGCAAATTGTAACCTCTTCTGCACGTCTTTTAGTTAGCAGAAGGACTTTGTGGGGGATTCTTGCAAATAAATTAGCTTCACACAGGCGTCTTCTAGCTGTCACAGCACTTACAGGTAACTCCAGACTGTCTTTGATCATCTTGGAGCTGATCAGTGGGTGAGCCTTTGCCATTCTGGTTATTCTTCTATCCATTTTGATGGTTGTTTTCCATTTTCTTCCACACGTCTCTGGTTTTTTTGTACATTTTAAAGCATTGGAGATCATTGTAGATGAACAGCCTATAATTTTTTGCACCTGCATATAGGTTTTCCCCTCTCCAATCAACTTTTTAATCAAACTACGCTGTTCTTCTGAACAATGTCTTGAACATCCCATTTTCCTCAGGCTTTCAAAGAGAAAAGCATGTTCAACAGGTGCTGGCTTACATAGGGGACACCTGATTTACACCTGTTTGTTCCACAAAATTGACCAACTCACTGACTGAATGCCACACTACTATCATTGTGAACACCCCCTTTTCTACTTTTTTTTTTTTTACTAATAGCCCAATTTCATAGCCTTAAGAGTGTGCATATCATGAATGCTTAGTCTTGTTGGATTTGTGAGAATCTACTGAATCTACTGGTACCTTCTTTCCCATGTAACAATAAGAAATATACTGAAAACCTGGATTAATCTTTTTAGTCACATAGCACTACTATTATTCTGAACACTACTGTAAATACATTTGCTGAAGATCTACGGGTTTAACCCTCTGGGGCCGACGTCATCATATACGATGGCTGAGACCAAGCTTTACTAAATTATAAATAACTTTTTAATGATATGAGATAGAAACTTACTCTTTTTTTTTTTTTTTTTTGACTGAAAAGTTAACTCTGCGGACTTCAAGCCACCGTCCACCATCTTTGTACTCCTCATAGAAGCTGTGTGATGACATGAGCAATGTGAGTGTCCAATCGGAATTGGTGCACCGTCACATGGTTTTCCAAAATCCAATCGTAGGGCAGATTCACCTCACGTGACACATCAAAGATTGTTTTTAGGAGTGATGTGTTACTAGTTTATTATAGTTTGCTGTGTGTTTTGAATAAATGTGTGTGGAAAATTATTTCTGCTTTACTTTTTCCTTTATTTCTGATCGTAAACCTTTGTTACACTTAGAAAACACAACTATTGCATATATATTTTGAAAGTACAGGCTGTCCTGAAAAAAGAGACATAAAACTTGATTGTGGGATGCAGGGAGAGCTGTTAACAGCAATAATAAAGCATTTATGCCATGCGAGTGAACTGTCCAAAAATGCCCTCGAACCCCAGAGGGTTAACCACTGAATCTGAAACATGACGGTAGATGTGTGAAACGACGTGGAATAAGTCTCTTTGCCAAAGGGTATCCCATGTGACGTCAGTGACCCTATGGCCTTGGCGGAGGTTTGCGCTCTCTGAGTGTTTCTAATTCATGAATAAATTGGGCTAATTTGTCATTAAACACTGTGAAAGTGTTGTAGAGATGGTTCTGCGGCATACAGTCGAATTTGAACGATCAACCTATAGACTAGAGTTCGAGTCCATGTGTGTTAGCTTAAGATTTGCATTGCCCCAGTCCACCCAATTGGCAATGGGTTCCACTCTCTGCTGGAGAGTAGCCTGCCATCCAGGGGGAGTTTTAGACTCATCTAGTACATAGTACACACACTAGGACTGAGCAGTGATCTGATGTGCCACAGATGGTGTGGAAAGCATTTACTCTTTTTGAAAAATGTTGGGTCCAACCTGCAAATGGAAGCATAATGGTGCGGTGCTAACATGGTTGCTGTCAATCAAAAGGGTCATAGGCTTGGTTCCCACCAAAGTGCAGTTCCTTTCTGGATGGAGGTTGGATATTATTTCCAGGTCTACATGAGTTTCCTGCTGCTTTCAGTACATTCACATTAGGTTCATCTACCAACAGGGGCTGGCAGTAGGATTGGCACTCCAGTCACTGCACCAGCTGTCATCTTTGGGGGCATCCTTGTTGAAGCATTGGCAGATCTCTCTAAAGTGTTCACTTGTAGTTAGTAAGTTTGACATTTGTTTTTTTTGTTGTTGTTTGTTTTTGTTTTGGTGGGTGATAGACATACTTCATTTAAGTTTCTAGCAAGACTGCAAAGTCAGAGGACAAAAAAAGAAGTTTTAATAATCACATTTAATAGCTTGTAAGTGAATGGACAGTATTCCTGTAACATTTTTCCATCTAGTGCAAAGAGCTTTACAATGACGTCTCACACCCACACACACCCACACCCACACACACACACACAAGTACCAGCATGCTGAAAGCTTCCCAACTGCACACCTGGAGAAACTTCAGGATTAAACACTTTGCTCAAGGGCATTATAGTGAGCTTCCTGTGCAACAGGGAATCACTGACCACAGACCCACCTCTTCAACCACCACTTCCCTGACCCCCATATACCAAACTGAACAACTGGTCAACAAAAGCACACAGGTTACAAGATCAAAATGCTGTGCAGCACCGGACAACAAAATGTGCCTTTGTCAACCTAAATTAGTTCCACGTGCATACAGAGCAAAGTGTTTAACATGTGAGAAAATATGCTTTTCTATAATATTTTAAAAGAACCACACAATAAATGAACTGAGCTTGTGATCTTTTATTACTCAGTAATATCAATGATTATATGCAAAAATGGCTTCAGTGAAAAAAAAGAAAGATGTAGTGCTCACCGCTATCCTGGCGAGTGCAGTTTTGATAGATGCCCATGTGTCCAGTCTCCGGTCTAATATGATGATAAATTTGACTCCAGGTTGTCTTGTTCTGAAAGCAAAAATTAGGTAATTGTATTTGTTATTTGTGTATATATTAATCTTAAAATAAGCAGATGAGAGCTGATAGAATAGCTGTAATTTGTCATGGCTTCACTGAAAGCAGACAATTTTTTAAAAAGCTCTGAATTTAAGCTTTCTTTCCCCATTTGGAGAATATTTTGCAGATCAAGGGCAACAGACATTTGACACTATGAGCCAGAGGACAAGTTGTGTTCAGCTTTGGTGCACAGGGAGAGACAAAGCACGAACAGACTAGAGAGGATACTTAGAGTTTGCAGCACTGGAACCTGTTTGACACAGATTAATGAAAATGATTTCTTTGAGATTCTGTGTAATATATGGCAAAGCAGGTGGCTCAGTGGGATGAGGAGTTGGTAGACCTGGGCTTGACTGTGGTCCCTGCCCTCCTTCACCAGAGCAGCCTCTGGGTTGGGGTTGGAACTTGGGAGTGTCCTAATTTTTGGTGACTGCTCTGGCACTGGGTGGCACATTGGCTTAGTGGTTAGTACTGTTGCCTCACAGCAAGAAGGTTGCGGGTTCGCTTCCCACCTGGGCCTTTCTGTGTGGAGTTTGCACGTTCTCCCTGTGTTTGTGTGCGTTCCCTCCAGGTGCTCTGGCTTCCTCCCACATCCAAAGACATGCCGGTTAGATGAATTGGAAACTTTAAAATGCCCATAGGTGTGAATGTATTTGCCTGTCTATATGTGGCCCTGTGATAGACCAGCATCCTGTCCAGGGCGTACCTTGGCGTGCGCCATATAACTGCTGGGATAGCCTCCAGCACCTCTGTGACCCTTGACTGGAGTAAGTGGGTATAGAAAATGGATGGCTGGATGAATGATGATGGCACTGGTGCAATCCCTGATTGACTGGTGCAGTTAGGACTCTTATCTTTACGTCCGGGTTGTCCTTCCAGATCTTCTGTCATTGTGACTGGACTTCACATGGATGACTGGGTTTGAATTTTATATCACTGTGTGTTCTGTCATTTTGTTTAATGTGTTACTATGGTCTGAGCAGATGCCTCCCCCACATAGTATGGCCTGCTTGAGGCTTCTTCCTGTAATCACAACTACTCCTGGAGGCATTTCGCCTTTCCACTGTCACCAATCTCAATCTATTTAGAAAGCGCTTTAAAATCAATGACAATGACCAAAGTGCTGTACACAAATAAGAACAAGCAAGTTAAAATACATAAAAATAAATAAATAAACCGCAGTTAAAACAAGAAATAATAAGAGCCAACATGTCAAGCTGAGTTAAAAGCCAAAGAGAAGAAATGTGTTTTAAGAGAAGATTTAAAAGCAGAGAGAGAATCAGCCTGCCTGACCCACCCCATGAGCAAGCACACTGGTGCTTGCTCATGCTTGCTCATGGGGTGGGTCAGGTTTAAATCATTCTTGTATGTGGCACCGTGGGGAGACTTTTGTTGTGATTTGGTGTCATCAAAATAAACTAAACTGAAATGAATTAAACATCACCTATTGGACCAAATTTTGACCTCGACATGTAGTTATTAAAAAAAATAAATAATCAAGTCACTTCGTCCTTGGCTGATCCTCAATATTTCCACCAAGTTTGGTCCAAATCAGATCAAAACTCTGAGTTGTGTTGTTCAAACTCAGACATGCAGAACCAAAAACTGCACACAAGTATAACAAAGAAGACACCTAGGAATAAGAGTGAGGTATGTAAAGACTTTGGCTAAAGCTTCCTCTGGAATGTCACTGAAGTCAGAGCACTCCGGGAGAGTGATGATGACACTGGAGTCTTCTCCACGGCCCCCTGGAACAATAAAATTCAACAATCACTTTTTCTGTCAGTAAGTACAGGAGGAAAACAGTCATAGTCCAAAAACAATCCCGATGACAATGTCAATAAACTCTTCAAACCCTGCCATATTTGCTTTTAAGCTAAGTGCCATCGCTGTTAGTGTGAGCATGCAGTGGTCGCACAAAATGTGTGGAACCAAAATTGCATGCTAAATAGAACAAAATGGCAAATGGTACGAATGATCCATATCACATGACATCCAAACCACCAATGAAATGACAAGGATCTACTTAGGATCTATTTAAAAAAAAAAAAAAAATCAACTCACCTGATAGGTACGCCACCTGTTTTTCAATGTAGCCGCCGACCTCCTTCATGCTCATCGGGACAGTCACCTCTTTAAAAAAAACAACCAAACAAAAAAACAAACAAAACAAAGATCAAGTTAGATGGATTAGACATTTAAAGGTGCAATAACATTCACATCAATGCACAAGTTAAAAGCACTTACATCACACCAGCATACTCAGGTGTGATGATCGAAAGTAACACTATCCATTTCCTCATGGAAGTACAGTAAACACAATGGATCCCATACCAAAAAGTAGTACATGCAAGTATGTTTCAAGTATACTTCCAGTTTACTTTTTATATACTTATCAGTACTATTTTTTGGTAAGGGTAAGTATTGTAACATACAATAGCAGGTTTAGCTATTGTATAGTATTTCAAATTTCAAATTTATTAATTTATATAGCGCCAATTCACGACAAAATCGTCCCAAGGCGCTTCACAACATAAACAATTAAAAATTTAAAACACAATAAAAACAACCATAAAGGAAAGACAGCAGTAAAAGAATACAAGATTAAAAACACATCATAACACTAATGATAAAACAGGAAAAATAAATGAGTCTTTAAACGTGATTTAAAGGTCTCCACAGTGTCCGACTGCCGATTGTGTGCCGGCAGATCGTTCCACAGAGCTGGGGCACAATACGAAAAAGCTCTGTGACCGGCAGACTTTTTATTCACCCTGGGAACACACAGAAGTCCTGCACCCTGAGAACGCAGGGCCCGAGCTGGTACATAGGGGCTTATCAAGTCAGCCAGATAGGGAGGTGCAAGTCCATGAACATTTTTATAAACTAAAATCAGTACTTTAAAATCCGATCTTGCAGAAACAGGAAGCCAGTGCAGGGATGCCAAGATTGGTGTAATGTGGTCAAACTTTCTGCTCCGTGTCAAAAGTCTGGCAGCAGCATTCTGAACCAATTGAAGACCCCTGATCCTGGACTACGGTAAGCCAGAGAATAGAGCATTACAATAGTCCAATCTAGAAGAGACAAACGCATGAATCAAAGTCTCAGCATCAGCCATAGACAGAATAGGACGAATCCTCGCTATATTTCGCAAATGGAAGAAGGCAGTCCTTGTAATGTCTCTAATGTGGAGATCAAAGGACAACGCAGGATCAAAAATTACTCCAAGGTTCCTCACTTTATCCGTATGATGTATAACACACGGACCTAAGCTAAGTGCTAGCTGATCAAATCGATGCCGATATCTCGCTGGACCAAAAACCATAACTTCAGTCTTATCAGAATTTAAAAGTAGGAAGTTACTAGACATCCAACTTCTTACTGATGCAAGACAATCTTCCAAGGATTTTATGTGAGTAAGATTACCAGCAGTTATTGGCATATACAATTGAGTGTCATCAGCATAGCAATGAAAGGGAATCCCAAAACGCCGCAATATATTCCCGAGGGGTGCTACATAAAGAGAAAAAAGCAAGGGGCCCAAAACGGATCCCTGAGGAACCCCAAACGTCATGTCTCTATGATTGGAGGAGGTTCCATTACACAATACACAGTAGGAACGACTGGACAGGTACGACGTCAACCATGCAAGAGCAGTTCCAGTAATCCCAGAGTGATTCTCCAGCCTATTGAGTAGAATATGGTAATCCACAGTGTCAAATGCAGCACTAAGATCCAGCAGCACCAGGACCGTAGTGATATCTGAGTCCATTGCTCGCAAAAGGTCATTCACTACTTTAGTAAGTGCTGTCTCTGTGGAGTGAAATTTTCTAAAAGCAGACTGCAGTGGCTCAAAAAGATTATTCTCAGTGAGGTAGTCCACGAGCTGTCGCGAGACCACTTTTTCCAGGATTTTAAAACAAAATGACAGATTTGATATCGGTCTATAATTCTTCAATACACTAGGGTCGAGATTAGATTTTTTAAGTAATGGTTTGATCACTGCAGTAGTATTGTATTTAGTATTACAGAAGGGAGACAAACATTTTAATTTTATTTGTTATTTTGTTTTCAATGCACTGAAGAGTAGACGTTCGTTTAAAAAAAAAATCTTCCGGGACAGAAACCACTGTGTTATCACTTCTGTTGTTGTGGAGCTTTGCAAAGTGCTCGAGTCTTTGGGTGTATTGTGTCAATTTTCAATAGAAGAATAATAAAATTAAAGTGTTGCATATATTGTAGTTTATATTTCTATACTCTGCAAGAGTTTTGTATAACAACTTACAGGGTGTTTTGCGATGCAGCCATTGTATGTATTTAAGAGGTTCTTGCACAGTCATTATGTTTATCATCAAAGTCTTACAACAAAAGAACAAGACAGGCACCACCAGAACCCTACATGCTTGGACTTCCATACTCCAACAAAGATATCGGCATCATCCAACACCTCTTTCCAGCAAACCCATAACTCATAAGTTAGGACCCAGAGACATGAACATTACTGCTGAGATAAGTGAAAGTCTCTCCAAGTTCAACACTTTCACTATGTACAGATTCACTCCTGATCGCAGAGTGCAGGAAGCCTTGGTCCTTCAGGACAACTGCAATCACAGATGCTGGGACTGCCCACTCAGCTTCTAAAGTGCTGCAAGGCGGGTATCCATTGATTCCACAAATTTCTTTTTTTTCTTTCTCGAAAACTATCCATTTTAATCCTTAAATAATATCCACAAATAATCTGAATCTGAAACTTTTCCTAAGACTGAGTAGAAGTGAAGCTGGTATCATGTTAGGTTCCCAGATGGCTGATGAGCCAGTAAAACCGGTCTGTAGAGAGTAGTTTGTGCAGATCAGCCTAGAAATCACTTTAGGGGAGGTGATGGTCTAGTGGTTAAAGTGTTGGGCTTGAGATCTCGGTTCAAATCTCAGCCTGACTGGAAAATCACTAAGGGCCCTTGGGCAAGGTCCTTAATCCCCTGGTTGCTCCTGGCGTGTAGTGAGTACATTGCATGGCAGCACCCTCACATCGGGGTGAATGTGAGGGATTATTTGTAAAGCGCTTTGAGCATCTGATGCAGATGGAAAGCCCTATAGAAATGCAGTCTGTTTACCATTTCACTCTGCTCTGAAAAGCAGCATTACATTATGCTTGCACGTTTGTCACATTTGCTGCACTGAATGCAGTTATCTTATGAAGCTGCAAAATAGAAGGTTTTCAGAGACTCATCCTATGCTTACTGGATATGTTACTTATACAGCTGGCTGCTGAGCAATTTCTTGACCAGTTGTGTGTAGTTACATTTTACTGGTAGATGAGCAGATAAAAGGTATGAGGTCTGACTGTGAGAATCTATAGCACATGGTAATACAGTGCATAGTGTTCAATTCACTCCACTTTACTGTTTATAGTCCAAGTGCAAAGCAAGGTGCAGAGTGCAAAGGGGTTTTAGTTCATCAACTATTCGTGTGTGTCAAAGGGGGCAGCTGTGTGAAAGTTATGTGTTTTATGGAGAAGACATGGACGTTGCTTTGTATCTAATAATAAAATCTGCCATGCTGAGTTTTATTTTTCCTCCATGTTTTTTTTATGCGCTTGTGGTTGGAATGGATTCAGCATGTAATAAAACAGAAAATTACTTCATTGTGTGAGCTTTGCATGATATCCAATTATTTTTATTGTTTAATTAGCTTACTTTTATTCAGTTTTAGTTTATTTTTTGTTCAGTGTTTTTGTTGTTTGAGGAGTGAAGTGGTGAAATATGACTATTGCACCATATTAATAGCAAATAAATAAATGAATAGCTCTGCGCTTGACTTTAGACAGCCTGTCGTTTGTGGTGCAGTCGTTTTCTGCTAGGTTATGCAGCACTGGCACCTTACTGCACTTCATTTTAACACCAACACTCAACCACTCCAGCAATGACACACTGCACTGCTTCACCCTTTATGAGTTAAGGGCCCCTTGAGTTGGTGAAGCAGTACTCTCACCTCCAAGCAAGAAGGCTTGGGGTCCAAAACCTTGTACATAAGGTGCCTCAGGACAGAACTTGTGGCAAATTGAAATGAGTCATTACTGGATCAAACAATGGAAAAATCATTCAAATGATGTCATAAGCATGGAGCTGGCCTTAAAATTTCACACCAAGGGGCTTTTCAAATTGTTCTGATGGGCCAAGTGAAAATCTTAAAGCCACCATTTTCAAGCTGGCCATCACATTTCTAGTCAAACTTCCATTGTTCCCCACATCGCTGAAGACTTGAAGGATTTGAATGATTAGATTATTAGAACATGGAAAATGACAACATGTAAATATTTAAATGGAAAAGCATTTTATCAGCATCAATTAAGAGTTAAATTTCTGTAATAGGACAGGTACAAAAACATTTTATGTGCAGTAATTATATGAACAGCTGGCATTAAAACTGAACAAAAACTACAAAGGACCCTGTTTCAGTTTAACATGACAAACTTTATTATTCATTCACTGTTACAGTACAAAAAAAACAAAAAAAAAAAAACAATAAATTTAGTGGGCAGAATCTTCCTTTAGTGCTCAGTCACTGACAGGTTAGATATGCAGTACCAGTCAAAACTTTGGACACACTTTCCCATTCAGTTAAAATGGGAATGTGTGGAAGAAAACAGCATCTATGACACCACAGAAGCTCCTTGGGTCCTAGATGGCAACCACCCAAGCAGAAAAACGGTCCACTCCCACATCTCTAATATAACCATTTATCTAGTTCTACTATCAATCTGCTGTGGTGACCCCAAAGAAACCAGAAGCAATTTTTAAAGTAATCAAAGCAGAAAAAAGTAATATTCCATGTGAAAGGTTAAAACACAGCTAAGCATAAACATGCAGTCTATGTCTGAAGCCTGCTTAAATGAAAACATTGCTGATGATTTATTCTTCTGTTGATAATATAGTCATGTTCCTCTCACAGCCCACAGGTTATGATAACTTGACACCCTGTTAGCTGTATGTGTAAATGTGAGAGCAGATGGATGTCCAGGGAGTTCCACCACCCCGAATGACCTTCAATAGCATGGATGTGAGGTCAAAACTGTACCATCTCATTGTCTAGAACAGGTCTCAGGCAAACAATTTGTTGCATTGCACTGAAATTCAGAAGCAAGTTAGCATGAACCTAGTGAGCATAGCAAGTTGGATTATTTTCATTTTTGCTGTTAATTACAATAAAAAAAAAAAGAAGAAGAAGTTTGCTGCTTAACATCTTTGTGATTATAATTCCAAGATATTAGTCTGCTGACATTTCCTGTGACATTTGGACCACCACCAGGTGGTGCTGTTGAAGTTTGAGAACTACAAATTTAAAAATGATCTTTTCTTTCTTACAACAGAAAGATCACCTGATCTAAATCTTATGCTGCATCTATTTCTTTATTTAAAAAAAAACCTACAAGTCCTCACTGTTTATAAGATTAATATTTTTCAAATCTGTTAGTTATAAGGTATAGTAAAGCATGAGGAACATTCCTGAGCATTTAATGTTACTTTGTAACAAATTCTCATGTTCATTCTTCTGTAGATCTTCACCCTCCTCAATTCTGAACCAGTCAAGCACAATTTTCTATATGATATAGGGGTGCTAAACTATGGACAAACATTTCCCACCTGGCAAAAAAGAACAACAACAACAAAAAAGTTATACCACAAAAAAATTTAAAAGATGTTTAAAAGCTCATTTAATTGCTGTCTCATAACTGGTTTTCTAAGCACTTTTGTCTTTGGTTGCATGCATTTCTTTTATGAGTATTTCTGTTGTGACTAAAGCAGAGGGTCACCCCTTTGAGTATGGTCTGCTTGAGGTTTCTTCCTCAGAGGGAGTTTTTCCTTACTACTGTTACTCTGGGGGTTAGTAAGGTTACACCTTACTTGTGTGAAGCGGCTTGAGGCAACCTTGTGATTTGGCACTATATAAATGAAAAATTAAAATTGAACTAAAGCTTCAACATGATTTTTATGATGCCTATGTGCATTTAATTTAATGTTTTATTTTGAAGTGGAGATTTTCTATATGCCTGTTGGGATTTCTGCCTCTCCCTACACTGTGTACCCACCTTTCTTTGTATTTATGGTATCTTCTAAAATGTGCAAAATAAATAAATAGGAATAAAAAAGATACTGCATGATATGATTTTCTTAAAACCACAGCTTTTCACTTGTCCACCTGTGTGGTTGGCACCTTAAAGGATAAAAAAATGACATTATTAAAACACAATTAAACAAAGAACAGAAAGAAAGTGTTACGTGTTATTTTCCACGAGTGGACTGTGGTAATCGTGAAATTAAGTCGGCTGGTACCTACTGAATATTTCATGTTTCTGTAACAGAGGAGCTGAGATGGAACAGGACTATGCACAGAAACAGAGTAAAGTTACTATCACACACGAATGGTTATATAACTATTTATGTTGTACACCACGAGACCTCCTGGAAGATGAGACTGACAGGAAAAACACTACACACATTGATTTACTAAATATTTGTAGTAGGGCAACATGTGGATGTTTATGGACAATATAACAGCATATGATAAATTACACAATATCTATTGCACTGATGTTGACATCACCACATCCAGACTACTGACCTTTGCTGAGTTTAATCAGGTGAATATCATTGCGTGCAGAACGCAATATCTTGAATAAACAGTTTGTGGAGAAACTCCAACTCCACCTCAGCTCGAATATCAGCTCATAGATGGGAATATCTAATGACGCAGTCACCAAAAAAAACAACAAAAAAAAAAAACAAACACCTCTTTTAGTCATAAAGGTTGTACTAAAATGGAGGTAGATCATCTTTAGCTTCTACGATGTGATGTTCCCAAAAGTAAATAGACAATGCTAAAATGTATTTGAAGGAAAATAAGCAAGTCAGAGTAAGAGATGTTAACCTTTAATTTGAGGGTGTTTGGTTCAACCTGATTTCAGTGTAATCACTCATGTCTGGAACTCAGACGTCACACCGTGCTTGTGTGACACAAGCATCCTTTTAAAGTAAAAAAAAACCTGAGGCTTTTTTACTCAGGTTTTTTTTTTTTTTTAACTTTAAACCCTGAGCTTTTACCCTTTTAAAGTAAAACCTCAGGTCACAAGCTTTTTTCTTTCTTTACTCTTGCCATCATTTTTGCTATGTCAATCTTTGTCTCATCTTTCTGCCACTGTGCACCGTGTTGAGTGTAGAGTTTTTCTACTTTTTACACAGTGCAACATTCAAGTCTGGTTGTCATAAGCAGTTCATGAAGCACATGATGTTACAGTGAGGAAAATAAGTATTTGAACACCCTATTTTGCAAGTTCTCCCACTTAGAAATCATGGAGGGGTCTGAAATTTTCAGCTTAGGTGCATGTCCACTGCGAGAGACATAATACTATGTAACAAATTTTTATTTTTGTTTTGTTCCTGAGTACACACTGTTTTCCTAACCTGTTATGCCTTAAATAAATAGAAAATAGCTGTTATTCCACAGAAACTTTGCTTCTATGATCAGGACAATGATATTTTGAAATTTGTCTGTTTTCAAGAATATTCTCGATTCGCCTTCACTACTACTGAGTAGTCTTCTAGAATATTCTTTAACTGCTAGAACTGTCCAGAATTTTGTAGACGTTTCCAGAATTATCTAGAAATTTCAAGAAACTTTTAGAACTTTCTAGAATGTTAAAAAAAATAAAATCAAAGTTTGTGCTGAACGTAATCATTTTTCCATAGACTTTAGACATAAGCAGTTGAAATATAACACTTAGAAGCCAGGAACAAATATTGTGTTACATAGTGTAATCTAAACAAAAAAAATCCAGAAATCACAATGTATGATTTTTTTTTATTTATTTGTATGTTACTGCTGCAAATAAGTATTTCAACACCTGTGAAAATCAGTGTTAATATTTGGTACAGTAGTCTTTTAGCCTTTCAATTACAGAGGTCAAAGTAGAGAAGCTTGAATCTTCGACTGGACTGGGTTGCTTGACGCGAGGACGTTTCGCTTCAAATCGCAGAAGCTTCCTCAGCTAAAATTCTTGCTGAGGAAGCTTCTGCGATTTGAAGCGAAACGTCCTCGCGTCAAGCAACCCAGTCCAGTCGAAGATTCAAGCTTCTCTACTATGGAAACCACCTGGACAACTGAGAGCCTACACAGAAAATACAGAGGTCAAACATTTCCAGTAGTTTTTCACCAGGTTTGCACACACTGCAGCAGGGATTTTGGCCCATTCCTCCACACAGATCTTCTCCAAATCTTTTAGGTTTGGAGTTTCAGCTCCCTCCAAAGATTTTCTATTGGGTTTAGGACTGGAGACTGGCTAGGCCAATCCAGAACCTTGATATGCTTCTTACGGAGCCACTCCTTGGTTATCCTGGCTGTGTGCTTCAGGTCATTGTCATGTTGGTAGACCCATCTTCAATGCTCTGAGGGAAGGAGGTTGTTCCCCAAAATCACGCAATATATGGCTCTGGTCATCCTCTCCTTAATACAGTGCAGTCGTCCTGTCCCATGTGCAGAAAAACACCCCCAAAGCATGATGCTTCCACCCCCATGCTTCACTGTAGGGACAGTGTTTTTGGGATGGTACTCAGCATTCTTCTTCCTCCAAACACAGCAAGTGGAATTAAGGCCAAAAAGTTCTATTTTGGTCTCATCTGACCACATAACTTTCTCCAATGACTCCTCTGGATCATCCAAATGGGCAAACTTAAGATGGGCCTGGACGTGTGCTGATTTAAGCAGGGAAACCTTCCGTGCCATGCATGATTTTAACCCATGACGTCTTAGTGTATTACCCACAGTAACCTTGGAAACAGTGGTGCCAGCTCTCTTCAGGTCATTGACCAGCTCCTCCTGTGCAGTTCTGGGCTGATTCCTCACCTTTCTTAGGATCATTGATACGCCACAAGGTGGGATCTTGCATGGAGCCCCAGTCCGAGGGAGATTGACAGTCATGTTTAGCTTCCTCCATGTTCTAATAATTGCTCCAACAGTTGATCTTTTTTCACCAAGCTGCTTGGCAATTGCCCCGTAGCCCTTTCCAGCCTTGTGGAGGTCTACAATTTTGTCTCTGGTGTCTTTGGACAGCTCTTTGGTCTTAGCCATGTTAGTAGTTGGAGTCTTACTGATTGTGTGGGGTGGACAGGTGTCTTTATGCAGCTAACGACCTCAAATAGGTGATTTTAATTTGGAATAATAAGTGGAGTGAAGGTGGACTTTTTAGAGGAGAACTAATAGGTCTTTGAGGGCCAGAATTTTTGCTGATTGGCAGGTGTTGAAATACTTATTTGCAGCAGTAACATGCAAATAAATTAAAAAAAAAAAAAAAAATCATACATTGTGATTTCCGGATTTCTTTTTTTTTTTGGATTATGTCTCTCACAGTGGACATGCACCTAAGATAAAAATTTCAGACCCCTCCATGATTTCTGTGTGTGAGAACTTGCAAAATCGCAGGGTGTTCAAAGACATTTTCCTCACTGTATATTGTTTGTTTGTGTAGCGTAGTAATGGTATGCAGCTTGTGGGAAACACTGGTGAAGTTTTTGTGATATGCTTCCATCCTGCAGGGTGGTCTTGAACTGACTGACTAATCTTGTTGTCTAATAGATTGTGTTCCCCAGCAAAATAATCCTGTCACACTAAGCATGAAAAGAATTACTTGGAGACACCAGGAGATGAGGATTGAGTGTACACCGTGCCCATGCTGTGCCATCCTGAGCGGAGTGCAGTTGGGGCCTAAGTGGCTGAGAGTAAACTGAGCTCAGAATATAAAACAAATTAAACTGAGCAACCCCCTGATCGCTCAAGAGCCTGATGGTCACTTTGTCAGAGCTCCAGCATTCCTCTGAGGAGAGAGAAGAACTTACCAGAAGGACAACCATCTCTGCAGCAATCCACCAATCAGATCTATATGGTAGAATGGCCAGACGGAAGTCACTCCTTAGTAAAAGGCACATGGCAGCCCACCTGGAGTTTGCCAAAAGGCACCTGAAGACTCTCAGACCATGAGAAACAAAATTCTCTTGTCTGATGAGATAAAGATTGAACTCTTTGGCGTGAATCCTAGGTGTCATGTTTAGAAGAAACCAGGCACCACTCACCTAGACAATACCATCCCTGTAGGGATGGTAACAAGAAGACTAGTCAGGATTGAGGGAAAGATGAATGCAGCAATTGTACAGAGACATCCTGGATGAAAACCTGTTCCAGAGCAGTGGTGGGCACAGCTAACCAAAAAGTTAGCTTCAATAACAGTTAATCCACCAACTGAAAAGTTATCTTTTATAAAACTAAACTGATAAACCCTCTAAAAATGTAATGGAAGTTACAGCTCAAACCTAAACTGATAACTTTTAGTATTGACTCCAGTACACTGGCAGCTACTGATACTGCTGAATAAATTCAAAGGCAATCTCAAACAAGAGCATGCCAGTGCTTCCGTCCAAGATCAGCCTTCTCTCAGCAAAAGAGAGCTGGTGAACACAAAGAAAAGAAGGGGAGCAAAAAAAGAAAATATTTATTTTCACAGCCATACAGTCTTGCAGACAGTCACAGGAGACATGCAGAGCAAGGCAGTTTTGACTTATGGCTAAAATTTTAAACAAACTAATTCCGGATAAGTTATTGAAATTACCAGTCACCTCTGTCATTTTTACAAAGTGAAAATAGCAGCTATACGCTTTAGTTTTAAAGTAATGCACGAATTCTTAAGGTTTGATTATGGGAACATTCAAATCACCCCCCCCCAAACGTCAAAATGCAGAGAACACTGCCATCTACTGTTTGTGAGTGAGTGGTTTCAAATCCCAGAAAATGTCACAAAATTTCAAAGAGTTCGCATTGAGACTGTCTGATCAGGCTGCAATTTAACCGCGACACACAAACAGCATTAACATCCCAACATAAAACTCTTTGTATATTGTGCCTAAGACTTTCCTGAATATATGATCTGGATTTATAGACGTTATTGTGTTTGTTTTATGTAAACCTGCAAGCAGCTCAGGTTGTTTCACTGTTATTTACAGTGGGCGGGGAATCACTCTGAGCTGTGATCGCTTAATGTTCATGTCATTCTGGAGGAAACTGAAGTTTGCTTTAATGTCCTGCTTATTGTCCTTTACAGCACTGATTGTTCCAAAGTAATACATATATAAAATATTTGAAATTCGGTTTGTGTTTATGAAGTTCTACGCAGGTTAAACGTAGCAGACCCGGAATATTTGTTTTAGCAAGTTTTCAGGGTCTCACGCAGACCCTGAAACATAAAATATGAAAGGCATAAAAGTTACATTTTAGTCGTATAATGTTCATTTGCAATTGTCATCATGTAGCTTCTCAGTGCTATTTTGACTGCAGCAACTCTTTGGTGTGCGAGGGATTATGGAATATCTCAGTGGGGTGAATTGTGGTACTTTAAAATGATTTACTGGTGTGAAACTGAAAAAAAAGCCAATTTTGGCAACCCCTGTAAATTTACTGTAACTTGTGTTACAGTAACTGTTGTGTGTCTGTTTTTACAATGCCTGTGATCTGTCAGATCCACTTATATTGAGACATTCTGAATATGTTGGTATATTTACACTCCCATCCAGTAGATGGCAGTGGTCTTTGCATTTTGACAGAGGGTGGAGGAGGATGAGATGAGAGCAGGTCATTTGAAATGTTCCCATAATGCAGGGGTGGCCAAGTTCGGTCCTCGAGAGCCACCTTCCTGACACTCTTAGTTGTACCTCATTAAAAGTCTGCTAACGAGTCTTTCATTGGATTCAGGTGTGTTGGAGCAGGGAGACAACTAAGAGTGTCAGGAAGGTGGCTCTCGAGGACCGAACTTGGGCACCCCTGCCATAATGCCTTTCGGCACGTGTCTGTTTAACGTCAAACCTTCAGAATTCATGCATTACTTTAAAACTAAAACATATAGCTAATATTTTCACTTTGTCAAAATGACAGAGTTGCCATTATTTTCCCTAAAGTGTCCAGCATTAGTTTAAATTAAACCATGAGTGAAAGGTGCTTTGCACTTCATGACTCCTGGCCACTCTGTGAGTAATGGCATGTTAAAAGTAAATTATTTTTTTCTTCATCTTTGCAATTGCAGCTGGTCCGCCCACTTTTACAGCGGGAGGACTGAGCTTCTCACAGCGGTCTGTTTATTGCAAAGCACACGACAGAAATTAACATGTCAGATTTCATATCAGATTTTACAGATATTACTGACCATTCAGCTTTATCTCTGCCAGGAAAAAGTCAGTGAATTGAAAGTTATTGGAACCAAATTAAAAAGTGGATTGAAAGTTATCGGAACTAAATTTAGCGAAGCTAAGTGGTCCACTGATGGTTTTCAAAGTTATGTGAAAAGCTAATCTGCTAACAAAATGTTAGCTTTGCTAATTAGCAGTTAGCAGATTAGCGGAACTGACTGTGTCCACCACTGCTCCAGAGTACTTTGGACCTCAAAGACCTCAGCACGGTATAAAAGTTCAGAGCGCACCATTAATGTTCTCACACTGTACAGCCCGATGCTCTGATGCGATCTGACTGCTCACATTGTACGTTCAAAAACCACACGTCAGACTCGTGTTTCCAGAAGCAAAACATAAACAGAAGCTTTTTTTTTTCCTTTTTCTTTCTTTTTCTTTTTTCAAACTTTATTTACATTTCGTATTTTTACAAAAACTCTCGATGGGAGACATCAAAGTTTTAAAAAAATACAAGACTTTAAATGAGTTGAAGAATAATGGGGAAAAAACAAACAGAAGCTGCTCTCCCAAAGAGATGATCACTGTATGCTCTCTCCGGTGTTTGCACAGGCACAGTGTGCGAGAGACGCTTGTAGCACTGCTTCCACCATGGCTTCAACAGCGCGGAACCCTCATGACGGCCGGCCAGAATATCAAACAGGTTTGATTTTCATCCGACCACACGATTGCCCATCAGGAGGTAGTTGTAAGAGGTTAAACGTAGTTCGTTACTCCATGTATACTACACGATGCAGGACACGCGATTAAACTGGAACTCGGCGTGATCCAAAAAATTCTCACACGAGTGAAAAATCGGCTGAAAAAGGGCCAAAACTCACACAGTGTATGCTCAGCTTTAAGGACAACTCTGTGAATGTCCTTGAATGGCCCAGCCAGAGCACAGACTTGAATCTGATTGAACATCTTTGGAGAGATCTGAAAATGGCTGTGCAGCGATGCTCTCCATCCAGTGGTGAGCACAGTTCAGCTAATTCGCTAACCGATAATTATCAAAGCTAATGTTTTTGTTAGCGGATTAGCTTTTTAGATAACTTTTAAAACCATCAGCAGACCAATTATCTTGTGATAAATTTAGTTCCGATAACTTTCCGCTAACTTTTTTTTTTTTTTTTTGCTGGTAAAGTGAGCAAAGTTTAATGGTCAAAAACATTTGTGAACCCTAAAATCAAACATTTTAGTCCTTGTCGTGTGTTTGTGGCAGACTGGCTGTCGCTTACTGATGATGTCATCATTAAGCGCAAGGTGTGATTGGCCAAACAACACAGGGAGCATTGTGGGTAGTGTAGTTCAGGTTCACTTTGGGCGTTACAGTGTTACCGTCTGCTCGACAAACAAAACAGACTCATTTTAGCATTATTTTATTTTATTTCTTCGTGGCCAATGGGATAATTTAATCGCCAGGACTCGGTGGGAGAGAGATCTCATGGCGCAGCTGTGTTACAGAGGGACTGTTTTGGATAATCAGGACACTTTGTGTATTATGTTTCTTCAGAATTTAATGAATCCCACTGAAACTAACAGGTAAGAATTTATATTTACTACGTGTCTTTTACTCTGCCAATCAATACATTAATGGACAAATTTCAGTTGTTTAAGCCACAGGGTTCAAAGCGTGTGAAAAAAGCAGCAGCTTTTAGTTCGTCAATGATGGTGTATATAATTCTGAGATAAACTGTGACTTATAATACTGTGTTTTACTGCTTTTGAAAGATGATGACAGTGTTTTAAGTTTTATTTTTTTATTCATTTATTTTTTGTGCCTTCTTTTTGTGTTTGTGATCCTGGGAATGACTTGATCTTTGAATCTACCCAGCAGTCCCTGCGGCGCTTAAAGTAAAACTGGTTTATCAGAAGCCGACAGTGTAATCTGATGTGGCCGCGTCTGAATCAATACTAAAAGTTATTGGTTACCCGTAACTTCCGATAAAGTTTTTACCAGTTTATCGGTTTAGCATTATAAAAGATAACTTTTCAGTTATCAGATTAATGGTTATCGAAGCTAACTTTTTGGTTAGCTGTGCCCACCACTGTTCCCATCCAACCTGATGGAGCTTGACAGGTGCTGCAAAGAGGAATGGGCAAAACTACCCAAAGATAGGTGCACCAAGATTGACATCATATTCAAGACTTGAGACTGTAATTGCTGCCAAAGGTGCATCAACAAAGTATTGAGCAAAGTCTGAATACGTGATTTCTTTTTAAAATTATTTTTAATAAATCGGAAAAAAATCATGTTGTCATTATGGGGTATTGTGAGTAGAACTTTGAGGCAAAAAGGAATTTACTCAATTTTTACAATAAGGCTGTAACATAAAATATGAAAAAAGTGAAGCGCTGTGAATACTTTCCAGAAGTACCGTATGTGAAAGTTAATAAAGCGTTATAATAACCCCTGAGACAGGAACATGACATATTTCTGTATATAAACTAGTGTAAGAAAAAGTGTGTCACATCTTTGGTGCATAAAGGTTTTCACAGAAAACCAGAAATTTTATGTCAGTATGACTGAAACAAAATGAATGCTGTTTTCAGTCCGATTGCAGACCCAGGTAATCCTCTTGAGAGTAAAATCCCTGCTTGAACATACAAATACAGTGACAGTACACTGAGATCCAACCTCATACTCATTTTAGGTCAGGAGATATTTGGCAAAACAAAGGTTCCAAAGCTAAGAGGATTATAGCTGCCGCTGGTTTCTGGTTGCAAAAGTATGTACGTATTTAACTGATTGAAACTACACTGTAAACTTGAACAATTAGGTAGGAAATAAAATTGATGTACAAACCCAAAACATGCTTACCCATTGGGTAAGCATCTCCAAACTTTTGACTGACACTGTACATCTATTCCTGAGGAATTAGATCATCACTTTTACAGCCAGTTTATTTGAAACAATTTAGGGGAACATGAACATTTTCAAGTGAACATACACCTAAAGTGTCAGGGTAATATGAACAAATGTTTTCATTTGATACTGAAATGATGTACACAATAAACAAATAAATGAAATAATTATAAGATAAAGAAGAAAAAAAAAATCTAGTTTGGATGAAACCAAATCAGTCACCAGTATTGTGATTTACACTGGGGAAAAAAGAAGATGCGATTTCAATACGTACATCGCTTGCACATAATTAGAATGTGAAAACTTAAGAAAATGATGTTATTTGGACACATTCTGATCATGTGCAACTGATGTACATATTGAAATTATTTCAATTCAACAGACTTTCTTCCCAGTGTATAACCGATGCCATTTGCTGTGTTATAAAATAACTAGATTACGTTTACTCGCCACTCCTGCTTCTGTACAGAAAATCACATTTGTTATGTGTATACTGCACCTGGTGGAATAGTACGATATGGCTTTACTTTCAATAAAGCAGCAGCCCAGTAGAGCACCGATTTTCTACTGGGATTTGAGGAGGGAAGAAAAAAAAAACAACAGCAGAGAGAGCTTTTGTCATGATCATGTAAATTCTAGAGTTACAGTTGTGTTCAAAATAATAGCAGTGTGTTTAAAAAAGTGAGTAAAGTTCAAAATTCTTTTACTAGCTTTTTGTATACATGCAAATGCTTTGTTAACACTGCACATTGCATTCTGAATCAAAACAAAGAATTTTATCAAATTTGCTGAAGGAAAAGTAATATTAAGCTTTTTCTTTCTGTGACCCTTATTACATATAGGTGGCACTTATTTGAGAACAAAGGCAGCAAACATTGTACATGCAAGTTGTAATGCATTTTTCTCTGAAAATCTAAGTAAAATGGGTCATTCCAGACAATGTTCAGAAGAACAGGGTACTTTGATTAAACAGTTGATTGGAGTGTCCAGAAAAATTTTGGCTGCTTAGCTATAATGACCTCAAATGCTTTAAAATGACAACCAAAACCAGAAAGACATGGAAGAAAACACAAAGCCACTATTCAAATGGATCGAAGAATAGACAGAATGGCAAAGACTCAGCAAATGATCAGCTCCGGGGTGATCACAGAAGGTCTAAAGCAGTGGTGTCCAAAGTATTCCAGAAAGGGCCAAGAGCGTGCAGGTTTTTTTTGCAGCCACTGACTCCAGCAGGTGATTTCATTGATTAACAACACGTTGAGCAGATGGGATGAGTTAAGAAAACCTGCACCCTCTCGGCCCTTTCTGGAATACTGTGGACACCATTGGTCTAAAGTTACCTGTGAGTACTGTGACAGTTAGAAGACACCTATGTGAAGCCAAGCTATGGGCAGGAAGCCCCCACAAAGTCCCATTGTTGAAAAAACAACATGTGCTAAAGAGATTACAATTTGCCAAACAATGCATTGACTAGCCTAAAGAGAAATGGTGCAACATTTTGTGAACTGTTGAAAACAATTTTGTTCTCTTGTCAGATGATCCCCAACAACTGAATTCAAGCCACAGTATACTGTGAATACTGAAGCATGGTACAGCAAACATCATGATACGGGGATGTTTCTCATACTATGGTGTTGGGCCTTTTTATTGCATATCATGGATTAGTTTGAATACATCAAAATACTTGTCATGTTGCCTTATGTTGAAGACGAAATGCCATTGAAATAGGTGTTTCAGTAAAACAAAAAGTGACCAGCCCAATCCCAGGAGCTTCAATCAATAGAAAAGTTTTGGGGTGACATCGAAAATGCTGTTTGAGGCAAAACCAAGAAATATAGAGGAATAGTGGAATGCAGTCCAATCGTCCTAGGCTGGAATACCTGTTCAGAGGTGCCAAAAGTTGGTCGACTCCATACGACACAGATGTGAAGCAGTTCTCAGAAACAGTGGTTATACAGCTAAATATTAGTTCAGTGATTCACAATAATGCTAAATGTTCATGCATTTTTCAGTTTATACAATAAATGAATTTGTAAAGAAGAATGCAGACAGCTTTTTTTTTTTTTGAACAGCCTAATCTTCCTTTTTCTTCACTGAAAGTAAATAAATTTCACTGTAAAGTAATAAATTTGACCAAATATTTCTTCGTGGTCTGACTTGAACAGAATGTGCAGTCTTCCCAATGCATTTGCGTGTATGGAAATAAAAGCTATTATAAGGATTTTGAGCTTTAATCACTTAAAAAAAAAAAAACTTATTTTGAACACAACTGTACATATTCAAAATCCAACAGACTTTCTTACAGTGTATACCTGACACCTTTTCCTGTGTTATAACCAGACTGTTCACTCACCACTCCTACTCCTGTACACAAAATCATGTTAGTTTTGTGTATATTGCGCCTAGAGGAACATTATGTTTATGGCTTTACTTTTAATAAAGGAGCAGCCCAGTAGAGCACAGATTGTCCATTGGGATTTGAGGGTGGTGGGAGCAAACAAAAACAACTGAGGTCCTTTTGATTATTATGTAAATTTCAGACAGTGTATAAATAGGAATAACAATTATTTGTAAACGACTGTTTCTTCTATCACTTCCCCAAATTGATCAGCATCCATGCTTATTCGACAGTCAGACTGAACCTAGCCTTTGGGAAAACCTGGACATGTACCCTGTAAATTTCAGTAAGTGAATAAATAGAGGAAGGACTCCAATCCCTTCAAGTTCAAAAAGAACTGGACAATAATAAATGATAATTGTGTATGTCCCCAAATCCAAAGAGTGTACAAATAATGAGGACAAAGACTAAAACGGTGTATTTTGATTACTCAGATCAATCTGAAGGAGCAGGGGGTTTTTTGTTTTGTTTTTTTATACGCATGCAGTATCCCTGCTTTTTTTTAAAGCACTGATTGCATTCTAAAACACAAACTAGGTCAAATGTGCTGAGATGCCAAGCCCACATTTCAAATTATCAGGCATATATAGTGAAAATGTAAAAGTCTGCAGTAGAAAATTAGACATTTCCTTATATATTAGCAAACTACTTGATTGTTGATCCGTATACCCCATCAAAATAAGTAGATTACGTGTTTTTAAGAAATCTTGTTAACATTCATAAGGTACCTTGACACTTGCACGAATGTGATTCCCACACTGGCACGTATTTAGCTTGCCAGTGAATAAACTTATCATAAACTGTTGTAAACTGTGCGTGGCTACGTGCCAGTGAACAAAGATTTTGAAATGTTCAAAATTTCTGGCATGCATAAATTTTGTGTCACTTGTGTGAACTAGCCATGAATATTGCACAACCTACAACCCCTGGCAATAATTATGGAATCACCGGCCTCTGAGGATGTTCATTCAGTTGTTTAATTTTGTAGAAAAAAGCAGATCACAGACATGACACAAAACTAAAGTCATTTCAAATGGCAACTTTCTGGCTTTAAGAAACACTATAAGAAATCAAGGAAAATAATTGTGGTAGTCAGTAACGGTTACTTTTTTAGACCAAGCAGAGGGAAAAAAATATGGACTCATTCAATTCTGAGGAATAAATTATGGAATCACCCTGTAAATTTTCATCCCCAAAACTAACACCTGCATCAAATCAGATTTGCTCGTTAGTCTGCATCTAAAAAGGAGTGATCACACCTTGGAGAGCTGTTGCACCAAGTGGACTGACATGAATCATGGCTCCAACACGAGAGATGTCAATTGAAACAAAGGAGAGGATTATCAAACTCTTAAAAGAGGGTAAATCATCACGCAATGTTGCAAAAGATGTTGGTTGTTCACAGTCAGCTGTGTCTAAACTCTGGACCAAATACAAACAACATGGGAAGGTTGTTAAAGGCAAACATACTGGTAGACCAAGGAAGACATCAAAGCGTCAAGACAGAAAACTTAAAGCAATATGTCTCAAAAATTGAAAATGCACAACAAAACAAATGAGGAATGAATGGGAGGAAACTGTAGTCAACGTCTGTGACCGAACTGTAAGAAATCGCCTAAAGGAAATGGGATTTACATACAGAAAAGCTAAACGAAAGCCATCATTAACACCTAAACAGAAAAAAACAAGGTTACAACGGGCTAAGGAAAAGCAATCGTGGACTGTGGATGACTGGATGAAAGTCATATTCAGTGATGAATCTCGAATCTGCATTGGGCAAGGTGATGATGCTGGAACTTTTGTTTGGTGCCGTTCCAATGAGATTTATAAAGATGACTGCCTGAAGAGAACATGTAAATTTCCACAGTCATTGATGATATGGGGCTGCATGTCAGGTAGAGGCACTGGGGAGATGGCTGTCATTACATCATCAATGAATGCACAAGTTTACGATGATATTTTGGACACTTTTCTTATCCCATCAATTGAAAGGATGTTTGGGGATGATGAAATCATTTTTCAAGATGATAATGCATCTTGCCATAGAGCAAAAACTGTGAAAACATTCTTTGCAAAAAGACACATAGGGTCAATGTCATGACCTGCAAAGAGTCTGCATCTTAATCCAATTGAAAATCTTTGGTGGAAGATGAAGAAAATGGTCCAGGACAAGGCTCCAACCTGCAAAGCTGATCTAGCAACAGCAATCAGAGAAAGTTGGAGCCAGATTGATGAAGAGTACTGTTTGTCACTCATTAAGTCCATGCCTCAGAGACTGCAAGCTGTTATAAAAGCCAGAGGTGGTGCAACAAAATACTAGTGATGTGTTGGAGCGTTCTTTTGTTTTTCATGATTCCATAATTTATTCCTCAGAATTGAGTGAGTCCATATTTTCTTCCCTCTGCTTGGTCTAAAAAAGTAACTGTTACTGACTGCCACAATTTTTTTTCCTGATTTCTTATAGTGTTTCTTAAAGCCAGAAAGTTGCCATTTCAAATGACTTTAGTTTTGTGTCATGTCTGTGATCTGCTTTTTTTCTACATCCTCCGAGGCCGGTGATTCCATAATTTTTGCCAGAGGTTGTATTCACAAACACTGCATGTAACTTCATTAGTTTACGACAAGTTTACTCCCTGCCACTCAACATTCTGTGCCAGTGTTGGGATCAAATTTGTGCAAGTGTCAAGGTGCATACCATCTAATGACACGCGCTGGCGCGATGATTTGCACAGCAGTGCGGGGCCAAAATTCGTGCAAGTGTCAACAGTGCACACAGACTTACACCAAGACCAAGGCCATCACAGAAGCCCACTAATAAAAAATGTCAATTCCACACAACTCCACAAGAAGGATGTATATGAAGCTACATGTAACATTTTCCAAAGTACAAATCAGTTATAATTTTTTTAAGTTTTGGAGATCCTGCAACTACAATATTGTATGCTAAAAACACCCAGGGAACCATTTATACAGGGCTTTCCTGGAAATTAAAACAACATAAACTCTAATAATAAAAGAATAAATGCCAATAATAAAAAAGAAATAGAAAAAGTCTCAAATTAAAGAGCTGATAACACACAAAAAATGTCCACCTTAAACACCAGAAAATACAATTGACATAAGCTTGTTAAGTTTTTTGTTTCGTTTTTTAATTTCTAAAGCCTGTGTTTCTAGTGGCCACTGGTGCTTCTAAATGATTACTACGGCTAAATGCCGATCCATCTGTGAACGTTAAAAATAACTGCTGACATAATACCTGCATTGGCCCACTACTACAACAAAGCCGACAGAAGTGGCACATCAATAAAACTGTAAATCCTGAGATACAGTGTGCAAATCTAAATTCATTTCAACAGTTACAGGTTACTTGAATGGTTGGCTGAGCACCAGCATCACGTGTACTCACGCTGCAGAGTGCTCTGGAGCTGGGAGCCGGCCTGCAGAAGGCAGCGGTAACTCTCCATCTCTTCCCTGGTGTCTCTGACTGGCTTTTCCTGCAGTGAGGCTGGGCCCATTCCCCTCCTCGCCGGGCCTCCTCAGCTCAGACACGCGGTCAGGCTACGTGAGGTGAGAACACAATGGGAGGTCCGAGCCAGACATCCTCCTCAGAATCCAGCAGTGCCCCTTTGGAGATCAGTAAGGGGAACCTTACAGCCACCTGCCTCTTCTGGGACAGACATCCAGTTGGGACAATTCCCTGAAGCTGGTGCAGAATCTTCCTGAGTGACCTTGAGCTGCATCGAGAATATGTTTAAAAAATTAACTATACACAAAGGCAAAAATCAGAGTTTTATCCTCATGTTGTGCAGCACCGGTGCACAACAGTCCCCTGCATGAACAGCAGCAGCAGTTTGCTACTTCAAAATAAACAAAAGCTCCATCTGGGCGCTACGATGTCTTTCGCCCCTCCCCTCCCCGCTCTCCCTGAGCTTTAGTGCGTCAGCTCTGCACCGTGCACAGCTCAAGAGTCCTGACATGCTGCCAACTCCCTCCCAACTTCTCTCCTTTCGCTGCCTTTTTCTTCTAATACACATGTACAGTGAACAGATCTATTGTGAGATTAAAATCTTCCGCACCCTCAGCCAACAAGTTTGGCCTCTGCAAAGCGCGCACACACACCCACACACACACACACACACACACACCACATTGAAAGAGGCACAAATATGAAAGGGTGGCATTGTGTACACAATCATAGAGGCTTTCTCAGCTCCTCACTGGTCAGCCCACAACTGCACTGAACGCATCGGAACAGTGCAGATTAATATGGATGCATGCTTTGAAGCATCCAGTAACTCCATACTGCGGTTCCCCTGCAGGGCCACACATGAAGCAGGACTCCGCGGTGACCTGCAGCTGCTCAGCTGATCCAGCTTAGCCTCCCTGGTCATCTTATTACTGCACAGCGCCTGTCTGCACTCCCGGCTGCCCACACATACAATAATCCTGAACTCAGACACAAACTGCTGACAATCATAACTGTTGCTGTAACAAAGCACAAAGAAGTTTAATTTTCAAAACATTCTGCTTTATTACATAAAACCATCAGAGTTTTGAGTACAATAGTTTCAAAATAGTACATTCAAACTTCTGAAGTCTGCAGTGTCAAGCCTGGAACACGGCGAGGCTCGCAACCGCAGAGCCTCTCATGATCAGTTACAGTTTTCACTGTTTTCTTATAAAAGTGGTTGGAAAAAGTTGCATTAAAAATACAATCCGTTCTTTTATACTTTTCATCTAAACAGGCAAATATATTAAAGAACATTTGAAGCTCTGAAAATAGCATCTGTGAAGTCAATTAAAGGTTTATTTTAAGCAAAGCAGGGTAGCCCCTCCCAGCCTGATATCTTCAAAACAGTCAAGCCCATATGGTTTTGGACAAGGATTCTTATTCATATTTCTTTGAGACTTTGCTTCTGTGCACCATCACAGTTGAGTTAAAAAGAACCAAGATGTTCTCATAGTATAGCAGTCCAGCTTTAATGCAAGGTGTTAAAAAAACAACAACAAAAAATACAATAACCACTTAGAAATTAATTATTTTAGACACACAATCCCTTTATTTTCCAAGCTACCTGCAAAACTAAGAAGAATTTTACACACCCACCACCACTTTTGTATTAAGATTCTGGAGCAGACAGTTCTCAAAAACTAGTATATGACATATGAAGGATCCACCAAGACATCTCTGGAGTTACAGGCATCTGAGGGTGTGGCTGGAGAAATGGTGCATAGTGCAATGTTTTTCTGCTGCATCACCAGATACACAGCTTCAAAGAAGTAGTTGTAAGTCCTGTACAGGCCCTGAGTTCACGAATTTATCCTCCAATTCCATATTGTGAAGCAAATGAGAGCTTATAACCTCTGCTGGATGAGACGCCACTCCACTGCAGGTTACTACCCCAAGCAAGACCAGTATCCATTTACAGCTGGGTGGACTGAGACAATGCAGATTAAGTGTCTTGTCCAAGGAGACCTGTAACAGGATCGCTGAGCTACCTGCTCTACAGAGAAGAGTGGACGACTATTTTTTTTTTTAAAGAACGTGAAATTTCTGCTAATTTGCCAGAAAACACGACATGCTCTGTTTTCCCTGTACCACTCCACCAATGAAGCAACAGACAAAAGTTGCAACATGCCGTTTCTCACAGCCACAGAAGCCTGTAACTACTTGTCATGAGTGTCTACTTATTGCAGTCACTTGTTAGTCCATTCGCCTGCTCCCTTGTTTTTCCACTTGGGGTCGCCACAGCAGATCTGATGTGGATTTGCCCCGGAAGCCCTTCCTGATGAAGCTCCACATTACGTGGAGAAACTGACAGGGGTGGGGTTTGAACCGGGAAATTTCCACACTGATACCAAGCGCACTGACCACTTGGCCACCACCCCCTGCCTTGTCACGAACATTTACCATACAGCACCATAAAGGTCAGATTTCTTAACTGATGTAAATGAAGTCCAAGACATATTCAGTGACTTGGAAATGCTCATTCATTCATCCCACGACTTGTCAAAAGAAAAGCGGCTGTAAAACTGATTATTTGCACAAGTAATAGTTTGTTCAATTAGTTATGGGCTCTGAAAATGGATTGATTGTGTATAAAAATGCCTGCAATTCTTAAATGGTTAATGTGAAATTTCTCTTAAAGGGCATTTCTACGGTAACTTATCTACGTAAAACTAATCCATGTAAAGCGTCCTAATTTTGGAAAATGGTGTTTAAAAATACTTTAGTTCATTGTCATGGCTGAAGAAATGTAGCGTTTTAAAAGAAGTCCCTCTATGTTTTGTGCATTTCTTAGCCTGAACCAGAAAATGCCAGCGCTTTGTGCGGTGGAAACGCAAACCGAGCCAGACTTAAGTGTTCTAACCTGTACCATAACGTGCCACGACGACCTGGGCCGCTCAGAGAAAACGGGGCTGTCAGCATATACTGGCTAAATTGTCATGAAGTGACAGCTGCATAACTTATTCGACATATCCAGTGTATTCTGCATATTTTTAATACATCGCCATATGTTAGCTAAATCGTTCCATTAATTAACAAGTCCATACTACAGGCACATCTCATTTTATTTCAACTCTATTGTTGTGGAGGCAAAATTACAAATATTGTCACTGCCCAAATATTAACAGACCTGACTGTCTCCAGCACAGTGCCATATGGCAGTTACATACGAATGCTACAGGTTAAAAAGCAGTCCAGTTTCTCCTTCCTGAAATCAGAAAGACTATTTTTGGTAGAAACTGATGTAATGCAAAAAAAAATTAACACTAACTTGTTATTATGGCTGGAATCCATAGATGCTACAAATCTTGAAGCTCTTGAGCTACAGTCAGAGTGGAGAAATACGACCACTTAGTGGAAAAATATGGGAGAAAACAATTTCATTGACAAATGAGTTAACCAAGTCTTAAGAAGCATTTCTTAAAAATAGCTCCTTTATGAATATGCATGCAAAAGGTCAACGTTTGCAGCATTTTCAAACACTGGTCAGAGACATGTTTGCTAACAAAATTTGGAAATACAGTGATGCACTGGACAATTACGGGCAAGAAGTGGTTGCTTCCTATCCCAGTGTACATAATATGAGACTACGTCATAACAATCGCACCATAAATTCTATTTATCTAAATAAACCTTGAACTGGGGCAGCACGATGGGTTAGTGGTTAGTGCGACAGACTGGCGTCCTGTCCAGGGTGTACCCCACCTGTCGTCCTACAACTGCTTGGATAACACCGTCCCAGCTCCCCCTCCAAAGTGATGACCCTTTAATTACAGTAAGCAGGTATAGAAAATGAAAGAAACGCTTGAACTACAACGGTGATTTAGGACAAACATTTTCGGGGCAGAGGCTACCCACCTTCGCATATATATAAAACTACTAAAGGGGGACTGGCAAAGGCTCATACTGACCAACTTAACAGATATAAAACCAATAAGTTACAATAAAAACAAAAGGTTTATGTAAAAAAAATGTAACACTTGTGAATAAAAGTTACACTTAATAAATATACCAAATACACAATACATGTTTGGAGGAGGAAAAAAACAATCATTCTAAACAGTAACTTGTGACATCATATGGCATGTTTAACTTGGAATGTATGAAGCAGTCAAAGGAACAGAATGTGATACAGTCTACACTCTTCATCGTGTCACTCAAGAGGTTTGACCAAAAACAAAGTTAATTTGATGGCGCTCACAGTGGCATTAACTCTGTTCACTCTGCACACCTGGAATCTTTTTTTTTTCTTCAGCTGGAGTGAAACAAATTGTACAAACTCAACAAGGAAAATACTAATGATTAAAAAAAAGCCTCATTTCAGTTCAGCATTTGAGTACATGGTGAAACTCATCTCTCAGATGTACAGTAGTGTTCAGAATAATAGTAGTGCTATGTGACTAAAAAGATTAATCCAGGTTTTGAGTATATTTCTTATTGTTACATGGGAAACAAGGTACCAGTATATTCAGTAGATTCTCACAAATCCAACAAGACCAAGCATTCATGATATGCACACTCTTAAGGCTATGAAATTGGGCTATTAGTAAAAAAAAAAGTAGAAAAGGGGGTGTTCACAATAACAGTAGTGTGGCATTCAGTCAGTGAGTTTGTCAATTTTGTGGAACAAACAGGTGTGAATCAGGTGTCCCCTATGTAAGGATGAAGCCAGCACCTGTTGAACATGCTTTTCTCTTTGAAAGCTTGAGGAAAATGGGACGTTCAAGACATTGTTCAGAAGAACAGCGTAGTTTGATTAAAAAGTTGATTGGAGAGGGGAAAACCTATACGCAGGTGCAAAAAATTATAGGCTGTTCATCGACAATGAATCAACTGGCCTAAAGAGAAATGGAGGAATATTTTGTGGACTGATGAGAGTAAAACTGTTCTTTTTGGGTCCAAGGGCCGCAGACAGTTTGTGAGACGACCCCCAAACTCTGAATTCAAGCCACAGCTCACAGTGAAGACAGTGAAGCATGGTGGTGCAAGCATCATGATATGGGCATGTTTCTCCTACTATGGTGTTGGGCCTATATATCGCATACCAGGTATCATGGATCAGTTTAGATATGTCAAAATATTTGAAGAGGTCATGTTGCCTTATGCTGAAGAGGACATGCCCTTGATATGGATGTTTCAACAAGGCAATGACCCCAAGCACACTAGTAAACAAGCAAAATCTTGGTTCCAAACCAACAAAATTAATGCCTCGCAGATGTAAAGAAATGATGAAAAACTGTGGTTATGCAACTAAATACTAGTTTAGTGATTCACAGGATTGCTAAAAAAGCAGTTTGAACATAATAGTTTTGAGTTTGTAGCTTCAACAGCAGATGTTACTATTACTGTGAACACCCCCTTTTCTACTTTGTTTTTTTTTTTTTTTTTACTAATAGCCCAATTTCACAGCCTTAAGACTGTGCATATCATGAATGGTTGGTCTTGTTGGATTTGTGAGAATCTACTGAAACTACTGGTACCTTGTTTCCCATGTAACAATAAGAAATATACTCAAAACCTGGATTAATCTTTTTAGTCACATAGCACTACTATTATTCTGAACACTACTGTACATCAACTTGCCTCTATGACCATCTATCTAAGGAACAAACTGCTTTATTAATAGTGCACAAAATGTCAAACAAGGTTTTTGTCACAAAGAAGAGTTCCTGTTGGACGCAAATTTTCCAACGCGTAACACACAGACATGTACCTTGATTTTCACACACCTTTCCATCTCTTAGGGTATTGCATGTCTCACTAATCATTTTGGCTTTCAGCAGGAAACAACTCTAAGCTATGCGTAAAAGAGCACATATATTAAACTTTCATCTTAACCATCTTAAATTACCAGGACTTGCAAGATTTAGGCCATGCGCAAAGCAAGCTTTCATTGCCTCATTAGCATCTAGAATCTTTCAGTCTCTCTCGCTCTCTCTTATACACACACACACTTTTTTGGATTGAGTGGTTATATGGCCTTCAACATACTTTATATTAAAGTACACATTTATTATAAAACTGTAAGAATCTAATCACAGAAACCGTTTAACTCTTTTCTGAACTCAGCTGAACTCAAACCACAGTCAGTAACTTTTATACTTAGTATCATTTGGACACTCAAGTGCAAATCCTTCAGATTATAATCACCTTCAAAAGAAGTAACCTTTAAAAAGATCAAAAAGCTGTGTAATAGAATAGCATTTTAAACTGCAACAGTTGATAATGGGCTCAGCTTGCTCTAACAAAGTCTTTGTAGAATTAAATACCTGAACACAAGTGGAGTGAACCATTCTTTTAACCTCCCATTTCATGCAGATGAACCATTCTTGGAGTGGATATGATGCGACCACTTGTTAAAACACAGCAGTCGGGGAGAGCTACTGACAAAGCAGCTGTGGCTCCTTTCAAAAATAGTCAAGAATATTTAAAAAGACAAAAAGAGACAAAAAAAAATAAAGAAAGGAAACTGATGAAAATCGTGCCTTTCTTCAAACAGTTTTTTAAAAAAATAATGTAGGGCACTGCTCTGCAGGCATGCTTTGAAGGGATGCAGCAGAAAGACGCTGCACCAAGTCCCCCCCCAAAAAAAAACAAAACAAAAAAAAAAACAACTGCAGCAGTGTTCTGTTTACTACAGATCAGACACAATAGCTGTCAGCTCTGGCCTGACTGACATTTGACCCTGAAAGCAGCTGAAGTCACTGCTGTGAGACCTTGCTGCCTTTTCACTCGCGTTCCTTCAGGTTCCTGTAAGACAGCGGTGTGACAGCTGCGATCTGGAGGCAGGAAAAACAAAAGAGTTTTACTTTAGCTTTTTAATGTCCAGCTCCCATCAAGGAAGATTAAAAAGGCACCTTAGACAAATCAACCAAAAAAAAAAAAAAAAAAAAAATCAAAGGAATCACACACACAAATAGGAAAACCACTAAAATGACACCTTCCCCACCACCACAAATGAGATAAATTAGCAAAACAGTTAATGCAAGCAGCCAGGACACTGACCAGAGAATGTACTGTTTTTTTTCTCCGTATGGTTTACCTGGATGTTTGCAGGAGACCACCTTCTGACAGCTACAGGGGGAACAGAAATGGAGATTAAACACTGAACGCTAAAAGTCTGCTTCTAGTGCTGCCCGTCAGATTTCAGCAACCCTGCTCAAAGGTGATGGGGAGGTGTGACACTCAGACCAAACTACTGGAGGCAGACAAAAATACATAAATAAATAAAAGTGTAGCAGGGTGCAATGCCACCGTTGGACATCAGGTCTTGTATGAGACTGCTATTAAATATGCTGAAACATTCTTTAAGCTTTAGAGAATGAAAATGCTTCAATTTCCATCAAATTCTGTCCAGGGGTCTCCAACCATGCTCCTGGAGATCATCTACCTTGCATAATTACTAACTCCACCACTAATTAACCAACTCAGGTGTGTTCAGCCAATCCAGAGTTAGACCCAATTCAGACTGGGGTTTTCAGTCCCGTTCAAGCCGGATAGGTATTTTTCTGAATCTCAACGGCGTAAATGTGGCTTGAATCCAGTGGCTCGTGGTTCATGAAATCAAACTTCCACACTACATCAGTGTGGCCACAGCGTCTTTTCCAATAAAGCGCTTGGTAAAGCAAAGAACATCCTGTATGGCGCCTTATCGCCACACACACACGTTCAGATGTTAGCATCAGAAAACCATCACAGGAGTCATTACAGCAGAATTTATGTCATCTGTGGTGACAAACTGCAGGTTGATGGTTTGAGCTTAAAAGGTTTACTTTCTGTGAAGTTATAAATTAATTCCTTTCTGAAATATCACACAAATTCACGTTTACGTGTTTCAAGCCAGGCGACTCTCTGCACTTAAATAATCCTTCAAACTGTCCATTATTCTGACTCAGTAAAGATAAAACACAGCTAGGTTGTGCTTGTCGCTATAGCAAGCAAGGTGCATAGCTTGAGCTGAATTGGGTTTGGACATGTCTGAACACTATCTGGCTAGAAAGCAATGCGGACTGAATTTCTCTCAAGTTGGATTACAAACCCCAGTCTGAACGGGGCCTTAAGAACCATCAGACCCGAATAATCAGTTGTGGCTGCAGCAGGCACACATGGAACACAGGCAGAGCAGGTGATCTCTGATTCAGACTAAACATTTTCATAGCAATTCTGGAATTCACTATTTAGTTGACTTTTTTTGTTTGTTTGTTTAAGGTAGAGACTAATTTTGACAGAACAAATGATTACAACTGTTTAGCAAAAACTGATACTGTCATGTAAAGTTGCCTTTGTCATAAATGTGAGGTATCACCTGAAAGCACTTTGGATCTTCTGCTTGCAGATTGAGTGGTGCTTTAGAAATGCAGTCCATTTAATATCTACAAATTTCAAATGATAACTGAACTTTTTTGGTCTGCCCCCTGCATAGAATGTAGCATTAACTTGAAGTTAAACCAAAGCCAAATCATGCAGTGAGCTAAAATCAACAAATAAAAATGCAGTAAGACAGTAAGCAAAGATTGACTGACAAGACCACAGAGACGTGCAAACCAGATCAAAAAGGTGACCAAAAAACAATACATTCCATGCACTATGAAAAAGCACACACCAGCACTGTTGTTTCACACTATGAAGTTCAAGCAAACTGATTGACATCCTCACACAAAGACAAACCAAAGCCACAAACATGTTTAAAATAAAACACTCATCCAAGATTCTTTAAAACATTTATGATGGGATTTTGTGCATGCAGCGGGCTCTATCCAAAGGGAGGCTGAAAGGAGCATCTGAGATGGAGTACATACACAACCAAAATCCAGGTCTGCCACAAAACACCTTGAGATGCTTTGGCATGTTAGTTAAATGCACCAACTGATGCATTTGAAAATTTTAATAAAATAAAACAATAATAATAATGATACTGACTGAACTTAATCCCAACATGAAAAAAGTGCATCTCTTCAGCCAGCCAATAGCAGCTCACACAACACATAAGACACTGCGTCTGTCTGCCACATGAACAATTAAGACTGTGCTCCATTTCCCTTCTTGTTTTGATTAACTTAGGCATTGTAGGTCCAGAACAGCGGAAAGGTTGGCTGGGATTTAGGGGGCAACCTTTTGTTCGGCTGATACCTGTTTAAATGACAGTATTGGACTCATCTGAAAAGGTTCTCATGAGCAGGGGCCTGGCTGAAGACCGGGGCGACTGGAGGCCCCCCATGCTCGACTCAACTGGCTTCTTCTAGAAAGGTGAGGCAAGAGACACCAATGACGTCACGACACCGATATACACAGACACACATACACAGAAAGACGCCTCACATGTATGTTCTCTGTCTCACACAGACAAGACACACACAGTTCAATATATCCACAAAAGACAACCATGGAAAAGGTGGACAGATATATGTCCTTTTAGGTGTTTCCTCACATTCATTTTCATACAGACACCTCTGTGAGAGAAAAAAGAAAAACACTGTATCAAGCTTAAAAACAAAAAATAAAATAATTTCCTCAGCGTGTCACTGAGGACGACTGTCTATACATTTACAAAGTGCACATGCAGACAAAGTACAGTAGCCTGCAGGTGTTGTGTTTGCAGTCCAGGACAAGGTTGTTGACTTTAGTCTCATGCAGTTACATTCTGCATCTGACTGAACATGCGGTGACAGCAGGCACTGAAGCAGCACAGGAAACTGCAAACACACCGACTGATACAACTGCACATTTAAGGATGGAAGACTGACTGCAAGGGCTCTGGAAACCTAGTTCTGCTCCACACACCATTTGGCACAAATGTTCCTCTCAATTTAATATGCTATTAAGTCACAATTTAAAGAAAGGACCTCTCAAGGATTATTGAAGCAATAACACCTATTCATCTATACTGTTTGGTACCATAGGATTGGAGGCTGATTTAACAAAGTGAACACCACCCTTGAGTTACTGGAGGCTAAGGAAGGAGTCATGGCGCTACATTAGGAGAGGTGGAAGACAACAGGTAGGAAACAAGCAAGATGGCACACAGGGAGATCTTTGGGAAGTGACGACAAGTAAAAGAGTCGACTGAAAGAAAAGGAGACCTCAGTCACTCCACGAGAAGCTCTGAGAGCTAGCAGTCTGCGACAGCATGAAGACAGTAGATGTCCCCGAGGAAGGAAGGCGATGTTTCATCTTCAGGGTCGCAGGTGGGGAAAAAGAAAGAAATAAGAGGGTGAGAGAGAGAGTGAGTGAGAAGAATTCCTGAAAGTAAAAGCAAGAAGACTAGCTTGAAAAACATTAAGAAATGCACAAAAAGCAACTGAAAACAGTTGAGGAAGAGTCTGACAGTTAGATGATAGCACCCAGAGCAACTGTATGAAATGTCAAAATCAGCATGTCTGAACTCGCTGCAGTACATTAAAATCCAAAGGCAAATAATGGTAAGGTCAAAGTGACAGAGTTTAACAAACAAAGAATTGTGAAAACTTACAGGAATACAAAAAAATCAGACAGAGACATTCTCAAATCTAGCTGCCTTAAATACTAGCAGACGGTAAATCTGGACGAGGTGGAGAAAGCATTTGGAGCCATCTAAAAAGTTAAGTATTTGCAATATTTATATTGTAATGGCTCGGTAAAAGTCAGTTTGAGCAGCGTAAGCCCCTTTCACACCGGGGCTGTTTGAGTTGCTTCCTGTGGCGTCATGACAATGCAGGAATGTCTGCGTCAGGTGCGCGCAGCAGGGGGCAGAGAGGAGGTGACAGCGCAGAGTCTGCCTGCAGGTCCTCTGCACAGAGGAATCAGAGTGCACAGTTTGGCTGCAGCCAGACTGTGCACTCTGATTTCTCTTCTAGTTTATATTTGTTCTTGTGCAGGGCTGCGCTCTGATTTGTTATAGTTTATCTTTCTTCCTTTGACTGCGAGCTGTGTGCGTGTGAACAAACTGTCCGTGTGTAAATGTGGCCATGTCTGGCGTTATACTTGATGTGGACACATCCTGTCTCTGGCAATCAGTCTGTGAGCAGGACTTATGTCCTTTTTTTTGTCCTTTATTTAACACAATTATGAGAGAGTTTGAGGAGAGAGCGAGGAACTGCCTGCAGCCAGCCAGATTATTTTTCTTTTAATTGTTCACATGTGCATGTGTGAACGAATCGTCCGTGGACATGTCCTGTCTCTGGCAATCTGTGAGCAGTCTGTGAGCAGCACTTTTTATGGACTTTATTTAAACACAATTGTGAGAGAATTTAAGAGCGAGGAGCTGCAGCTGCAGTCAGGCTGCAACCAGCATTTTTTTTCTGTGCTTTTTCAGCATATAGTTTCACTGCATTGTGTACATGGTATAAAAACAATCCTGTGTGATTTATACTTCGGGAACAATGGAACACAGCAGGAAACATAAATTGGCACCAGGTAACGTTGTACTCTGAGGGAGTGGCTTCCAGTCACGTTGAGTACCGTCACGTTGCCCTGACTTGTGCTGAAACCACTTAGGCTGAGTCTCAATTCTACCCCTCGGCTCTTCCCCTTACCCCTTCCCCTCCGTTTTGTGCGGGCACGAGAGACGGAGGGGTGTCTCAATTCTCTTTTTGGAGCAAGGCGGAGGGGCAGGCGGAGGGCTTCTAACCCCTCCGTTTGGAGTGAATCTGGATGCACACTCCATTTGGAGGGGTAGGAGGAGCTTACCACTGTCTCCGAAAAAACAAACATGGCGCCGAAAGAGCCACACAAATGAAGCGGCTTTCATTACAAATTACACTGTTTAGAAAGTTATAACTTGCCAAAAAACTTTACAGGCAGTTGTCTATGACAGCAACATGTATGCTGCTGGATGCATGTTGTGTATATTGTCGTTCATATCGTAACTTCGCTTGTGCGCTGAGGCGTTATAATGCGCATACACACGAACGCTACGATAAGACACTTTTATATCTCACAATGGAGAAAATCATGATAAAGGATAAGCACATTAATTTGTATGTTCATAAATCTTTGGATAATATCGATCCCTGCTGTTGGATTTCAAGGTCTGTAACGTGTGTGTATTTTGTAAACAAACAGGGAGCCCTGAACACACTTGCCTCCTAATAAGCTTTCAGGCAGAAAATGAGGAGAAGTTTCACCAATGTTGGAAAATATATACACACACATGTATATGTGTAACACATAACCTGACGTCCTAATAGACTGCTATTATTTGTCAAGGAAATTTCTAAAGGAAATAGTGCTGGATGCAAAAAATGGGAGAATTTGAATAAGAAATATAAGGTTAACAGAACTAGATGCAGCCCATAACATACATACAGGTGCTGGTCATATAATTAGAATATCATGAAAAAGTTGATTTATTTCAGTAATTCCATTCAAAAAGTGAAACTTGTATACATTGATTGGACACAGACTGATATATTTCAAGTGTTTATTTTAACTACTAATTAATTAATTACTAATCAATTAATGATTAATCAAACATTAATTATTACTATTATGGATTAATTATTATTAGTATTATTAACATGGATTAATTACTAATTACTATTAATTATTATTATAAATTACAAATTAATTACATTAACATGACATGAATGCGACGCATCAAAGAAATCTGCGACTTCTTCTATTTCTTTGCATTTACACAGAAAGGTGAGAAATAAAAATAGCAAACAGGCTACTGCAACAAGTTGCATTTCAGTTGCCATGTTAACAAACAGTGAACACAACAGTTTGACACGGACAGTTTTTTTTCTCCTAAGGCGGAGGGGTGTCTCAATTCATAGGACGAGAGACATACACCTTCGACTTACCCCTTGTTTTAAAGGGGTAGGGCCAAGGGGAAGGGGAAGCGGTACAAAAGAGAATTGAGATCGGGGGTTAATTTCTGTGTCCTGTGCTCAACGTAGAAAAAATTAAACGCTTAATAATTAGCGTCTGATTCGCTTCGTCCTTTGCGTCCCTCGTGCTGTTGTGGCGTTGAGCTACATCGTCTTGGCACTGGGTTGCTTCCACGTGGCGTCATCATGATGCCACATGACGCAACTCGAAGTGGGCTCAGTGTGAAAGAGGCTTAAGGAGCTTCCCTAAACGCCCTTAAATTAATCCCTTAGTTGCTCCTGGTGTGTGTACTGTGCGCCTTGACATCGGTGTGTGAGTGCGTCTGTGTGAATGCGAGGCATAACTGTAAAGCGCTTTGAGCTTCCGATGCAGATGGAAAAGCACTATATAAATAAAGTCTATTTACCATATCCAATGGATGCTGGGATAAAACCCAGCTCTGACTGGGCAAATGGTCACAAAATGGAAGGACAGATACGTGGAAGAGAAATAAGGTGATTTTCACAATGGTCTCCTTTTTTCCATCTGTGTGTTTCAATAACATCAAGATTCTTAAGATGGAGGAAATCAATTATTTGTACAATCTGTAGAATGAAGTTTATGACACATTAGTGAGTGCCAAAGAATACAAATGTATGTATCAGCCATACCTGTCGTGAGTGAGGGCCACAGGGTTTGCGGAACACGACTATGAGGATCTCTGGCAGCAGGCTGACCACGATGAGGAGGACAATGATTAACCAGCCTGTTGAGGACCCCAATATGGTGGCAAACACAAAGTACAGACGCTGCTGCTGCAAGAAAGGCCTACAGCATAAGAAACGCTTACGGTTACACTGGCTGGTAAAGCAACATGACATAAAATTGTCCAAAATGAAAACAAACTAAAAATGTGTGTGTGGATTATTTTATTCTGTCATCTTCTGACCATATGATCCCTCCCCAGAAGAAGCTGAAAACCACATAAAAAGCCAAGGACCCCCAGATTACAAAGTGGTTGAGCCATGTCCAGTGCCTTGTATCTAGAGCAAGCTAGAATGAGAAAGAACGGTGATTAAATGCACATTTATAGTTAACAGAGTTTTGTAGTCAGTGCTGACTATGACAACATATGGCAGGACTAGTTTACCTTCAGTGTGACAGTGAAGACGAGGACAGTAAACACAATAGTCCCATATGACCAATTCCCAATTACCTAGATCGAAATAAGACAAATATACATGTATATACATACATATTAATATTATACAGTGGCTATAACAAATACAGACACTTTTGACTCCTCCATGTTTCTGTGTTTTCACGTGAATTAAAACTTCAGGATTCTTTATATAACATGAAAAATTATGCTATTCAATGTCAACCTCAGAACAAATCTTAACATGACTGACTAAATATTAATTTAAAAATAAAGAACTGCACAAGTACTCAATAGCAGGATAATAACATAAATCACTTTTACAGCTTGTTAGCTTTAACTTCATCAAGTTGGAGAAACAAAATTTCACAAGTCAATGAATGCTCATTGAGTCAGTTAAACCAATTATTAATGAATGGACAGACTACCGCACAATTTGTAAATCAAACCAGAGCAGCTCCCCCAATGACTCTGCAGGAATCAAGTTAATCACAGAAACAAAGACACAAATCAAAAATCCAAAGGAACTGAGATCTTAAATTGTTGCTATTAGAGACTATGCTTAATGCTTAATAATGTTACTAACTGCCGTGTTATGATACGTTGACTTCAGAGAGCACTGTGAAACCACTTGCCTGAACATGTTATCTAAATAATAAGAATAAAGTTTGACAGTTGTGTCACCAATCACAGCTTTACAGTGAAGTGTCCAACAATTTTACAAAAGACATGAAGACTAGGCTACATTTACCCCTCAAATCTTCTGGTAAAAATCAGGCTCTATATTTTAGGTTGTTTTGAATGACTACACACACTATATTTTGCTGAGTAAAATTTACTCTGCTGGGATAACATTTGATCCCACTCTACTGTAGAGTGAAATCAGCTCTACCAGTGTAGCCAGCCAGCCAGCCAACCAACCAAGCACCCCCCCCCCCCCCCCCCCCCGCTTCACATGCGTCATTTCAGAGGTCAGACGATCTGTGGATGGACTGTCTTCACCCAAAGCAATCAAATGTATTAATGGGATTATTAACCATGAGATAACAAGGTAAAACTTCTGAAATCATTCTAAAGTCAGTTTTAAGAGAAACAAGGCAGTTTTAAGCAGGAACAAGGTGATAATCCGTGACGCTTTGAAATGACGGACGGTCAGTGAACGCAACAGCTAGCAGCCAGCAAAGCTGCAGTGCTGTGATCACTTCCTCCGCCTTTTCTGATGAAATAATGCTGAATTTATGTGGATATGACTGTTGTACAAACGCTTTAGATATCTGTCGCTGAGACAGATGATGACTGCAGTGCAGTTTTAAGAAGAAACGAGGTGATAATCGGTGAACCGTAGCTGATGATGCATGTGCAGTAAAGGCAGGGTGGTCCGAGTTTTAGGGCGGACCATTTTTGTCAGTGACACTGTCTAGCCAATGCAAGTGGTTTTGAGTTTGAGTTGATAAATCAACTCAACACTATGTTGAGTTGATTTGTCCCTATGGTAGAGTATATTTAACTCTATTTAAACTGGGACCAAATGTTATCCAGCAGAGAAAATTTTACTCAGCAAAATTTTCTGTATACCATCAATCTGGCTTCTGACATGTAACTTGTACCCTGGGTCTGCATTGTTGATTTACACTTTGTTTTATGCTGTTGTTGCTGTTAGAATGGCCTAAGCAGTGGGTAACACCCGTGAGTCGGGACTGCTCAAGGTTTCTTCCTCAAAAAAGGCCAAAAGCCATTTTTTTCCTTACCACTGTTGCCTATGTGCTTGCTCAGGGGGGTTGGCAGGGTTCAACCTCACCCATGTGAAGCACGTTGGGGTGACTGTTATGATTTGGCGCTATATAAATAAATTAAATTGAATTACTGTTTACAGATACTGTAGATACTGAGGTGAAGTAGATTAGACAGCCAACCTGGCCATTATCCTTCAGCGTCGGATTACCAAACAGAAGCCGAACACCAAAGAAGAAGATCAACCCATGAACCACTCCAAGTAAAGTCCAGTAGAGGAAGGGTCGCCATCGCAAAGTAGCATTCTTAGCTATCTCTCTGGAAAACAAAAAAGACAAACATGTTTAGAAGAATATAACAGCTTATTTTTAAATTTAAACAAAAGTGATAAAAAGCAAATGCCTATACAGCTAATGAGGAACAGGCCTCTGCTACAGTTTTTATTTTAAACAGCTAAAGAGTGGGCATGTTCTATCTAATTTGTATGCCCTGACCCTCTCAGATGCTCTGGCTTGCTTCTATAAAGTTCACTATGTTCAAGTATGAGCTTTCATTGGAATTTTGTGAAGATTTGAAAAACTACACATCTTTGAAAAGTACATACAACAGCTAATCAGAAAATAGATTTGATTTGTCATGCCAGCCATCTTGGAGTTTTAAAAATGGTATCTTAAAATATGAGTTTTTCAATTTCTCTGCTTCTACATGAACTAGGATCTTTATGCTGCCAGTGGATAAATACACATTTTCAGGGCCAAGGATCCCAATGGTAAGAAATACAAAATTGCATATGCGGGACAAGTCACATTTGTGGATGACCTCTATCTACTGTATTTGTGCATCCAAGGACATTGGGTTGGGCATAAGCCCAGCCCCTTTTTTGAAAAAAGTTGGCGAAACACCCACCCAAAATGTGATTTTTTAAAAAAAATTAAAGTTCAATAAACGCCCAAAAATGGAATGCATTTTCCATCTGCATCAGACACTCAAAGCCCTTTACAATTATGCCTCACATTCACACAGACACACACACACCAATGTCAGGGTGCTGCCATGCAAGGCGCTCACTACACACTGGGAGGAACTCGGAGATTAAGGACCTTGCAAAAGAGCCCTTACTGATTTTCTGCTCAGACTGGGGTTTGAACCAGGGACCGCTGGTCTGAAGCCCAATGCTTCAACACTAGACCATCACCTCCCCATCTAAAATAAATCAATTAAATAACCCCAACACATTGCAAAAAGCAAAATAAATAATGTTTTCACGATCTTTTTTCTTGTCTCTTCCGCATTTCACTTGTGATGATGTCATCTGTTTGACCTGTGCTCTTATTTTGAAAGACTTGTGCAAGAAACAGGAAGTGTTCTGTGACAATGGCTAGCTTTGTAGCCCCAGTAATACGGTGACTGCTCAAGGAAAGTTACCAGTATAAGGAGCTGCGCTGATACCATCAGTTTGTGTTCATTTGTGTCCAAAGTCCTTTTTCCATCTGCAAAAAGAGTTCTTTGTCCTGCTGATAAGTTTTGTGCATGTTCAAAACTTTGAGAGGAGATCAGGCGGAGAGCGTTCCTTCTGGCTGGATGCTTGTCTGCTGTTTTGAGTGAGGGAGTGGGACACAGTGAGCACACGCAGTGCTTCTGGACAGGAACATGGAGAAAACTGAGTTCACCTGTTAACAGTGACAGACTACATGTTCCACTGTTTTCAGTGAACGGCTGACTGGAAAATTCCGGATGAGAAAAACTAGACAGCAACAAACAGATTGTTTAACTGCAGAGTCGCCCGGCAATTAAACAGGTAGGAGCTTTTGAAGCTTCTATGAGTCCCGGAGTTTTCTTCTTTGAATGAATGAATTTATTAGGCACACAAATCAACAATAACAAAAACTCACAACAACACAACTGAACAATGATACCGTGGATCATCATATTCTACTTGATAGGCTGGAAAATCATTTTGGGATTACTGGGAGTGCCCTTGCATGGTTGATGTCATACTTGACCAGTCGTTCTCACTGTGTTTTGTACAGTAACACTCCCTCTAACCTTAGTGACATGAAATTCAGGGTTCCACAGGGGTCCGTCTTAGGCCCCCTGCTTTTCTCCCTGTATTAAGCAGTCCTTGGGCACATATTGCGGCGTTCTGGGATTACCTTTCACTGCTGTGCAGATGATACTTAGTTTCATACATGCTGATAACTGCTGGTAATCTCGTTCACATAAAATCCTTAGAAGATTGCCTTGCATCAGTGAGAAGCTGGATGTCTAGAAACTTCCTACTTTTAAACTCTGATAAGACTGAAATGATGGTTCTTGGTCCAGTGAGACATGGGCATCAATTTGACCAGTCAACGCTCAGCCTAGGCTTGTGTGTCATACATCACACTGACAAAGTGAGGAACCTTGGGGTAATTTTTGATCCTACATTGTCCTTTGACCACCACATTAGAAATATTACGAGGACTGCTTTCTTCCACCTGCAAAATATAGCGAAGCTTTGTGCCATCCTGTCTATGGCTGATGCTGAGACACTGATCCATGTGTTTATCTCTTCTAGATTGGACTACTGCAATGTTCTATTTTCTGGTTTACTGCAGCCTAGCATTTGGGCTCTCGAATTAGTTCAAAATGCTGCAGCCAGACTTTTGACACGAAGCAGAAAGTTTGACCACATTACACCCATTTTGGCATCCCTCCCCTGGCTTCCTGTTCCAGTGAGATCAGATTTTAAGGTTCTGCTACTAGTCTATAAAATTGTTCATGGACTGGCACGTCCCTACCTCACTGACCTAATTAAACCTTATGTACCGGCCTGGGCTTTGCATTCTCAGGGTGCAGGACTACTTTGTATCCCTAGGGTGAATCACAAGTCTGCAGGTCATAGAGCTTTCTCTTATCGTGCCCCTGTTCTGTGGAATGGTCTCCCTGCATTAATTAAACAGTCAGATTCTGTGGAGACTTTCAAGTCCAGACTTAAGACGCACTTATTTTCCCTTTCGTATGGCTAGCGTACTGGTATAGTTTTGTTTTACACTTTTTACTCTTAATTCATTTCATTAGGAAACGGAGCATGCCGCGGCCTCAACTTTACCTAAATTCTGTGTCTTTTAGTGAAGCTTAGGACTAGTGGCCGGTGATCACCTTAGTATTTCTTATGTTTTTCTTGTTCCAATCCAATCCAGTTTATTTATAGAGCACATTTAAAAACAACAAAGTTGACCAAAGCGCTGCACAATGACATAAAATAAATCAATAAATAAATAGATTGGCAACAATAAAAGTTTTTAAAAACAATAAAATCATCAACCCTCTAGTCAAAAGCCAAAGAAAACAAGTATGTTTTAAGACAAGATTTAGATACAGAGAGGCAGGTCATTTCACAATCTGGGACCAACAACAGAAAAAGCTCTATCACCTCTACGTTTGAGCTTTGTCTGAGGAACTACAAGCAAAGCTTGACCTCGTGACCTAAGAGAACGTGATGAGGAATAAGACACGAGCAGGTCAGACAGATACCGTGGAGCAAGATCATTAAGACATTTAAAAACAATAAAATTTTAAATCAATACGATAGCAAACAGGCAGCCAGTGAAGGGAAAAAAGAATGGGCGAAACATGGTCATACCTCCGGGATCCAGTCAAAAGACGGGCTGCAGCATTCTGGACCAGCTGCAGTCGTGCAAGTGAGGCCTGGCTAATACCAGCGTACAGTGCATTACAATAATCCAGCCGAGTCATAACAAAAGCATGGATTAAAATCTCCCAGTGATGCCTTGAAAGTGAGGACTTAATCTTAGCTAGCTGCCTCAGATGAAAGAAACTTGCCTTCACAACAGCACTGATTTGTTTATCAAGCTTAAAATCTTTATCCATTCTCACACCAAGGTTGCAAACCATAGATTTAATACACTGTGTCAATGGTCCAAGGTTTATTGAACCACAACTACCTGATTTACTTGGCCCGACCAGAAGAACTTCAGTTTTCTTTTCATTAAAGAGTAGGAAGTTTGCAGACATCCAGTCTTTAATGTTCTCAATGCACTCCAGAAGATGATTGGCACCAAAAGCATTCTCACGCTTTAGGGGCACATAGATTTGACTGTCATCAGCATAAAGGTGAAATGACACCCCAAATCTACGAAAAACTGATCCCAGCGGAAGCAAATACAATGAAAAAAAAGAAGTGGCCCAAGAATGGACCCTTGTGGTACACCACATGACAGAGGAGCTGTGGAGGAAACAAAATCTCCAAGTCTTACACAAAAACTCCTATCCGTTAAGTAGGATCTGAACCATTCTAGAGCATAGCCCTGAATGCCGACCACATTCTTAAGGCGATCCAGGAGGATCTCATGATCCACTGTGTCGAACGCAGCGGTCAGATCCAACACCACCAAAACAACAGTGTGACCAGAATCAGTGGACACCAACATGTCAATAAAAACCCTCATCAAAGCTGACTCAGTACTATGAAAATTCTTAAAACCAGATTGAAAGACCTCAGGGATCTCATGCTCATCTAAAAAAGCTTTCAACTGATTAAAAACAATTTTCTACAACACCTTTGACAAAAATGGTAATTTAGAAATAGGGCGAAAGTTGGATAGATCACTAGGATGAAGACCAGATTTCTTTATCAACGGTTGAACAACCGCATGCTTCAGGCAAGCAGGCACTACCCCATTTATCAAGCTTCTATTGACACAGTGTAGGACAGAGGAAGCCATTGTGGGAAACACTTCTTTAAACAGACATGGAGGAACATGATCATTGGGTGAGCCAGCAGGCTTCATCTGACACAATACTTTTTCTAAACAGGAGAGTGTCACAGGCTCAAACTGATACAACACGGCTTTACAAGTGACAGAATCAAACACATCAACAGATGGAGGGCTAATAAGGGCCCAAGTTGACACAACCTTGTTGATGAAAAAATTTAAAAAGTTTTCACACGCCACAGGTGAGGCTTCAATGCTCTCAGGCTGGGGAACATTAAGAGCCATATTCACCATGTTAAAAAGAACACGAGGGTTGTGTCTATTAGCTGTAACCATATCAGTAAAATAAAGAGCCTTAGCAGATTTTACACATTTTTGATAGCTGAACCAACAGCCCTTTAACATTTTAAAGGAACTTTGCAGCTTATCCTTTTTCCATTTTCGCTCAGCTCTCCTGCACTCGCGTCTTGCAGCATGAGTAGATTCATTTAGCCAGGGCTCAGATCTGGGTCTGGGGCATCTCATTTTAAATGGAGCCACACGATCGAGAATAGACTCACAGGTAGAGTCAAAGCGTAAGAAAAACTGTTCAACATCACAATCAAAGTAAGAATGGTCCCTAACCAACAGAGAATCGTTAAAAGCCACAGAGAACTGGGCAGCAGTGGTTGAATTAATTACACGACAGCGGCGCGCAGGAGCGCACGGTTTGACAGTGTTGCATAAATAAGGCACGTTAAAAAGAACTGGCGCATGGTCAGCAAACACAGCACCACAGACTTCTAAATTACACACGGAAATACCATAAGTTAAAACAAGGTCCAGTGTATGTCCATGTACTTGTGTGGGTCCAGAAACACACTGCACAAAGTTAAAAGAGTCAATAAGCTCCAAAAAGTCTTTGGCCATAGGTTTATCAGCACAACATACATGAACATTAAAATCACCCACAATCAAAATACAATCAAACTGAGGCATGATTTTAGCCAAGAGGTTAGAAAAGTAATTTAAGAAGTCTTTGTTGTATTTAGGTGGCCTGTAAACAACAGCACACAACATGGGAGGATCAGCAGTCAGAACAAATGCGTTTAGCTGAAAGCTTGATGCTGTAAATGTTGAAGCAAACTGTTTACACTTAAAACTTTCTCTGTAAACAGTTGCTACACCGCCTCCACGATCCAGAGCTCTCGGCATAGAAAAGTAAGTAAAGCCAGCAGGCAAAAGTTCAGAAAAGGCGCTCGACTCACAAACACCAACCCAGGTCTCAGTTACGCAGAGGAAATCCAGTCCATGAGACACAATAAAGTCCTTAATAACAAAGGTTTTATTTGCCAGCGATCAAGCGTTTACCAGCGCTATCCTTGCTGGGGTCTCAGTGGTCGCCTTCACACGAGCATTGTTGATTCATGCTAGCAAATTATCCTGTATTTCTTGTCTTTCTGATGCCTGATTCTGTTTTTTCCTCTCTGCATGGACCAAGTAGAGGGTCACCCCTTTGAGTCTGGTCTGCTTGAGGTGTCTTCCACAGAGGGAGTTTTTCCTTACCACTGTTGCTCTGGGGGTTAGTAAGGTTAGACCTTACTTGTGTGAAGCGCCTTGAGGCAACTCTGTTGTGATTTGGCGCTATATAAATGAAAAGTAAAAATAAAAAAAAAAACAACGAACCCGTGTGACCGAAATGGTGAGGGCAGAAGCCAAGCATATAAATACCCACCACCACACATATATACATGCATGCACACTTAAACACAATTTCATAGATATATATGCACACACACACACAATACCTACATATACACACATACATGATGACAAATACCAAAAAGCATGCAAAATTAGTCAATGAACAAAAATTTACAAAACACAAGCAGACAAATGATAGCACACAACACACAAGCCTGAAAGCAGTAACAAAAATCAACAAACTTAAGTCTTCAAACTATAGCAATCAATTGTATTACTCTTGTTATTACTTTTAAAGCCTACTAAAGTACCAAGTACTTCAATATTGTCAGGACAGTTAGTCCAGATGTTAACACCTTTAACAGAAACAATGACTTTTTGCAGTAGTTCAGATCCTTAATTTCTCAAAAAGTAATGTTCCTCTCAAACAATAACTGGAGTCCATCATTTAAACAGATCCTGGACATGACATGTTGTGGCAACAGTTTATTTTTAACTTTATACATAATTTGTATTGTGATGTAATCAACCAAGTCACAGAATTTTAGAATATGTAAACAAGCAAATAATGGATTCGCTGGTAATGTGGTTTATTACAAATAATTCTTATAGCTTTCTTTTGCAACAAATATATTTGATTAGTATTCATTTTTATATGTATTTCCCCATACCTCAATACAACAGGTCATACATGGAATGAGCAATGAATGATATAAAATAGTTAATGAGCATTGGGAAATGAAATCTTGTGCTTTATGCAAAATTGCAATGGCTTTTGACATTTTAGGTTTAACAAAATTAATGTTTTCCAGCTCAGTTTATCATCAGTAATGACACCAAGAACTTTTGTATCAGTTAGAATTTTAATTTCAATGTCATTTAATGATAAATTTCTGCAGAAATTCCCGAACTTGTTTCCAAATATGATACACTTTGTTTTACCAAAGTGGAGCTATAATTTGTTTGAATCAAACCATTGTTTAAACTTCTGTAGCTCCTTCTCCATCATGTCCAAGATCTGTCCCAAATGATCCCCACTACAACACACCGTTGTGTCATCAGCAAACAAAACACAACTGACGAACTTGGAAACTGCACATATGCCATTAACACCTTCTAAGCCTGTATATCCCATCAATGGGAAATTTCACTTTTTATTTTTGAGATACAGACAAGCCAAAATGAGGCAGGTGGTAGGGGGTTAATATATAAAAAACAACAGCCCCAGAACTGAACTCTGAGGCACCCCACAAGTAATTATCATGAATTCAGAGTTTGTTCCACCAATATGGACATACTACTACCTATTGTATAAATAGCTAGCTATCCAATTCAAATTTCAAATTTATTAATTTATATAGCGCCAATTCACAACAAAATCGTCTCAAGGCACTTCATAACATAAAAACAGTTAAAAATTTAAAACACAATAAAAACAACCATAAGAAAAAACAGCAGTAAAAAAGTACAAGATTAAAAACACATAACACTAATGATAAATCAGGGAAAATAAATGAGTCTTTAAACGTGATTTAAAGGTCTCCACAGTGTCCGACTGCCAAATGTGTGCCGGCAGATCGTTCCACAGAGCTGGGGCATGATAGGAGAAAGCTCTGTGACCGGCAGACTTCTTATTCACCCTGGGAACACACAGAAGTCCTGCACCCTGAGAACGCAAGGCCCGAGCTGGTACATAGGGGCTTATCAAGTCAGCCAGATAGGGAGGTGCAAGTCCATGAACAATTTTATAAACTAAAATCAATACTTTAAAATCCGATATTGCAGAAACAATCATGTGTCAATCCCAGGATACTATACCTCTGTAGTTTATCCAATAGCACAGTATGATCTATAGTATCAAATGCTTTCTGTAAATAAGCAATATAATGTTTTTTTTTTTTCAATTGCATTTGTAATCTGTTCAACAAAATCAATTACAGCCAGTGAAGTCATGCAATTTTTTTCTGAAACCATATTACTGTTCACCAAGTATACGATGTTTAGTTATGAAATCATTTATCCTCTTCACAAATACCTTTTTCCAAAATTCTTGAAAATTATGGTAAGAGTGAAATTGGTCTATAATTTGAGAAGACATGTCGCCAGATTTAAACAGCGGTATCACTTTAGCTAATTTCATTCTGAAAGGACATTTTCCAGTCGTTAGTGACAAGTTACAAATATATGTGAAAGGTTTAACAATACAATCAATAATATTTTTAATCAAAAACATATTAAAATTATTGCTATCAGTCGATTTTTTTCACTTGAGTTCACGAACAATGTCAATTATTTTGTATTCATCAGTTTCTTTAATGAATATTGAATCCTGAATTTCTTGTTTTACTGTAATCCAAAGAGCACATTTTAGAAGATACAATTGAATTTGTTAGGTTTTTACTCACATCAACAAAGTAATCATTAAAGTGATCTGCTATAGCTTTATTTTCATTAATGACTGTACCACTATATGGGTAAAAAAAAAGGCAGGATATTCTTTAACACCTTTTTTCTTATTTATGATTTCATTTGAAAGCTTTCAAGTTATATCTTTTCTCAGCATCAAATGTTATCTTTAAAAACTGCTTATACAGAATTTTTTTCTTTTTACATGCTTTTTGCAATCCCTCAGTGATCCAAGATTTGTAAACATTTTCCTTATTTCCAACTTTTAACAACAAAAGGCAATGTTTATCATATAAACTGGAAATAACAGAAATGAATTATTCATAAGATTGATCAATGTCCTCAAAACAAATGTCACTCCAGTTTTGATCCCTTAAATCCTTTCTAAGATTTTCCAAAGTTCCCTCTGTTATTTTCCTTTCAATTTCAGCATGGTCAATTTTATCATCTAAAGAACTGAAAACTACAACCCCAATTCCAATGAAGTTGGGACATTGTGTGAAATGTAAATAAAAACAGAATACAATCATTTGCAAATCCTCTCCAACCTATATTCAATTGAATACACCACAAAGACAATATATTTAATGTTCAAACTGAGAGACTTTTTGTTTTTGTGCAAATATTTGCTCATTTTGAAATGGATGCTTGCAACACATTTCAAAGAAGCTGGGACAGGGGCAACAAAACACTGGGAAAGTTGATGAATGCTCAAAGAACACCTGTTTGGAACATTCCACAGGTGAACAGGTTAATTGAAAACAGGTGTCATGATTGGGTATAAAAGGAGCATCCCCAAAAGGCTCAGCCATTCACAAGCAAAGATGGGTTGAGGATCACCACTTTGTGAACAACTGTGTGAAAAAAATAATGCAACAGTTGAATGCCCGTGACCTTCGATCCCTCAGGCAGCACTGCATTAAAAACCGACATCTTTGTGTAAAGGATCTTACCGCATGGGCTCAGGAGCACTTCAGAAAACCATTGTCAGTTAACACAGTTCGTCGCTACATCTACAAGTGTAAGTTAAAACTCTACCATGCAAGACGAAAGCCATACATCAACAACATCCAGAAACGCCACCACCTACTCTGGGCCCAAGCTCATTTGAAATGGACAGACGCAAAGTGGAAAAGTGTGCTGTGGTCTGATGAGTCCACATTTCAAATTGTTTTTGGAAATCATGGATGTCGTGTCCTCCGGACAAAAGAGGAAAGAGACCATCCAGATTTTTACCAGCGTAAAGTTCAAAAGCCAGCATATGTGATGGTATGGGGGTGTGTTAGTGCCCATGGCATGGGCAACTTACACATCTGTGATCGTACATCAATGCTGAAAGGTACATCCAGGTTTTGGAGCAACACATGCTGCCATCCAAGCAACGTCTTTTTCAGGGACGTCCCTCCTTATTTCAGCAAGACAATGTCAAGACACATTCTGCACATGTTACAACAGCGTTGCTTCATGGTAAAAGAGTGCGGGTACTAGAATGGCCTGCCTGCAGTCCAGACCTTTCACCCACTGAAAATGTGTGGCGCATTATGATGTGCAAAACATGACAACGGAGACCCCGGACTGTTGAACATCTGAAGTCGTACATCAAGCAAAAATGGGAAAGAATTCCACCTACAAAGCTTCAACAATTAGTGTCCTCAGTTCCCAAACGCTTATTGAGTGTTGTTACAAGGAAAGGTGATGTAACACAGTGGTAAACATACCACTGTCCCAGCTTTTTTGAAACATGTTGCAGGCATCCATTTCAAAATGAGCAAATATTTGCGCAAAAACAATAAAGTTTATCAGTTGGAACATTAAATATCTTGTCCTTGTGGTGTATTCAATTGAATATAGGTTGAAGAGGACTTGCAAATCACTGTATTCTGTTTTTATTTACATTTTAAACAATGTTCCAACTTCACTGGAATTGGGGTTGTGCAAAAGCCGGCAAATGATCATTGACGTCACTAATAAGTAACCCCCCCTCCAAATTCCCTATGGTAACACTTGTCGATAAGTGATGTGTTTGCAATTATCCTAGTTGGATGGGTAATCACTGGATACAATTTAACACTGCGCAAAAATGTTTCAGTGAAGTAAATTAATGTCCGTGTGGTTAATACTGAAAACGTTTTTGCTGCTGAGATGAGAAAATGCCAGACATCAGTAGACAAGGAGCACATTTAATAAATGATAAAAGGATAGGGGGGAAAACAGACAGAAAGGTGGTTAGTCTTTATTTGTGAGGAAATCAGGCATTTTATTAAAATGGGTGGTCCGACAAACAGAATATTTGGGGGAGTTTGTGCAAACACCCGTCCCCCAGGTAGAATTTTGTATGGAACGCTCAGGGCGTTCAGAGGCATGAATATGGAAAATTTGTTCACACGGCTATGTTTGTTATTACCACCACTGGATTCCTTGGCCCTGAAAATGTGTATTAAGCCACTGGGATCAAAATCCTACTTCATCCAGAAGAGCAGAAAAGCTGAGCAATTGAGGAGAAAAGTTTAAAGCACCATTTTTACAATCCAAAATGGCCACCAAGGTGGCTTGTGGGAAATAGGAATCATCTATTTTTTGATTGGCAATACTTTCCACAAATGCACAGTCATATTTTACATTCAAATGAAATGGCAAAATGAACCTACCCACTAGATGAAAAACTTCAATGTCTGACCTTTTAAACAACATTTTTGTACATGAACTCCACATACATGTTCAAGGCCTATTGAATAGGCACTCGTAAAATAGCAAGCAAAACTATTAATGTAAAAAAAAAAGGGGGGGGGGGCAATCTATCAATTTAAATTTCTATTTAAACAAACTATACAACTTAGAGAATATCTCCAAGATTACCTGTAGAGCACAGCACTGTCCAGGAGAACCTCAATGCCAATGTGCTGTTCCAAAAGGCTGTAAGCCAGGATGGGCATAGAGGTGAAGCAGATGTTGTACATCGTCAGATAGGCCGCATCATACAGAGGCTGAGGAGGATGGGGGTAGGAGGAGGAGGTGGGGGAGTGATGGGGCAACCAGGGGTTAATATCACAGCGAGGATAAAACTCAAACATACCATCATACACACAGTAATGTCATTTAAGCAAGTTTACATTTATCTTTCATATATAATCACAAATTTTCCATATATAAAAGATGAGAGCTGTGGGCCACATGAGACATAAGCTGTGTATGACAAAGACTCACCCTCAACTTTCAGAAACTACACAAGTCAAAGTGTAATTATGACTGGCACAGCAATGCATGCATTTTAAGCTGTGTAAGGCCCTGCCAGTAATGACAAGCATTTATTAAATAAGCTATTTGAAAGTCATTTGGATCCACAAACAGCCACTAATTTTGTTATGTGTTCATTTTATTGTTCACAAGGATGCATCTACACATACATACACAAAAAGCTATAGTGTTCTATGTATAACAAACCATAATGGATAATGTGTCCATCTTTAAACTTTAAGCTGTGCTTTGTCTAAAATCAGGCATCCCAGGGGGAGAAAAGGAGGGACAATCCGAGGGGAAAAGTCTGGCTTTCAGAAGGATGGGGAGGTGTGGATAAAAGAACATCTTGAAACCTCAAAGGATTCAGCACATACTCACCTGCTGGGAATAACCACAGAAGAACTGGTACAAAAACTGAGGTAAGATGAAGCAAAGGTTCTGTAAACAGAGAGAACAGTCTCCATGTGATATTCAAACATTAAATAACACCAAATGCAGTGAAAGTGGTTAATTGGGCAATATGACACTGAGCGAAACTAAATATGGTGAATGCCACAGTAGGTCCTCATAGAATGCCCTACCTTGTAAAAGAAATATTGCACCAGGTGAGCAATGCGCACATAATACAGATGACCATGAGCCAACAAAAGTTTCTTGAGGTGCTTGAGTTTTGGGATAGCATAATCACTGTTCCTCACAGCCTGTCGGCCTTCTTTGCCCTTAATACCTGTTGACCCAGAGACGTGATTATTTCAAAACCACTGAAATTTTACCTTTACATATGACATGAGAATTCTCACCAATTCCAACATGAGCCTCCAAAATCATGCTGACATCATTGGCACCATCTCCAATAGAAAGGGTGATTGGACTGCCTTTCGAGTTCTTCACCATTTTAACAATCTACAAATGGAATGGGATAGAGTGCAATTGGGGAAGTAGCTGCTTACTGTGAATACTTTCACAAATACAGTCAATGGTTCATCTGTGGCAGCACCATTCAGAGCATACAGGTATGAGAGCATTCTGTCAGACAGCATCAGTTTCAGGTGGACAGATGCTTTAAACATATTCTGCAGTCACCCGATGGCACTGACCTGAGCTTTCTGCAGAGGTGCCATACGGCAGCAGAGCACGGCAGTGCAGTTATGACAAATCTGAAGGAACAGGGTCTTGTAGCGGCTGGAGTTGGAGTCAGAAGAGGAGTTGAGAACCATTGACAGAGTGGCTCCATCAATGATAAACCCATATTCATGGTTTGTTGTAGCCCAACTTCTACAAAACAGAGGGTTGGGGGGACGGGGAACAAAAAAGTTCAATGATGAAACATGTTTGGATTAAATTATTTTGCTGATACAAGTAGAGAGCACTGAATAATTCATACACATACAATGCATTCAAAAGATTATCAAAATCCTTACAATTCTGTTTATGCTTTAAGTTTATGGCATATTGGCTGTTGCTTGTTGAAGGGGAAAAAGTATTCTGAATGTGTAGATGAGACCCTGGTACTCTAGATACCAACCTCGTGACTCCTGTTTTGACTGGTGCTGCGTCCTGTACAGCTTTCTTATGATATTCAAGCAAAAGCTCGTGCAGTCGCTCCTCTCGCTTCCTTCCGCCTTCCTCCAGTGAGCGTACCGTTAGCTCCAATAGTTCTGTGGTCCTCTGGAACAATCTACAAGCATAACAAGTGGACTTTGCTGTCTCCATCTTGTCACCTGTTAGTACCCAAACGCTAATACCGGCCCCCTGCAGAGCCTCCATGGTCTCTGCTGCCTGCTCCTGAAGTCTGAGAAGCGAGATTGGAGGAACAAAATACAAAGAAAGAAAAACCAGGTCAAAAGGCTATGACACTGATTCTAAAACATACGAGTAATGTGACAACGTGACGTACCATTCAACAAGGCCACGTTGAATTTTTATGAAAAGCTAACAGAGGTGTGCAATAGAGAGAAACACATGGGACAAAAATGCACTAAATAGTACAAAAATGTACTGGAGGGACATCACAATCAATGGGACAAAAAGAATGTCACATGACTTACAACCTACCAATCAAATGACAAGGACCTATACTCAACAAAAATATAAACGCGACACTTTTGGTTTTGCTCCCATTTTGTATGAGATGAACTCAAAGATCTAAAACTTTTTCCACATACACAATATCACCATTTCCCTCAAATATTGTTCACAAACCAGTCTAAATCTGTGATAGTGAGCACTTCTCCTTTGCTGAGATAATCCATCCCACCGCACAGGTGTACCATCCCAAGATGCTGATTAGACACCATGATTAGTGCACAGGTGTGCCTTAGACTGTCCACAATAAAAGGCCACTCTGAAAGGTGCAGTTTCGTTTTACTGGGGGGGGATACCAGTCAGTATCTGGTGTGACCACCATTTGCCTCATGCAGTGCAACACATCTCCTTCGCATAGAGTTCATCAGATTGTCAATTGTGGCCTATGGAATGTTGGTCCACTCCTCTTCAATGGCTGTGCGAAGTTGCTGGATACTGGCAGGAACTGCTACACGCTGTCGTATACAATGGTCCAGAGCATCCCAAACATGCTCAATGGGTGACATGTCCGGTGAGTATGCCGGCCATGCAAGAACTGGGACATTTTCAGCTTCCAAGAATTGTGTACAGATCCTTGCAACATGGGGTCGTACATTATCCTGCTGCAACATGAGGTGATGTTCATGGATGTATGGCACAACAATGGGCCTCAGGATCTCGTCACGGTATCTCTGTGCATTCAAAATGCCATCAATAAAATGCACTTGTGTTCTTCGTCCATAACAGACGCCTGCCCATACCATAACCCCACCGCCACCATGGGCCACTCGATCCACAACATTGACATCAGAAAACCGCTCACCCACACGACGCCACACATGCTGTCTGCCATATGCCCTGAACAGTGTGAACCGGGATTCATCCGTGAAGAGAACACCTCTCCAACGTGCCAAACGCCAGCGAATGTGAGCATTTGCCCACTCAAGTCGGTTACGACGACGAACTGGAGTCAGGTCAAGACTCCGATGAGGACGACAAGCATGCAGATGAGCTTCCCTGAGACGGTTTCTGACAGTTTGTGCAGAAATTCTTTGGTTATGCAAACCGATTGTTTCAGCAGCTGTCCGAGTGGCTGGTCTCAGATGATCTTGGAGGTGAACATGCTGGATGTGGAGGTCCTGGGCTGGTGTGGTTACACGTGGTCTGCGGTTGTGAGGCTGGTTGGATGTACTGCCAAATTCTCTGAAACGCCTTTGGAGATGGCTTATGGTAGAGAAATGAACATTCAATACACGAACAACAGCTCTGGTTGATATTCCTGCTGTCAGCATGCCAACTGCACGCTCCCTCAAATCTTGCGACATCTGTGGCATTGTGCTGTGTGATAAAACTGCACCTTTCAGAGTGGCCTTTTATTGTGGGCAGTCTAAGGCACACCTGTGCACTAATCACGGTGTCTAATCAGCATCTTGATATGGTACACCTGTGAGGTGGGATGGATTATCTCAGCAAAGGCGAGGTGCTCATTATCACAGATTTAGACTGGTCTGTGAACAATATTTGAGGGAAATGGTGATATTGTGTATGTGGAAAAAGTTTTAGATCTTTGAGTTCATCTCATACAAAATGGGAGGAAAACCAAAAGTGTTGCGTTTATATTTTGTTGAGTGTATTTAGGTGTCATACAAAGAAAACACAGAAGAAGACATGCTAAATGACCCAAAGCCACAACATGCAAGATTGCCCACAGGATGCACAGAGATCCTCTAAAGTGTGTTTTTCAGACTATATTACAAGCCCCTCTCACACAGGTGTGTGATGTGCTCTGTGTAAGCCTGATCCCGTCAGATCTCAGAAGCTAAGCACTGCAGGACCTGGTTAGTACTTGGATGGGAGGCCTCTTTGGAACACCAGCGGCTGTGTGTTTCTCCAGGTTACACTGGAGTTGCGTCAGGAAGGGCATCCGGCGTAAAACTTGTACCAAATACCAATGCGGAACTGGCTGTATCTGCTATGGTGACCCCCAAAAAAAAAAAAAAAAAAAATGGGAGCAGCCAAATGGACAACAACACAGAAGGCATGTGTGTGTTTAGGGGCTTAAGTAGCACTCGCCACTATCTGCCACAAAGGAGGGGCTGCTTACAAACACTGGAGACCGAAACCAGCTTAATACTGATATTTGGTCTAGCAGGCTTACTTGAGGACAATGCTCCACACTCACTGAGAAGCTGATTGCACTGACAATATTATGGCCAAAATAGAAAGACCAACATTAGAGAATGCATTGAAACCATTGGCTTCTCTGTGTTTTTGGCTTTGGATCCAGCATGGACTGGATGATGATTTCAACCAAAGAAAAATTTCCATACCTTGAAACTACACCAATGACCCATCAAGGTTAAAAATTTGAGTCTTTGAATATAAATGAGAAGACAAAGACAGCCACAAGATGGCAGCATATTCTTTGGTAAAAACATAATCTATTCCATCAGGATTTATCTTTGATCTTTCGACATATTCTGCAGGAAAGCTTTGACATACACAAGCTCTGCATTAAATTTATTTGAAGTCTACCTTTAGCCAGCTACAGACAAGAAAAAAAAAACTAAATTCTCAGTAGATTTTTAATGAAAGGAGAAGAGGGGTGTGGTAAACAAGGGCTCTATGCAATATTCCAAAATATCACTTACTACAAGGCAGACAAACCTGCCTTCAGGTTTCACCTACAGGGGGAGGTGATGGTCTAGTGGTTAAGGTGTTGGGCTTGAGACCAGAAGATCCTGGGTTCAAATCCCCGCCTGACTGGAAAATCACTAAGGGCCCTTGGGCAAGGTCTTTAATCCCCTATTGCTCCCGGTGTGTAGTGAGCGCCTTGTATGGCAGCACCCTGACATCGGGGTGAATGTGAGGCATTATTGTAAAGCGCTTTGAGCGTCTGATGCAGATGGAAAAGTGCTATATAAATGCAGTCCATTTACAAACAACTGAATGTTGTACCCACCTATCTTCTACAGCAGTAGCTCCTATCAGAGTCATGCCCGTTTCCACCTGGTTGTACAACGCCAACAGCTTCTCATCTCTATCCTGCAGAGCAAGTCTGGCTTCTATCAGGGCTCTGTCTGCTTGGGCATATTCCTCTGCGCTCAGCTGTTTGTAGGCCACACACAGTGTCCGGTAACCCTCCTGCATAGTGACGCACAGAGTGCTGCTGTGAAATTTTTACAGCAAACTTGCCACAAAACATATGGTACACAATATGTTTGTGATTGCAAATTTAGTTTTAAACCCACTGTTGCATTGCGCTCCACATGTTTGCGAATCTTCTCGACTTCATCCTGTCTGACACGAGGGAAGATGGAAGAGTCCGCTCCCTTGCAGAAGAGCAATATATCGCCTGGAGTAGTGTGCACCAGCAGGGAAAAGCCCAAAAACACAACACAGTCAGAGATGAGGGTCATCATTATATCAGGGAGAACAAACTTAATTTTAAGCTGACCTGATTTGGTTTTCACAATTACACTCATTCTCCTCCTCACAGGGTCAAAGTTCAAAACATGTAGTTGGTCATACCTGGGGAAAGTTAGAAATAAAAACTTCAGTATAAATGTGCGTATTTTTTTTATTGAAATGGGAAAGAAAAACTACATTTCAGTTGGTCTTAAATCACTGACTTACATCTCGACAACATTGTTCCTGTTCAGAATTTTTAGAGTCTTGCTTTCAAGACCTAAAAATCTGAAGCCATATCTGTAGGTAGGGGAAAAATAGCAAGTTGTATAACATACAGCATGACAAACTGTTCCAATCAAATGTATACCATTTCACTGATACTTCTGCCATGAGGCTGCATGCTATATATAACATTTGATATAGCATCATAATGATTGTTGTCACCCTACAGCCTTCTCATTCTGACAATTTTGTTGTTGCAAGATTATATTTTTCACTTGACTATTCTACAAAAGTCTGTGATATAATTTACTAAGATTTAAGTGTTCTTATAAACAGTGAGTTTGTTGCTAGTGAGCGACATGTAGGCTTTTCATTTCAAGTTAACTCTGTTGTTTGTCTTTGCCTGTCAGTCATAAACTCTAGAAGCACAAACTCGCGCGCCAACCATCACATAACACTGATGTCAAATGTATGATATTGTCAGCTATTCTAATATGAGCTGTCAATCCACCCCAAACACACACACACACCCAATCCATACAAATCACAATGTCAATTCTAACATTGTGCAGCCCATTCTGCCAGTGGTTATGTTTTCATCTGCGCCCATAGCACAGACATTTAGCAGTTTAGTTAAAAAAAGAAAAATAAGAAAATCTAAAGCACAAATAAATTGAACTGTGACAAAGTTGAGCCTACCCTGGAATAGATATGTTTTATGCAGGAACCAGACCACTTTAAAAGAATGACTAAAACAGGGCCCCTTGGGCCTTGGTACATAAACAGATACAATGTCCTTTGAAATCTTGATCAAACTCTTTCTTTACAGTCCAACCCTTACCTCATGGCACCTTTGACCAAAGCGACTTCATCAGGTGAAGAAGCTATAAAGCCTCTCTGCTCCTGTGGCTGAAGCACCGCTTCATTCAGTCCCATACCATCCACTTGGTCGAACAGTCCATCCCGCTGGTCCTGACCCTCGTCTGTAGGCTCTTTCACCTGGACTGTGTGGCAGAGACACAAGGCACGCAGAAACAGCTCTTCTCTTTCCTAATAATAAAGCAGAAGCATATATCAACACAGTGAAATATAAATCAATTTACATTAATAGGTCATTCATATTAAAAGATAAAATAACTTTTTTCCACACCATTAAACAGGAACCAGTTGCTTGTGTTAAGAACATACAGTCACTGGTTCTCCCTCCATGTTAAGTACATGCTGACAAGTCAAAGAAAGCACACATGGGTGCCTTGTGCAGGGTTTTTCTGGGCACTGAGCTACAGTATGTAATGACCATATGTTTTGTCCATGTGATTATAATTTTTCTTTTTTTTAAACAACAGATGGAGGGACACCGCAACACTCACCCTGCCAGCTTTCTGCTGTAGTTTATTCGCAGGTCCGTCTGTAACACAAAATCCATCCAACTCTGAACTTGCCTCCCAGGACTTATACTGGAATCCGTCGATGCAGCACTCTATGAACTCCATGTTATTCTCAGTGAGAGTGCCTGTCTTGTCTGTGAAGACGTAGTCTACCTACAAGGTAACAATAGAACATCACAAACTCCATGAAACCCATGAAAAATAACTTCAACACAACATGTTACAACAGTCACATGACCAGGGTTGGTGCCTGACGCCTCTAGCCAATGCATCCAAGATGCTTACAACAGAGTGTGGGACTTGCCAACTAACCCATTTATTACAATGATATAGACAAACAGCATACAGTTTCACTGCAATAGCAGACAAAAAACACAAGGGGGAACTCCACCTACACCACACATAAATGGTCAACTCCAGTTTCTGTGAGGTCCACCCCCACTCCAGTCACATTTTTTTTTTTTAACCTGCAAGTCCGACACCTCTGTAAATGTGCTTTCATGTTTATGGACCAAGTCTCTCCACTGTATTTTTTTTTGCAAATTTTTAAATGAGATACATGGAATAAAGACATTTTTGATTAAATATAACTGTTTTAAACTTTTTTTAAAAAACATGACTGATTAATTCAAGGGTTGCCATGAATCTGAACACCAAACCTGTTCTATTTTATAGTTTCTGGGTATAAGAAATGTAAATTTTGATGATTTTTAAAAGAAAATATATGTTTCAAACCCACCAGCAGATTGTGGGATTTAAAGTTTTGAAAAGGAAGCCCAGATGATTGCACAATGACATTTTCATAATGGCGAACACCTACAAACATAACTGCATAAAACTGCTGTTATGTTTATACCTGCATAAAAGTGCTATGAAAAAGGCTTTGAAATGTTTATTTACATCATAGAGTAGTTGTCATTGTACATTTAAAGGACAATGTATACGCGCGCCAGAATGCAGGCCCTGCAACATCCGCCCACCCTAAATTAAAGACATTTTTTATGAAAACACCCACACTAAATTAAATTATGAACCCCAACACTAATGCGTTTTTCCTCATCGCTTCTACATCTTACTTGCAACCCCTTGTTGTGCATGGGGAATTTGTTTTTAAATTCAATAATTATCTTATGCATGCACACATTTTTTTTTAATCAGTAGTAGTCACATGACAATGGTGTCAATTTGATGAGAGTTTGCAGTGCAACAGCTGCCCAAAAGGAAGAACAGATCTAGCACCATCTGGCAGTAAATGGGTAAGTTACTTATGATTAAATCAGACAATTTATTGAAATATATGGAGGGGTGGCCTTGCAAGGAACATAATATTGGCTGCACGCTCGTACATCTGCCCACTCCCCTTCAGGCAGAATTTTGCACAGAAATTCATTCATTTATTTATTTATTAAAGCTCCAGGTGGCCTATTTTTTCCTCTGCAGTGTGTGCCTGCTTTCAAAACATCTTTGTACCTTCTTTAAGACTGAATAGAACCCTAATTATAGGCAATGGCTCAATTTTCAAACTTTAGTTCATCACCAAGTAATTGCACGTGTAGAATTTTTTAATTTTTTTTTTTTTAATCTATTTTTTTTTTTTTTTTGTCATTTCTACATTTTGTAACACACTGGAATCTATTCAGAGTTTACAGAAAACACACCCATAACAATGTATTGCACTGTAATTCAAACAAACAGTCATGTTAATCCATCTGTCTGACCTGTCCCAGCTCCTCATTCAGGTCAGATGTGTTAACCAGTGCTCCTTCTTTGATTTCAGGATCAAAGAAGTCCTTGTCCCAAGTGATGAAGAAAGATCCTAAAAACTTCTGCATCTCAACGGTCACATACATGGATACAGGAATGATGAAATTGAAGAGCACCATGAATGACAGGAAGTCAGTGAACATCTTTAAGTACTGTTGGACAAAGAAAAAAAACACACAAGTAAGATTTCACGTGGCATTCTTAAATCTGCATCTCACAGAATTTAAAATACTATAAAAGCAGATGTGAAACTCGTTGGTAGATAATCAACTCTGCGAACCTACACTAAAATTCAAGAGTGCCAGCTGAATGCTATCACTAGATTACTCATAAACCCCAACATAAAAACATTACGACCATGAAATGTTGTTGTTGTGTTCACCAAGGACAGAACGTGAGCAACCAGAGAGAGAACTCTCCCAGCCCCCAAAGCGGTGTTTATCAGTGTGAATTACAAGTGGGGCTTTTAAAATGGGGCTGCACCATCAGACGTTAAAACCCTTCATGTGATACAGTATTCACTTTAAGTTTCTATCAACAAACATTAAAATTATACAGCTTCAATGTTAAAATCGACAGTCATTCTTTTTATCACTTTGGTGATATCACTTTTGTCACTTAGTTATTTTGCAAAGTACTGAAATCTTGTGCACGATACGGTGAAAATATTTAGCATATTTAACTGATAGCAGGTATCAGTTTTCCATGCTATTAACTGATTTGCTTTGACCTCCACTTTGGCCAGGGTTCAGTGTTTTAAAAACAGTTTATACTGACCACATTGGCATCTTTTTCTCTCTGGGTTTTCTGGTTGTACCAAGGCTCATCCTGCCCAGGCTTGTTCTGCCACACGTACTTAAGTGTAGTGCACACAAGGGCCTTGCTCAGTAAAATACAAAGGTAAACCAGGAGGAAGGCATTGATAGACCTAAAACAAAACAAAATGAGTCAGTACTGTGGACACTTCTTAGAGGTGTTTAAATTTGAGGGGAAAAACAAAACAAAAATCTTACTTCTCCACGACTGAGCGTTTTTGAGACTTGCCCTGATAGTTGAGAGCCATCTTGGTCTCCATGCCAGTGTAAACAGCAACACCTAGAGGACAGAGAGAAGGAGCATATCAAGTGGGGATGTTTCATGAAATGAGACTTACTTTGCAACAGTAAAATATCATTGTTTGACTTACCAAAAATTCTCTGAGTGTTCTTCAAAGTTGCCCCTTTCAGAAGTAGGTTTTCTGGGCCCAAAGATCTACAGAGTTACATATTAACACAGGCTTAGTCAGTCATCCACTAATTGACAACGTGGCATGCAAGAAGGCCTCAAGTTTAAAATATGCAGCAACAACATGGGTGGTGTCTGGGTCTACACTGGACTTTGTTCTTAATGAACTACACTACAATTTTGTTAATGTGCCGTTAAAAATCAAACAATGTTAATTGGCTATGTGACTGTGACAGAAGCAGTGGCCATCGCTGTGGCAGCCTGTCCAATTTTAATGCTCATCTTCACAGAAGGATCAATAAAATAATGATTTGTTTGCAATACAAAGGGAAACAAATGAGTGTGTAAGCAACTATGTTTTGATTTGCTCTCACTGAGTTGTATGTGCTTGAATGGACTCACCTGACCACAGGCTCCTGATCCTTTTTGTAGATATGCATACGGCCAACGAACCTACAAGAATCAAATTTCAAATATTTTTAGAAACTTAATAAAAACAATTCATTCTAGTCAAAACTATGATATGGTCTTGTGTGATTACGTACTACCAAAAGGTTGTGACTTCACTAAATAGTCACAATATACTATCATAACCCTGGGGCCCATGGTCACTTCAGTCCTTCCCAGACCATTTTTATGTAAAGACAAAACTCGATGGGTGAGGTATGCAAGCGCAGTTGTGCGATAGAGCCATCGTGATGAGCTCATACACTGAACAAAACCCACGCAAGTTTTGTCTTTACATAAAAATACAGTAACGTATCTTTTCAAGTTTAAAAAAGTAAAGACTTGCATGTACATGCTGTCTTTAAAGCAGAATATTGTCATCAGATGATGGGGAGATTGTCTTGATGGGGAGATCGACAATTATGAGATTGTCGATTTGCGCTATGGGGAGTGCAACTCAACAGGGGAGCTCATCTCGAGAGGACACCGGTCCCAAGCCCGGATAATTGAGGAGGGTTGCGTCAGGAAGGGCATTCGGTGTAAAACATGTGAAAATTAAAGATGCAGATTACAAATCGAATTTCCATACCAGATCAGTCGAGGCCTGGCTTAACAACAACCGCCATCAGTGCTGTTGCCCAACAGGGTGCTAGCGGAAATTGGGCTACTGTTGGGAAAAGAAGGAGAAGAGGAGGAAAACCTGTCTAGAGACAGCAGGATTTTCTCCTGCTGTCTCTGGACAGGTTTTCCTCCTAGTGGAAAACCTGTCCAGAGACAGGTTTAGAAACTACAATAGTGAAAGTCAGGACTTTGAATGTTGGCAGTGTGGTAAAGGGAGAGAAGTTGGCTGATATAATGGAGAGGAGAAAAGTAGACATATTCTGTGTGCAAGAGACCAAGTGGAAGGGAAGTAAAACCAGGCGCATAGGCTGTGGGTTCACGCTGTTGTAAAGCAGAAAGTTCCCCCGTCATGTTCAAAGCACAAACGTATCTAGGGATGGGCATTGATAAGATTTTATCGATATCGATACCATTATCAATTCTGCTTATCGATCAGATTCCTTATCGATTCCCTTATCGATACTACTTGTGAATTTTCTGTGTACTAAAAATAGGTTTTACAGGTTTTCTTTGTCAACAACATTATTGAGTCTTAAAGTAAATAAATATGAAAATGGTCACTGGATCCTTAACTCTGGGCATAAATAAACCCTACATGGTGGATCCTTGATCTCTGGACATTAATAAACAAAATCTGTAGTTTTTGTCAAAAGCATTTCCTTTCAGACATTATTGGCATGAATGTCACTCCATACATCTGAGCTGAGCTCTTGCAGCTGTGCTGTGCTGCACATCAGGATGTAATTCATGAAGAGCGCAGGACGTCTCATTTTGGGAGGAAAAAACGTTTTAGTCGATTGTAGTTTATTGTCTGTATTACAACGTTTGGAAAGAGGTGTCATTTTATTTAAAGCGGCGATTCGCTTTGAAGTTATTAATTCTGACCAGACTCTAATGTGATTCGACAGAGAGTGGCACAGCGTTTGGAGCTGTGCGAATGGAACAGAGGATGATTCTCATTTCTTGACTGCAACAAGACAAGAGTCCCAGTTAGTGACTTTAATCCACACAAAAGTGACTCACAATCAACATATTTTAATGGCTTTGAGAGGGGTTAAGAAGCGGACTTGCCCCTTCTGAAAAGCGCCGAAGCAATGAACCAACGATGCAGCGGTTTGAAGCACTGCTTCATTGGTTCAACCTTCTAAGTGGAGTAGCGCTGCAGAAGCAGTTGATTACAGACCCTCTGCAGGGTCTGTAATCAACATAGAGAAATTATCATTTTCCCGACAAACACCCTCAAAAACAACGGCCCCTCTGAAGAACCGATAAGGGAATCGTTAAGCAAAAAAAGCTATTGATATCGGTGGATTGAATCATTTCTTAATGACACCCGAAAAGAACCCATCCCTAATAGCAGATCATCATATTGGAAAATTTATCCGTCAAGAATTTTTGGCTTCTCATGTCAACCTAAAGCTTTATATAGTGGCTAAATAACTTGATTATTTTAATGGTGAGACCTGATCATCTCATCAGTACTTGCTTTGGGTGTAATATAAGCAAAAACAACCCATTCTGCCGATTGCCATCCATCCATCCATTTTCTTCCGCTTTATCCGGAGTCGGGTCGCGGGGGCAGCAGCTCAAGCAAAGCCGCCCAGACCTCCCGATCCACACACACCTCCCCCAGCTCCTCCGGGGGATCCCCAAGGCGTTCCCAAGCCAGCCGAGAGATGTAGTCCCTCCAGCGTGTCCTGGGTCTTCCCCGGGGCCTCCTCCCAATGGGACGTGCCTGGAACACCTCTCCAGCGAGGCGTCCAGGGGGCATCCAGAAAAGATGTCCGAGCCACCTCAACTGACTCCTTTCGATGTGGAGGAGCAGCAGCTCGACTCCGAGCTCCTCCCGAGTGACAGAGCTCCTCACCCTATCTCTAAGGGAGCGCCCAGCCACCCTGCGGAGGAAACTCATCTCGGGCGCTTGTACTCGCGATCTCGTTCTTTCGGTCATGAGCGAAATCTCATGACCATAGGTGAGGATGGGAACGTAGATCGATCGGTAAATCGAGAGCTTTGCCCCCCTACTCAGCTCTCTCTTCACCACGACGGTCCGATACAGCGACCGCATCACTGCAGATGCTGCACCGATCCGTCTATCGATCTCACGCTCCATCTGTCCCTCACTCGTGAACAAGACCCTGAGATACTTAAACTCCTCCACTTGAGGCAAGGACACTCCACCGACCTGAAGAGGGCAAAGCAGCTTTTTCCGGTCGAGAACCATGGCCTCGGATTTGGAGGTGCTGATTTTCATCCCGGACGCTTCACACTCGGCTGCAAACCGCCCCAGTGCACGCTGAAGGTCCTGATTTGACAAAGCCAACAGAACCACATCGTCCGCAAACAGCAGAGATGAGATTCTGTGGTTCCCAAACCAGACCCTCTCTACACCCTGGCTGCGCCTAGAAATTCTGTCCATAAAAATAATGAACAGAACCGGTGACAAAGGGCAGCCCTGGTGGAGGCCAACGTGCACTGCAAACAGGTTTGACTTACTACCAGCAATGCGAACCAAGCTCCTGCTGCGGTCGTACAGGGACCGGATAGCCCTTAGCAAAGGACCCCAGACCCCGTAATCCCGGCGCACTCCCCACAGGGCTCCCGAGGGACACGGTCGAACGCCTTCTCCAGATTCAAAAAACACATGTGGACTGGTTGGGCGAACTCCCATGAACCCTCGAGCACCCGATGGAGCGTGTAGAGCTTGTCCAGTGTGCCGCGACCAGGACCAAAACCACACTGCTCCTCCTAAATCTGAGGTTCGACCATCGGTCGAATTCTCCTCTCCAGTATTCTGGAATAGACCTTACCGGGGAGGCTGAGGAGTGTGATCCCCCTATAGTTGGAACACACCCTCCGGTCCCCCTTCTTAAACAGAGGGACCACCACCCCGGTCTGCCAATCCAGAGGCACTGTCCCCGATCGCCACGCGATGTTGCAGAGGCATGTCAGCCAAGACAGTCCCACAACATCCAGAGACTTAAGGTACTCAGGACGGATTTCATCCACCCCAGGAGCCTTGCCATCGAGGAGCTTTCTAACCACCTCGGTGACTTCGGCCTGGGTAATGGATGAGTCCGCCTCTGAGTCCCCAGTCTCTGCTTCCTCTTCGGAAGATGTGACAATGGGATTGAGGAGATCCTCGAAGTACTCCTTCCACCGCCCGACAACATCCCCAGTCAGGGTCAACAGCAGGGTCAACAGCGGTCCCCACCCGCACCGTAAACAGTGCTGGTGGAGAGCTGCTTCCGCCTCCTGAGGCGTCGGACGGTTTGCCAGAATCTCTTCGAGGCCAACCGATAGTCCTCCTCCATAGCCTCCCCGAACTTCTCCCAGACCCGAGTTTTTGCCTCTGCAACCGCATGGGCTGCAGCACGCTTGGCATGCCGGTACATGTCAGCTGCCTCTGGGGTCCCACCTACCAACAAAGATAAGTAGGACTCCTTCTTCAGCTTGACGGCATCCCTTACTTCCGGTGTCCACCACCGGGTTCGGGGATTGCCGCCGCGACAGGCACCAGAGACCTTGCGACCACAGCTATGAGTGGCCGCATCGACAATGGAGGTGGAGAACATGGTCCACTCGGACTCCATGTCTCCAACCTCCCCCGGGATCTGGGAGAAGCTCTCCCAGAGGTGGGAGTTGAAGACCTCGCTGACAGAGAGTTCCGCCAGTCGTTCCCAGCAGACCCTCGCAATACGTTTGGGCCTGCCAGGTCTGACCGGCTTCCTCCCCTCCCAGCGGATCCAACTCACCACCAGGTGGTGATCGGTCGACAGCTCTGCCCCTCTCTTCACCCGAGTGTCCGAGACACGTGGCCGAAGGTCAGATGATACGACTACAAAGTCGATCATGGACCTCCGGCTCAGGGTGTCCTGGTGCCACGTGCACTTATGGACACCCTTGTGCCGTGAGAGACCTGTCCCCGACCCGAAGGCGTAGGGACGCGACCCTCTCATTCACCGGAGTGAAATCCAACACATGGCGACTGAGCTGGGGAGCAATAAGCAATGCGACCTTGGCTCTCCGCCTCTCCCCGTAGGCAACGCCAGAAAAATGAAGCGTCCAGCCCCTCTCCAGGAGTTGGGTACCAGAGCCCAAGCTGTGCGTGGAGGTGAGCCCGACTATCTCTAGTCGGTATCTGTCAACCTCCCGCACAAGCTCAGGCTCCTTCCCCCCTAGCGAGGTGACATTCCACGTCCCAACAGCCAGGGGCTGTGAGCATGGACCGGGCCGCCGGGCCACCCGCCCTCGACCGCCACCCAATCCTCTCTGCACCTGACCCCCATGGCCCCCTCTGCAGGTGGTGAACCCACAGGAGGGCGGGCCCACATCGCTTTTCGGGCTGAGCCCGGCCGGGCCCCAAGGGCTAAGGCCCGATCACCAGGCACTCGCGCGCGAGCCCCAACCCCCGGCCTGGCTCCAGGGTGGGGCCCCGCCTCCGCCATACCGGGCGACGTCTCGGTCCTTGATTTTTTACTGGTTGAGGTTCTGATTGTCATCCATTCCACCTATAGTTCCGGTGATTAGTAGCTCTCTGAAGAAAGCTGACAGGTTTGACTACGAGCCCAAAACCGCCAGCAGGTTTCATATTTGGGCGACACCGCAAGTTTGCATTTTTAGATATATAATAGCCATATAACTAACAAATTATTAACCTTGCTTGTTCGGTCTGTACGAGATTATCAGACCTTTGTGTTTTTCTAATAGACCTTGCTCACGCTCAGTCCATACTGTCAACACCTCAGTCTGATATTTTCCCATACAGACTTCACGCTAAGTTAATAACCTTTTATTATTATTATCATTATCATCACGACTGTGATTTTTCAGCACGTAAGTCGCGCTGGAGTCTAAGTCACAGGACCTAACAAAATAGTATATATATATAAAAAAAGGCCATGACTTATATTCTGAAAAAATGGTGGCTCTTTGTATATTTTCATTCAGTCTGATAATAATAGATTGGGTATGAACTCGAGGTGTCCTTTGCAGAGCTCATTTACGTCACGAATTGCAATTACTCATTGACCTAAAATACAGAGCAGGGAATAAGCATCTGCAGATGCATGGTGGCACCGTAACTTACTTAACATGTCTCAGAAGACTACACCAATAGAGACTGAAGTGGCCCAGATTCAATATTTACACTACCCCATCTTTTTCACCTCTCCCCTCCCTGTGAGGCCATAAAATCTCAACCCATAACCCCTCCATCAGATATGGGAAAGTATCATATGAAGCTGTAGATCAGCTCAATATCTAATTTCTGGTCAAACAGTGAGGGCCAGGGTGGATATTGTGTCAGGGATCTCCAACATCTGAATGATACATACTGCTATGTCACAAGGCGTTACATGGACCATTACTAACCTGTATTCCATTTGGATAGAGAACAATTTTAAAGGTGGGATCCAGAACTGAAAACTTTAAAATAGCAACTGAAAAGAACTGTGGCTTGAAGCTCTGTTCGAGATATGGCTTTAGTCAAGTATCATCTGTTCATATTCACTCATCCAAATATATCACTTGACTTATGCAGAAAATATTCCTTGATATGTATACTGCATAGCTTTGCTACCATTTTTTATTATGTTATAAAGGTTTCTTTTTTATTGCGGCTCATGACCGCATATGACTGATGTGTTTCACTGCACATTTGTGAGCTTAAACTGTTATGAGTTTAAAAAAAATACACAATTAGGTGGCCTGTCTTCACAGAACATCACCCTGATTTATGCAAAAGCCTTGTGGAAATATCGCAAATAGATTTTTCCCCAGCCAGTTAAAAGACTTTTCATTGTCAGTTCAGCGAATACATTCCCCAACCAACCACAGGCAAAGCATGTATGTCGTGTAAATCTGTTGGGACTGCACGGAGGAGTGCCTACTTATAAAGGTCAGGCTGTGGCTGTTCACACTCAACAGTGGCGCTGAAAGAATCCAGATCCTTCTCCATGTCTGGCACTGTGTAATGTGTCTGAAAATTGAAGACACACAGAGGCAAGTATTCCTTAGCTCTCTTTCTATCCAAAATACAGCCAGCCAGCCAGCCAGCCAGCCAGACAGACAGAAATCTACACAACATTGAAAATGGTGACAAACGTGGTTAAATTGCCTTAGAAATTAACTGGAGTTTTAAAAAAAATTCAAGGCAAGGACAGACAGTAAATTATGAAAAAATTCATTTGCAAATCGCAAAATAAATTATTCCTAAAGTTTATGCAAACAAATACCATGATGATACTGTACACCATATAGCAAATTTAGAGGAACAAAATACTTTATGGTTGGATTCTCCATCCAGACTAGCTGTGGTCACAAAGCACGTTTCGTCATCTCGACTGGACTGCAGCAGTATTAAATCACAGGGAAAGGTCTCTTCCTCATCCACCTCCACAATATCTCCAACCTGGTGAGCAGAACAACAAAAATGCTACCTTTTAATGAGGTTTCACGGTTTTGCAATTACTACAAAGAGAATCTAAGCCTTCTATCCAACTTTAACTCATGTTGACACCAAATCAGTGTGATTTGTATTTTGACAGAAGGTAAAATTACAACCAGAACTACTTACAGAAGTTGTGGCCTAAAGGTTGAAGAAGCAGCCTCATAACTATTGTGTTGTGGTTCAAACACATGACTGATCAGATAAAATCAGGTGGAGGACGAAGAACAGTATTCCCTTCCCCTCATTATTTAAATTTCCAGCTCCTGAGTGGTCAAAACATATGTTCAGGTGTACTGAGAAGCAACCAGGGGAAACTGGAAATTTACACGTGTAAATAAGCTGTATGAAAAATAAAGTACTACTTTTAATGCAATGTCCCTGTGTAAATAAAATATCAAGTTTCCTGATCATGCGAATAGGATATCTATAAGTATACTAGGGTGTTTCACAGTTATACAGTAGGGGGTGGGAAGAAGAGACTACTATTTTTTATATCCAAAGGTAGGAAATAGGTCAACTTTATAATAAAAGAGTGAAAATTTTCGGCAGCTTCTTCAAAACTTTAAGCAGCTTCTTCAAATTTACATGACTTAAGTACATGAGCGTTAGAACAAAGTTTGCTTCTAAGTATTTCTGTCCATTTTTTTTTCTACAATGAGGTAAAACCTTTTGTAGAGTATGCCATCTGTGTACCTGGAAAATAAAATGGAAAAATTGTAAATGCAGGTTACAAGGATTACAACTCCTACAGTCCTTTAGCAATGAAGGTGTCATTTTAAATTGACTTTCAATGAATAATAAGTTACATTTTCTACAAATTGGTTTCTGCTTCCGATAGGAAATCAATAGCTCTACACTGTCCAGTATTAACACTCAAGCCCACAAATTACTCCAATTTCAAGGTAAGGAGTGATGTGATAATGTCACCAAAGACCAACCTCGAGAAAAAAAAAAACTAAACCTGGAAAGACTATTTGGTCACACAGTAGCCTAAAGGACATAAGCTAAATATCACTAGTCGCTGCATTTCTTGTTTTCATTGTACTGAAAACATACTAAACTGTGGTTTTTGTGTACAGTTACACATCTTTTTCTTTTTACACATACAAGTCATTTTGGATTATAAATTGCAGGACCTCCCATGCTAGTACAAAAAAAAAACAAAAAAAAAAAACTGCAATTTATAGTCCGGAAAATACCATACAAATGCTAGGAGAGAGCTTTTATTGTATTTATGTAAGCTTCCTTTGAAAATTGTTAAAATCTACTAGTCTACAAAAGCTCATAGGGTGTGCTTTCCTTGACAGATTTGTGAAATATCAACCTTCTTGAGGAGCGATGAACGGGCCACATTATAAGTGGCAGAAACATGGTGTCTTAGACCTTTCCCCAGTTGAGAGTTTTTCCAAGTTTACATAGACGATTTCATTTATACCGCTCTCAAACCATCTCTTCTGTCTGTTTAAAATGTGCATGTTATTGTCCTCAAAAGTACAAAAATTAAAGTACAGTGCAGAGTTCTGACCTGAGGTGTTGCTCAATCTATGCTGGACCATAGTTGTGTAGTGACCGTTTAGGTTCTCCAATGCAGAAGTCTGAGCACTCACCATAGCAACCAACAGCATTATCTATATTAGAGTCAAATGCTTTGGATAGACAAGAATCTGTCTTAGTGGGTTAACTGGTTTGAGTAAAAACTTTTCCAAAGATTCTCTTGAGCTTCTTATTTATACTATATATAAATGATATAAGTTGGGTGTCAAGAGTACTGAGGTGTGTCCTTTTTGCAGATGACACAACTGTGTTTTGTAGTGGTGATAATCTTGAACAGCTTTTGGATACGGTGGAAAATGAATTGGATAAATTCAAGGCTTGGTTTAACGCTAATAAATTGTCACGTCACCTTGGAAAAACTAAATGTATTATATTTGGAAATAAATTTGTACCTAAATGTAAAAATGTAACCATTAACAATATGGAAATAGAGACAGTGACTGAGAATAAATTCCTTGGTGTTATAATTGATAATAAACTCAGCTGGAAACCGCATATAAATTATATAAAATTGAAAATGTCAAAATCTATCGCCATCATGTACAGGGTCAAGTACACACTGTTACAGGAAGGATTACTCACTTTATATCATTCTTTAGTAGTATCATATATGACATATTGTGTGGAGTCTTGGGGTAACACTTATAAATCAAATACCAATCAAGTATTTCTCTTACAAAAACATGCCATTAGAATTATTTGTAACAAACATTATCTTGAGTCAACGCATTCTTTGTTTATGATTTTAAATTTATTGAAATTTAGAGATTTAGTGGATTATATCACAATACAAACTTTGTACAAAGCAAATAATCAAGCCTTACCACTTTATGTCCAGAACCTGTTCAAGATAAGGGATTCTGGATATAGTTTACGAGGATGTGCTGTATTTAAGAGGCCTCCCGTACGCACTAATATAAAGGGTTTTTGTGTTTCAGTTAAGGGGGTGAAGATTTGGTATAAATGTCCTGTTGAAATTAGATTATGTAGTTCTTTAGTTTGTTTTAAGAAACGTTATAAAAATCTATTAATTTCTGGATATATTGGAAAAGGAAATTGAATTTAATGTATAAATATGATGTATAAATTTGTTAATGTATGGTATGTATCTGTGGGGAATGTATGTATATATAGGAGTGTGAGCAAAAATGGATATGTATTTATGAGTCCTATTTTTTTTTGAGTATAAGTGTAAAATGTGTTGGACTGGATTTTTGGTATAGGGGTGGGTAACTTATAAGCTTTGCTTCTTCCCACCCCTTTTCAGACACACAGTGCAAATTTTGGTTTTGGTTTTTGTTTTGATATGTTGTGTCTGTACTGTGTTGATGCTGAAATAAATTTCATTAATTCATTCATTAATTCATTCATTCATTCATTGCTGGATCTAGATGCTGAATTGTCAAAGTTGCAATTGGAATATCCACAACTGCATTCCATTTTCCCAGTGGAAGGTCACGCACAATTAATTTTTATGAGTTTGATGCTAAAGTTTGGTTCAGTCAGTCTAATGACCTAAAAAAATGAGCTGAACAAACAGATATGTGCTGAGCTGTACTTGCAACAGGCATGTGACTCAAAAATGTTACCACAAACACATTTAACCTTTTGAAATAGACATTTTACTGAAGCAACAAATATACAGATTTGCTACTGCAAACAGGATTTCCACTAGGACCACCTTGTTGGTCTGGTAGTGACCATGCAGACCATGCAGTACCGTATGTCCTGCTATTTGTGAATTCCAAACACGTTCATGTTAGACTACACCACGTACTGCTATTTATTTCAGGAAGTGGCATTTTTGAATACAAGCTGGTAACCACTCTTTTTGGATAGAATAAACTGTCCTGAATCTTGAAAAAATGGATACCAAGCTCAAATAAAAAAAAAAAAAATTCTTTGGAAAAATGTACTTCGAAATGTATCCTTAAATAGGCAAAATTTCATAGTACAACCCCTGGCAATAATTATGGAATCACCGGCCTCGGATGATGTTCATTCAGTTGTTACATTTTTTAGAAAAAAAGCTTTTCACAGACATGACACAAAACTAAAGTCATTTCAAATGGCAACTTTCTGGCTTTAAAAAACACTAACAAATCAAGAAAAAAAAAAATTGTGGCAGTCAGTAACGGTTACTTTTTTAGACCAAGCAGAGGGAAAAAAATATAGACTCACTCAATTCTGAGGAATAAATTATGGAATCACCCTGTAAATTTTCATCCTCAAAACTAACACCTGCATCAAATCAGATCTGCTCGTTAGTCTGCATCTAAAAAGGAGTGATCACACCTTGGAGAGCTGTTGCACCAAGTGGACTGACATGAATCATGGCTCCAACACGAGAGATGTCAACTGAAACAAAGGAGAGGATTATCAAACTCTTAAAAGAGGGTAAATCATCACGCAATGTTGCAAAAGATGTTGGTTGTTCACAGTCAGCTGTGTCTAAACTCCGGACCAAATACAAACAACATGGGAAGGTTGTTAAAGGCAAACATACTGGTAGACCAAGAAAGACATCAAAGCGTCAAGACAGAAAACTTAAAGCAATATGTCTCAAAAATCGAAAATGCACAACAAAACAAATGAGGAACGAATGGGAGGAAACTGGAGTCAACGTCTGTGACCGAACTGTAAGAAACTGCCTAAAGGAAATGGGATTTATATACAGAAAAGCTAAATGAAAGCCATCATTAACACCTAAACAGAAAAAAACAAGGTTACAATGGGCTAAGGAAAAGCAATCGTAGACTGTGGATGACTGGATGAAAGTCATATTCAGTGATGAATCTCAAATCTGCATTGGGCAAGGTGATGATGCTGGAACTTTTGTTTGGTGCCGTTCCAATGAGATTTATAAAGATGACTGCCTGAAGAGAACATGTAAATTTCCACAGTCATTGATGATATGGGGCTGCATGTCAGGTAAAGGCACTGGGGAGATGGCTGTCATTACATCATCAATAAATGCACAAGTTCACATTGATATTTTGGACACTTTTCTTATCCCATCAATTGAAAGGATGTTTGGGGATGATGAAATCATTTTTCAAGATGATAATGCATCTTGCCATAAAGCAAAAACTGTGAAAACATTCCTTGCAAAAAGACACATAGGGTCAATGTCATGGCCTGCAAATAGTCTGGATCTTAATCCAATTGAAAATCTTTGGTGGAAGTTGAAGAAAATGGTCCATGACAAGGCTCCAACCTGCAAAGCTGATGTGGCAACAGCAATCAGAGAAAGTTGGAGCCAGATTGATGAAGAGTACTGTTTGTCACTCATTAAGTCCATGCCTCAGAGACTGCAAGCTGTTATAAAAGCCAGAGGTGGTGCAACAAAATACTAGTGATGTGTTGGAGCGTTCTTTTGTTTTTCATGATTCCATAATTTTTTCCTCAGAATTGAGTGATTCCATATTTTTTTCCCTCTGCTTGGTCTAAAAAAGTAACCGTTATTGACTGCCACAATTTTTTTTCCTGATTTCTTATAGTGTTTCTTAAAGCCAGAAAGTTGCCATTTGAAATGGCTTTAGTTTTGTGTCATATCTGTGATCTGCTTTTTTTCTACAAAATTAAACAACTGAATGAACATCCTCCGAGGCTGGTGATTCCATAATTTTTGCCAGGGGTTGTATTTCAGTATTTCAGCCAACGGCCTTTGCTAATGATGTCTAGCATGTACAATGTGATGTTATATTGCTGTGTCAGTTTTGAATATTGTTTAATAATGTAATAATAAGTCTTGCATTTGTGCAAAAGCAGCAGGACATGGTCGACGTCTGAATGACAGCTCATAAAATGTGTTCTCTCACCAACAAGCATGCACGTTGTTATTATGTGGATGTTGAATATGTGTTTTTAATTCTTATTTTGGTCTAATGTTCATTTATGTTCTAGGGGTTGGTTAGGTTAGACCTTACTTGTATGAAGTGCCTTGAGGCAGCTTTGTTGTGATTTGGCAGTATATAAATGAAACAAATTGAAAAGAATTGAATTACGTGTTGGTCACGATTTCAAAAACATAACCTGGACATCAGAATACATGGACCGTTTAGTTAGTAGTTTGTTCCTCATAAGCTTTATTCCCGTGACCACTGTTAAATAAGTTACAAACATCAGTTATAACTTCTTAATGAAATGGTATAGAACATGTAGAAGTGAAAAATTAAGATGATCATTGTGTTTACTCAACATTTTAAGAGTAATATATTTGTCATGATGTTATTCAGGAAAATACATAGAAATGTTGAATGTTTTACTTAACATTTGATGTTTATCTACTGTTTACGTTTCTTGTCCATTTAGAAGATAAAAATAAAAATGTTAGCTTAGTATTTTTTCATGAGCTGGACCATTTGAACAAGTTAAAAACAATACGAATATACTTCTACTCAAAAATGGCAGTTAACCTTTTATAAAGCCACTTTTCATGAATTCTGTCTAGACTATGTCACGCAGACAGCAAATTTTCTTTGGCCATGTCTCCATTCACATATTTATTCAAGTGGTGTTTACTACACAGAAAGCTGCTGAAACGTACCTTGATCTTCTCACTCTCTTTACGTATCCTCCGGCCTCCTTCCAGCACCGTCACTGGGTACTTATTCACCTCTTTGTCAGCTTTATGTCTCAGCCAGTCCTCATATCCCTGCAGCAAAATATTGAAATTGTAATTGCTTTATTTTTCAAATGTAACAAAAGCACCTTTATCACATATACAAGTACACATGGAACACATGGCAACTCCCAATAATGGCATGTGAGAGGTCTGTTGGGTTCTCACAATTTACAAGAGTGCAAAATGAGGATCTCTACAGTAATTTAGTGTGTGCAATTAGCACATCAGCGGGATCAGGCACAGTATCTACTGTAGTACAAGAGGACGATGACAGACTAGCAGTTTATAACAATAAAATGGCAAGAATTTTACAGATAATTAAAAAAAAAAAGTTAAAAATGCTCTGGAGATGCCATGCAGTGAGACAAAGTGTAGTGTAGACTTCAAAAATATCTTAAAATAGCAACACTGATAAAGAAGATGGTGCAGTGATGCAGAACTGAAGCCAACGTGTGTGCCAAGGCAGCTAGAGCCAGAAAGCAGGTTCACAAGGAACGGTGATGGCAGAGATAGCAAATGTCTCCTTGCAAGATCCAGAGAAATGTTGCCAGGAAGATGGAAAGGAGAGGCATTCCATGTACAATTGGAAGAACTGTATACTTCTTCACAACATGACTATGTCAGGCCATTTTAGCATCCCAATTCAAAAACTGGCCAACAGCACTGTAGCAGTATCAATGTGTCCCACATATTTTGTAAAGGAAGCCCACCCATTATTGTACATTTCAAAGCCCTGTCAGCGGGCTAACGAAAAGTACAATCCTAAAACAATACATCTAAAGCTGGGACATGGTACAAAACAAAGACACACTCCCCTTGATGATATGCATCTGTGTAACAGAGTTGCTCTCTCTCTCTCTCTCTTCATTTGCTCAGACTCCCAGAGAGCCCATTTCCTTTTCACCCAAATCAGAATTCACCACCGAAGCACATTAATGTAGAACCAAAGAGAGCTTTAGCCACAAAATTCACAGCAAGGGAGTTACTATATGAAGGAAGGGTAAACTTATGTGTGATATAAGAGGAAGATTATAATACACTCACTGAAAAAATGAGGATATGAGGACATTAGAATTGAAACAAAAAAATGTATATCAACATCCATGTGGTGCAGTGTCATACCTGCTTGATAGCTGTCACAGTAATCACAAAAAATAAAGGTAGACCACTGGTGACTGGGCTGGTGGGGGTGTCCACTATCACCTAGGGAAAAAAAAACAGAAAAATCACTTCTGAGAAATGCTAAGAGGACAAGACAAATTTTGTTCTGAACAGGGAGGGGGTGAGGTTCTACTACACAGGAGTTTTAATCAAGGGGCCAAAAGATCAAGCGATTAACCTCCAGGTCAGCTATGATGTGTGTCAAGAAGTAAGAGCCAACACAGAACATTTTTGGACTCGCTTCACCAAGCTGTGTGTGTAGATAGTGTGAGGGAATTTAGTGGATGGCGTGCATGTGGTCCATATCTGTACTCAGCAGGGTTGTAACAATATGATCAGCTAACAATTAATTTCACAGCTGTATGTTTTTCATCAAATCTTGAATAGAGGGAGGTGGGGAAAAAGTGTTCATATTTATTCCTCTCTTTCTACAAAATGGGCAAACATGTTTTAATATAGATTTCAGTGCAAAATGCAAAAAAAAAAAAAAAAAAAAAAAAGGATAATTGGCAAATAATAATAAAAAAGCCTTTTAAATAAAGTATTAAGAGTAAGAGATCTAGTAAGTGAAGTCCAGTCAGAGCATGCTCTGGTGCTGCACTTTGTCCTAACACCATGGAACCCTCCCAGGTCCTGGATGGCAACCACCCTTACAGACATCAATCTTATCTAGTAAGATGAGTTCATACTAATCATCCCCCACTGGAATATTAATTTTGAGCCTAACCTTATGCCAATATACACACAACCATATATACACGTCCTCTATTTGATCCATGAAAAACATACTTAGAAATGTATGTATCCCTAAAGAGGCAAAAATTCATATTTCAGTGTTTCAACCAATGCCCTTTGCTAATGATGTCCAGCATGTGCAACGTGATCTTATATTGCTGTCTCAGTTGTGAATATATAATTGAAATGTAATCAGCGTGCAGACCTCAAAAACTTTTAAAATATGACTGGAGAGGAAGGAGTAAAAGCGACAACTGACCAATCACAGCCCTTGCGGTTTTGGTCGTTTCGAGAGGGTTCGCAGCCATGCAGAAGGCTCTGATGTAAAGTAAAGATGGGGCAGATCAGATCCAATATCGGTATCGGCGTCCGATACCAACATATTTCACACATCGGGAATTTCCGATACAACCTGCAGAGTTTTCCGATATAGGAAAACTCTGAAACATCTGTGACCACAAGTGTTGCTTTGCTGCAGAGTGCGGGGAAGAGAATTTCTAAACAGAGGTGTGTCTCTCACTGAGACGCAGTGCTGTAATGTGAGACATCTCTGTTTGAGTCTCTTCCGCAGTTAGCAGATAGCTAACAGGCGAACATTGAGGAATTCTGTCACCGACATGTCAGCTGAACACCGCAAATTCAAGACAGCAACATGAAATGTTTGCAAAGCCTTTGAACTGAGAAGCGGATGCCCCGTTGTGACCTGAATCAAACATTTGAGAAAGCGCCACATTAAACAATGCAAGGATTTTTTAACCAGAGCAGAAAGACAAAATCAGCCAGGGTACAATGATTTACTCAGACTGACTTCAAAAATTAGTAAATTAAGTACTTTTTTTGTGTGTGTGTGTGTGTGTTTTTTTTTTTGGGGGGGGGGGGGGGGTAGAAATGAGGAAAAGCACTCTGTGACCATCCTGAAAATGCCTCAAGTAGTCAGAGAGGGTGTGCCATCTCGTGTTTAAGAGATGAAACTTTAGCCACTGACCCAACAACAAATAAATGTACTTATTTCTTTCACTAAAACATCAAATCTAGGCTTGCATCTTAGATGTGCTTTCTGGCAAATTGTCGCTGAACTTTGAGGTCTCCTTTTTAAGAAAATCCTTCTCTATACCACTTCATCATGAAGCTGTATAACTAAAGATACAAAATACAGTGGGGAAAATAAGTATTTGACCCCTTGTCAGTTTTGCAGGTTTTCCCACCTACAAAGAATGGAGAGGTCTGTCATTTTTATCGTAGGTATACTTCAACTGTGAGAGACAGAATCTAAAAAAAAAAAAAAAAATCCAGAAAATCACATTGCATGATTTTTAAATAATTAATTTGCTTTTTATTGCATAAAATAAGTATCTGACCCCCTACTAACCAGCAAGAATTCTGGCTCACACAAACCTGTTAATTTTTCTTTAAGTAGGCCTGTTATTCTGCACACTTTACCTATATTAATTGCACCTGTTTGAATTTGTTACCTGTATAAAAGACACCTGCTCACACACACAATCAATCACACTCCAACCTGTCCACCATAGCCAAGATCAAAGAGCTGTCTAAGGACACCAGGGACAAAACTGTAGACCTGCACAAGGCTGGGATGGACTACAGGACAACAGGCAAACAGCTTGGTAGAAGACAACAACTGTTATGATTATTTATTAGAAAGTGGAAGAAACACAAGATGACTGTCAATCTCCCTCGGTCTGGGATTCCATGCAAGATCTCACTTTGTGGGTTAAGGATGATTCTGAGAAAGCTCAGAACTACACGGGAGGACCTGGTCAATGACCTGAAGAGAGATGGGACCACAGTCACAAAGATTACATTAGTAACATGATGCTGTCATGGTTTAAAATCCTGCAGGGCAGCAAGGTCCCCCTGCTCAAGCCAGCACATGTCCAGGCCCGTGGTCAGATGAGACCAGAATAGAGCTTTTTGGAATCAACTCCACTTACCATGTTTAGAGGATGAGAACAACCCCAAGAAAACCATCCAAACCGTGAAGCATGGGGGTGGAAACATCATACTCTAGGGGTGCTCTTCTGCAAAGGGGACAGGGTGACTGCACCGTACTGAAGGGAGGATGGATGGGGTCATGTATTGCAAGATTTTGGTAAACAACCTCCTTCCCTCAGTAAGAGCACTGAAGATGGGTCGTGACTGGGTCTTCCAGCATGACAATGACCCCAAAAACACAGCCAGGGCAACTAAGGAGGGGACATGTAAGAAGCATTTCAAGGTCCTGGAGTGGCCTGGTGAGTCTCCAGACCTGAACCCAATAGAAAATCTTTGGAGAGAGCTGAAACACCAAACCTGAAAGATTTGGAGAATATCTGTATGGAGGAGTGGACCAAAATCCCTGTTGCAGTGTGTGAAAACCTGGTCAAGAACTACAGGAAATGTCTGACCTCTGTAATGGCAGACAAATGTTTCTGTACCAGTTGTTAAGCTCTGTTTTACTAGGGGGTCAAATTCTTATTTTATGCAATAAAATGCAAATTAATTATTTAAAAATCATACAATGTGATTTACTGGATTTTTTTTTAATTCTGTCTCTCACAGTTGAAGTATACCTATGATAAAAATTACAGACCTCTCCATTCTTTGTAGGTGGGAAAACCTGCAAAACTGACAAGGGGTCAAATACTTATTTTCCCCACTGTATCCTCATATGAAAATAACAATGACAATAATATTAAAGGAAACAGAGCTCTGGTATAGGAATAAAATCATATTGGCAGATATACAAATTCATGTTTCGGGATCAGATCGGAAGTGAAAAAATGTGGATCGGTGCATCCCTATTCTAAAGCAGTTGTCTTTGGTTCTTCACACTGAGGGATATGTGTGAAACTTAACACCATATTACAGTGCAGACAGCAAGCAGCATTTTGTTAATAATCACTGGCCTTGAATAAGAGCCTGCCTCATTTAGATGCAGTGTCTGAGCACGATTTGAAAAAATAAACCATATGTCTATTAATCAAAGAAATACAGTATCCACTTTTCTCAAATCGGCTAGTGTCAGTGCTGAACTTGTGATCCTACTCTAGAAAGGGTTATTTTAGAGTACAACAACGACTGGGGTATCACTGAGATATTATTTGTTCCATGCGCTGAGAAAGGTGCATGCCATGATTATTGTTAACATTGTTGAGTCCCAGTTCCTAACAGGAATGGTCTGGCTTTATGCCCAAGAAGTCAACCATCAACTGGATTCTAGCTCTGAATACTCATTGAATGCAAGCACAAATACCAGTTATGCATCTTTGCACCCTAGGCTGATTTTCAAAGCATTTGACTCTGTTGACTGGGCTGGAAATTCACAGGATACCCACTAAGTTGCTTGACATCATACAGATGCCACACACAGACACTGCGAATACTGTGCAGAACAGGGCAGAGTAGTAGTAGTTTGATGGATGTATATGTTGTGTGGCACAAGCACATGCTCCCAAACCCTTGCATGACCATTTCCCAATGAAGCCTATAAAAACAACATTGAGTCATGTTCTACGACATAATCTGAAAGGTTTCAGACAAGATTACAGATTACCTTTAAAGCATTAAAGAAGTTTTATTTTACTACAACCCCTGGCAAAAATTATGGAATCACCGGCCTCGGAGGATGTTCATTCAGTTGTTTAATTTTGTAGAAAAAAAGCAGCAACTTTCTGGCTTTAAGAAACACTATAAGAAATCAGGAAAAAAAATTGTGGCAGTCAGTAATGGTTACTTTTTTTTTTAGACCAAGCAGAGGGAAAAAAATATGGAATCACTCAATTCTGAGGAAAAAATTATGGAATCATGAAAAACAAAAGAACGCTCCAACACATCACTAGTATTTTGTTGCACCACCTCTGGCTTTTATAACAGCTTACAGTCTCTGAGGCATGGATTTAATGAGTGACAAACAGTACTCTTCATCAATCTGGCTCCAACTTTCTGATTGCTGTTGCCAGATCAGCTTTGCAGGTTGGAGCCTTGTCATGGACCATTTTCTTCAACTTCCAACAAAGATTTTCAATTGGATTAAGATCCGGACTATTTGCAGGCCATGACATTGACCCTATGTGTCTTTTTGCAAGGAATGTTTTCACAGTTTTTGCTCTATGGCAAGATGCATTATTACCTTGAAAAATGATTTCATCATCCCCAAACATCCTTTCAATTGATGGGATAAGAAAAGTGTCCAAAATATCAACGCAAACCTGTGCATTTATTGATGATGTAATGACAGCCATCTCCCCGGTGCCTTTACCTGACATGCAGCCCCATATCATCAATGACTGTGGAAATTTACATGTTCTCTTCAGGCAGTCATCTTTATAAATCTCATTGGAACGGCACCAAACAAAAGTTCCAGCATCATCACCTTGCCCAATGCAGATTCGAGATTCATCACTGAATATGACTTTCATCCAGTCATCCACAGTCCACGACTGCTTTTCCTTAGCCCATTGTAACCTTGTTTTTTTCTGTTTAGGTGTTAATGATGGCTTTCGTTTAGCTTTTCTGTATGTAAATCCCATTTCCTTTAGGCGGTTTCTTACAGTTCGGTCACAGACATTGACTCCAGTTTCCTCCCATTCGTTCCTCATTTGTTTTGTTGTGCATTTTCGATTTTTGAGACATACTGCTTTAAGTTTTCTGTCTTGACGCTTTGATGTCTTTCTTGGTCTACCAGTATGTTTGCCTTTAACAACCTTCCCATGTTTGTATTTGGTCCAGAGTTTAGACACAGCTGACTGAACAACCAACATCTTTTGCAACATTGCGTGATGATTTACCCTCTTTTAAGAGTTTGATAATCCTCTCCTTTGTTTCAAATGACATCTCTCGTGTTGGAACCATGATTCATGTCAGTCCACTTGGTGCAACAGCTCTCCAAGGTGTGATCACTCCTTTTAGATGCAGACTAACGAGCAGATCTGATTTGATGCAGGTGTTAGTTTTGGGGATGAAAATTTACAGGGTGATTCCATAATTTATTCCTCAGAATTGAGTGAGTCTATATTTTTTTCCCTCTGCTTGGTCTAAAAAAGTAATCGTTACTGACTGCCACAATTTTTTTTTCTTTTTTTCTTATAGTGTTTCTTAAAGCCAGAAAGTTGCCATTTGAAATGACTTTAGTTTTGTGTCATGTCTGTGATCTGCTTTTTTTCAACAAAATTAAACAACTGAATGAACATCCTCCAAGGCCGGTGATTCCATAATTATTGCCAGGGGTTGTACAAGGTATGCCATAATCACATGGTACTTCAACCTTTAACCAGGTCGGAGCAGTGTGGCACCATCAAGTGCACCACTAGTAAAGACTTTACATACCTGTGATCAAGCAACTGCAGTTCAGTCCATACAGAGGACATAGAGAGGAAAAGACATTACTCTGTTTCATTATCTGCTAAAAATCTGCTTGTCCAAATAATGGACACGTGTAGGTTCATTTCAATCCGGAGTCACTTTTCCTGTTTAAAATCAGTGAATGTACTCCAGCATCTGAAAAGTGATCCTCCAGAGTCCTCATTTAGAGTTGCAATTACTTAATGTTCTTTGCCACATATATGTATTTTGTAGAGTGGCTGTTTCTTCATAGCAAAACTTCATGATACTTTTTTATCAAACTAATGTTAACCCCCATTAGTTTAACATTCACCAAGTGACATAGATAGTCACCCTTCACACTAAAGACGTGCCACAGCTTTGACCACAGTATTTTTACTGTGAAGCAGAAACAAGAAACCATTCCACAATTTCCTTTCTTCCTGCAACAATAAAGTTGTAAAAGGCCAGCTGTCTGCAGGACACACACACACACACACACCCATTTGATAGTGTACGAGTGCCGATTTTCATACTCAAGCCCCGGCAATGGTTGCTGTACAAGGGGAAATGGTGAAAAAAAAAAACTAGACAAATGGCTTCTTGCTGCCATATTTTAACTTGCATAGGTCAAGTAAAATACAAATGAAACTATGATCACATTGTTTATTAGTCAAGGTGATTTTAGATGAAACTTCACGCCCAAGGTCATCCAAGGCCCAAGGTAAATATGGCCACCAGGGGGCCAAGTCTTTGAAACCTTGTGTCTGTGGTAAAACCAATAGAATAGAATAGATCCCTTTTTTGCCCTCTGCATTTAACCCATCCTAATTACAGTTAAGCCCCTTTCACACCAGCGCAAACGTAGAGTTGCTCATTGTGGCGTACCTACTACACCGAGTTATGCAGCTCTAGACAGCTCAGCGCCAAGGTTTTGCTTCCCAACGCAGCAGGAAGCGGATGGTTAAGCAAGGTGGACGAAATTAAACATGTTTTTTCTGCATAGAGCAGTGGACACAGAAAGCATTTCGTTTTAAGCAAGTCTGCGCTTTTGCATGCAAGTCTGCGCTACACTGAGCTACTGCATCCAAATCTACACAAGTGTGCACTGTAGAAACTGAGTCGGTGGCTCCAAATGTTGTGTGGCAGAAATGGAAGCCAGTTTGTGAGCGCTGCTGTGGAGGGAGACACGCAGCTCCTCCACGGGCAGTGCTGGTGTGTGGTGTGGGGCTTCTGCCGCTGCGTGTGATGGGGCGAGTGCAGCTGCTGTCATGCCATGGTGCTGGCCGGCCAGGAAGAATTTGTCAGCGTCCTCTGCCAGCGCATGGCAGTCCGTGATCGTGGTATTGGCCAGCGCTGAATGTACCTGAGGGAGTTGGTTCACAAAAAAGTCTGGCTGGTGTCCTTCCAGGAGCTGCAGCATTCTGTCCATGAGCTCTGAGGGCTTACTGTCCTCCAGTTTGTGCAGAGAAAAGAGCCTGCTAGACCTTTCAGCGTCTGACAGCTCAAACGTTTTGAGGAGGTGATCCATGATGGCTGCGTATATCTTCACAGCGGGTGGGGGGGGGGGGGGGGGGGGGGCTTTGCCTTGTTGTCGTGAAGCTCCTGAGGGCCAAGACGATATAATAATATTTTGCGTCATCTGCAGTGATCTCTCAGAGCGAAGTGCGCCTCGGTGTGTGCAAACCAGGGGGCAGTTTACATAAGCGTGACTTTGAGCATCAAGTGTAAAAAGGTTTCAGATTCATGTGTGAACAGGTTTGATCCACGCAGCCCGCAGCGTGTGTGATCCAACGTGCACGCGAGTCTGTGATAAAATGATCCACACAGCCCGCAGCGTGTGTGCATGAGCAGGCAGGGATCCATCCGTTTAAAATTCACATCAGAAAATATTCTTTCAACTCATGAAATGGATTTATTTCGAAATCCAAAGAACACAAACAGCAGGTCTCTCTCTCTCATGGTCAAACAAGAAGCGTAATGTTTAAGTATGAGAGTTTAAATGGCAATATTTTCCTTTTAGGTGTGGGGAACACACAACAGACTCTGAACTTTGTGATCTGATGTTATAAGCCGTGACGAGACAGCAGTGTTTTCCAAGCACAGCAATGTGTTCTGCATAACCAGTAGGAGTGAACTGAAAAGGAGTTGAATTGGTTTTACACACCGGCAAGGGCTACACGTGACAGTACGCATACATTAAAAGCAAAAATACGCAGCTGCAAGCAAATCTACGAATGCAACAACACACGATTACACAGGAAAAATGCTGAGTATGCGCACATTTACAGTGTACTCTAAATACAACACAATGCAACTCCACGTTTGGGCTGATGTGAAAGGGGCTTTAGACACAATCCAATCACTAGGATCAGTGGGCAGCCACAGTCCAGTGCCCGGGCACCAACTCCAGATGTAGAGATACTGCCTTGGTCAGGGGCAGAGAAAGGAGCAGACCCTAAATAAACATACTTTTGATTGTGGGAGGAAACTGGAGTGCCTGGAGGAAACCTACACAGACACGGGGAGAACATTCAAACTCCACACAAAGGGCGGGAAGCGATCCCACAACCTGCTTGCTCTGAGGCACCAGTGCTAACCACTAAACAACCGTGTTGTGAGGGGCATAGATTGTGCTGAAACTTGTTACTGTAGTTTATATGTTGCCAAGACCCTGCACTTGTTCGAATCAGGCTGGGTAATGCAGGGCTAGGATCAATATAGGGCTTGTTTTTACACATTTTTGTAGTACACTGTACCATGGTACTTCACGGTTTATTTATGAAGGCCTATAATGAGAATTGCTGTAAAACCAATGACCACGTAATCAGAAGTAATATTTCACCACTTGGCCTGACAAACTTGCACATTTGTGAGCCCCATAAACCACTTTAAGATGGATTTAACCTGACACTTCCAATCCTGCAGAATGCAGGCTGGTCGGCCCCTGAACCACAGCGCATATTACAGTACGCTCAGACATGACACTTCTGGCTTGTTGGTATTCAGACCAGAGCATTACAAGGTGCCAGACATTAGCACAAGGCAGAGGAGAATTGTCTTTTAAGGCAGTTTTCAATATTTTCCAGACCTGCGCTCAGAGAAAAAAATTCTTTGCACCCTCAGAGACACACAATCAAATATACGAGTATATTCAGTATCCATGTTGTTCATCCTTCCTGTGGGAAGATGACCATCTTCATCTAGAAACATCAGTGGAAAGGTGTGTGCAAAGATGACTGATTAGGCCCATCTGTGCAAGAAAGGTTCAGGCACAATGGTGACAAGACAAATTCAGCATCCATCCATGTTCATATCACACATCTGCAACTAGAGGTGTGAGAGCTGATGATTTCATATTGCAGATTATTATAATTTGGCATACGATCTGATGTTCAGAGGGATTGTACAAAACACAAGAATAAATAAATGCATAAATAAATAAAAACTGACCAAGCCTTCCTGCGCCATATGAAGTAAGCAAAAGCATGACTAAGCAAAAGCATGAATGGTTGTGAAACAATTAGGAAGCTGCTCTTTAAATGCACTATGCATCTCAGAGGTGTAACATCTTTGGTAAACAGAATAGAATGAGGAATAGAGACAAGGGCACAAATATCCTAAATGCAGCAATACAGCAGAGGAGCGACAAATCGCTTCAGGGCACAACCTTCAGAAAAAAAATCAGTGCAAAAATCTGTCAGGAGAACTGTAGAGCTGCAATGATTAATAGATTACTAATCAACTATTAAATTAAATACAGTAATAGTTTAGATTTTTTTTAATCCAAATTCTCTGATTTCAGGTTCGTAAATGTGAATATTTTCTGGTTTATTCTACTGCGATGTCTGTTAGAAAAGTAACGGACCTTTTTATTTTTTGCAATAACCTTATGGATTTGAATCACGTGTGATTGCATCAGCCAAGCTTGAACCTTCGTGCGCATGCGAGAGTTTTTTCACGCCTGTCGGTTGCATCATTCGCCTGTGAGCACGCCTTGTGGGAGGAGTGGTCCACCCCCCTCGGCGGATTTTTATTGCCAGGAAAATGACGGAGCGACTGCCGCTTTGCTCCATCAACATTTTTTCAGAAACTGTGAGAGACAGCCAGGTGGAAACCATTCGGAAAATTCAGATGGCTTTCGGTGAAAATCTTATGGGGATCACACAGATTAAGGAGCATTACAACCGGATTAAAGATGGCCAACAGCGGCTGAGGGCGCGTCGCGCTTCGAGCGGCCATCGACAGGCTGAAACGACCAGATCATTTCCAAAGTGAAGGCTGTGTTGATCCGGGACGTTGTCTGACTACCAGAGAAACAGCAAGAGAGGTGGACATAGCACTTTTTCGGCACATTACACTGTTACAGGAGAATGCAAGAATTTGTAATGAAAGACGTGCAGTGGAATTCGCGAGTCAGGACAGAGCCGCTAATGGCGCAGAACAAAAGGCACCTCCGTGTTGGAAGTTTCACGGGACATGCTCAGGTCTTCCACCATTCGGAAGATTCAGATGGCTTTGGGTGGCTTTTCAGCCGAGTGAGTATCCGAGAAATTGTCGAAGAGCTGAGCATGTTACAACATGTCCTGTGAGACCAACACGGAGGTGCTTTCGTTCTGCGCCATTAGCGGCTCCGTGGCGAATTCCTCCACTCCTGTTTTCATGACAAAATCTCCTTTAACAGTGGAATGTGCCGGGAAAGTGCTGATGTCCACCTTTTCTGCCATTTCTCTGGTAGTCAGACGACGTTCCGGATCAACAGCATTCAGCTTGGAAATGATCTGGTCGTTTCAGCCTGTCCATGGCCGCTCGGAACGCGGTGCACCCTCAGTCGCTGTGAGCCATCTTTAATCCGGTTGTAATGCTCCTTAATCTGTGTGATCCCCATAAAATCGTCCCTGAAAGCCATCTGAATTTTCCAAATGGTGTCCACCTGGCTGTCTCTCACAGTTTCTGGATAAATTTGATGCACCGCTGCTCCAGCCGTTCAGACATTTCCCTCACAATGAAAATCCGCCGAGGGGGCTGGACCACTCCTCCCACAAGGCGTGCTCACAGGTGAATGACGCAACCGACAGGCGTGAAAAAACTCACGCATGCGCACGAAGGTTCAAGCTTGGCTGATCCAATCACACGTGATTCAAATCCATAAGGTTAATGCAAAAACTAAAAAGGTCCGTTACTTTTCTAACAGACCTCGTACTTTCTTGAATCCTCTCTGTCAGTGAAGTGAATATGTTTGAGCTCAGCTGTGGACAAAACAAGACAACTGAAAGAGTCATCTTCGACACTGGGAAACATTATCACTTTTCACCATTTTATAGACCTAAACAATTAATCGATCAATTGGTTTATTTGTTCGATTAACCAAATATGAAAATAATCAGTTGTAGCCAGAGAGAACTGTGATTCCATCCCAAAGGATTGCCACATGATCTTTTTGCCAGCCCCGCCCCAACATGCATGCAGAAAATACAAAGGTAATGAGATGCACGCCAATGCAAGTATTACACTAATTACAATTGAGTGGGGGGGACAATTTAAATGCTGTAAAAATGAACTTGTGTACACTGAACATTTGGACAAATGCAAATTTCGAGGGGAGTGCATTATATTTGCAGTAGCAGGTGATTCCTTTTAGACAGAAAGCAAAGTAACTGCTTTGCTGCAGCACATATAAAATGCCAAAGGTTAGATTACTTGAAAAGAACAGCATGTGTACGGCAAATGATAAAGGTCACAAAGCTTTCTCTGAAAAACTCACTACACTGGGTTAATTACAGTACAAACACACACACAAATAAAAAAAAATCATCTAGCTCAGTGATTTAGCTACATGATTAGTGAATAACAATTCCTGGTCAGTTGAACATGCCTTTATGCACAGAGACAACCAACATGGGAGAAAGAAGAACATTATTAATAGTAATTTCATTCTCCGCCATCTGGTGACATCTTTTGAAGGCTATATGATTACAAAAATTAAAATAAGAGCATTAACTGAGGACAACATGCCTCTCTGATGCAGCAGAACGATGGCGAAATGTGATAATGTAGTGATCTTGACCTTAACATTTTAATTTTGATCCATTGTTGCCACTTCAATGATATTTTTTGTGTAAAGTGATAAGAGCTGCATCTTATAGCCCGGTCACATGGCACTAATGAAGGACACCAAAGACAAACTGAAACAAGAAATCTGGACTTTCATTGACTTTCTGAGACACTGTTTAGCCATCGTCCAGCTTCGTTTCTGTAGCTGGCACTTCGTCAGAATTTTTAAAACTGTTGAAAAATGTGAACGAATCCTGAAGACAACCTCAATTCATCTGTATTCCATTTTGCTTTCTGTGTTGACAGTTCCTCAATGTTTGTGTAGTTCCCATACAGTCAGCGTTCCGTTTGTCATCCAATATCTTGCATGAACATTGACGATATCTGAACGGTTCAATAACTAAAGATACGACGTGCTGAACGTGACCCATCCATATTTGGGATGAAAAGCAACATTTTCATACAGAAACAATAGCGGCAAGGTTTTATCAACTATTTTAACTATTTACGCGGGTACACACATACGTTGTCAAGAGAACTACAACCCCAATTCCAATGAAGTTGGGACGTTATGTGAAATGTAAATAAAACGGAATACAATGATTTGCAAAATCCTCTCCAGCCTATATTCAACTGAATACACCACAAAGACAACATATTTAATGGTCACGCTGACAGACTTTTTGGGGCAAATATTTGCTCATTTTAAAATGGATGCCTGCAACACATTTCAAAAAAGCTGGGACAGGGGCAACAAAAGACTGGGAAAGTTGATGAATGCTCAAAGAACACCTGTCTGGAACATTCCACAGGGGAACAGGTTAACTGGAAACAGGTGAGTGTCATGATTGGGTATAAAAGGAGCATCCCCAAAAGGCTCAGCTGTTTACAAGCAAAGATGGGCCAAGGATCACCACTTTGTGAACAACTGGGCGAAAAATAGTCTAACAGTTTAAGAACAATGTTTCTCAACATTCAACTGCAAGAGATTCCATCATCTACAGTCCAGATTATAATCAGAAGATTCAGAGAATCTAGAGAACTTTCTACACACAAGCAGCAAGGCCAAAAACCAACACTGAATGCCTGTGACCTTCCATCTCTCAGGAAGCACTGCATTAAAAACAAACATCATTGTGTAAAGGATCTTACCGCTTGGGTTGAGGAACACTTCAGAAAACCATTGTCAGTTAACACAGTTGGTCGCTACATGTACAAATGCAAGTTAAAACTCTACCATGCAAAGCGAGAGCCATACATCAACAACATCCAGAAATGCCGCCGCCTTCTCTGGCCCCGAGCTCATTTGAAAAGGACAGACGCAAAGTGGAAAAGTGTGCTGTGGTCTGATGAGTCCACATTTCAAATTGTTTTTGGAAATCATGGACCTCATGTCCTCCGGACAAAAGAGGAAAAGGACCATCCACAGATTTTTACCAGAGCAAAGTTCAAAAGCCAGGATCTGTGATGGTATGGGGTGTGTTAGTGTCCATGGTATGGGCAACTTACACATCTGTGATGGCACCATCAATGTTGAAAGGTACATCCACGTTTTGGAGCAACACATGCTGCCATCCAAGCAGCGTCTTTTTCAGGGACGTCCCTGCTTATTTCAGCAAGACAATGCCAAGCCACATTCTGCACGTGTTACAACAGCGTGGCTTCGTAGTAAAAGAGTGCGGGTATTCGACTGGCCCGCCTGCAGTCCAGACCTGTCACCCATTGAAAATGTGTGGTGCATTATTAAGTACAAAATACGACAACGGAGACCCCGGACTGTTGAACAACTTGGGGTTGTAGCTCTCGCAGCTGCGGGTGGCTGTGGTGAGTACGGACTCACTGCAGAAATGTTCACAGGCTTGTGCTCTGTCTGATACCCGCTCATGTCATCATGAATGTTTCATTTTGATTTTGTTTATAAAGCGTCAAGGTCGCTGTTCGCTTAGTTTTCCTTTTCTTAGTTTCAGTTTCGTTTCGTTCTTTTATGCGCTCTGGACTCGGAGGCTTTTCGGTGATGGGAAAAGTCCACTTTTTCTCGACAATTTGTGGTTTTGTGAATTTTTCCTTCGTTCAGCTAATGCCACATGGCGGGTGACCATGCCCTTACATTTGACAAATGTTTGATGTGTAACCACATCGTGCAGCTGCTGTGAAGAAAAAATAAATAAAAAAAAATACATGCTGCGACAGGAACACAGCAGCTTTCACTCAATGACTGCTAAGATGGGGCCTAGGCCCCATTACCCTTAACAGGACTAACCGGGTTCAGAAACTGAATGAATGAATGTTTTAGAGACTAAACATATCAGGCACAGCACTGTATTTAGAATGGGATAAATGCCTTTTGTTGCCTCGTTGGTGCAAAGCAACATTCGCCAAAGGAAATTAAGAAAGTAAAACCAACATAAGAACTTTGGCTACTGCCACACAAAAATAAGTAAAAGTCCCTTCGGCTGCTCCCTTGTTTGCGCTCGAGGTCGTACCGCAAATCCTAGGTGGATCTGCATGTTGAATTGGCACAAGTTTTACGCCAGATGCTCTTCCTGATGCAACTCCGCATTAAACAGAAAAATGTGGTAGGGGTGAGGTTTGAACCGCAAACTTTCTGCACTGAAACCAAGAGCATTAACCACTTGGACACGACCTCTGTTCACTGTCATAGAAAAATAAATAAGGTTTCTTGGGGAAATTTTTTTTTTTTTTTTTAACTCATTCATGTTATGAATCCATACTGACAATAATTCACATTAATCCCACCAGATTTTCAGATGACAGGTCACCTAGCCTCCTCTGCACCAAATGCAGAGTCTGAAATTCATGACAGTGTAAGTTTGTGTTGGTGTGGTATCAGAGCAACATGAAGCCCTTCATCTGAGCTGGCAAGTATGTCAAAGTGATTGGCAGACAGCAGATCTCCAGGGTCACCAGTCATCCCCCCCTCTCATTTCATCCTCTCTCGCACTGTGCTTGATTCCTGTGTTCAAACTCCAGTAAAGAGAGACAGAGCTATTTATAGAAAACTGGAGGAATTTTTTTAACCAGCCTGTGTCTATTTGTGGCACTCAGAAGTACAGAGGGCTTCCTAGCTGTGGGCGTCAGCAGCGCAGCGCTCCAGAGAGATGGGTACACGATAAAAGGAAGGAGGGGGGAAATAGCAAAGAACAAGTGACAGAGAGAGAGACAAAAGAAGGGTAACAGAGAGATGGCAGATCCGTGACATTTTGTTACTGGCAGAGAATTTTCATGAAACCTGTGCACACTGGGTATGCACCTCTCTCTCTCTCGCTCATATATATAATAGAAGGCTGCATGTGGGAAAAACCTGAGTGCTTAGGATAAGGAGCCCCTCAAGAGAGACTAGATTAGTGGACAAATGCCAACCACACTGCAGCTTGGGTAAACACAGTCAGCAAACAGAGAACACCCACTGATTCATGCGAGCATGCAGAGCCACATCTATACAGAATATATTAGTACAAAAATATTCTATACTGCACTCATCCCACACACCTAATCCTTGATTAAGTTTACAGCAGATTAATAATGGATACATGGATTGATCACTGCAGCTCTAACAATTATGTTAGTTTCTCTTACTACTACTGAAATGGCAATTCTAACTCAAGCTCATTCTATCAAGTCTTATAACCTCAACCATGAAACTGCTCTTAAAAATATACACGATTGTTTTGTTAAGAGCACACCGTGTACAATCAATGCTCCATACCTCAGTTTATTATACACTCAAACAAGAAAACTGACTTTCTGATCATACACTATAAACCAGACTGATCAACTATACACGCAAGCATTTGGGTGGAACAAGTACTTTTTTTTTTTCTTTTCAAACACCATTAAACTGCCTGTGAGAGCACATAGTTTGTGGATTTTAATGCCAGTAATATAGTGCCAGATTTAAACCCAAATAATATTTATGCAGTTAACTGAATCTACTCCACACATATGCATCAACTGAAAATATAGTCAGGTTTGTAACTAGATAGATAGTAAGAATTTTTGCAATTATGCCATCTGTAATGAAACAAACACACAGCTAATTAAAAAACTTTCAAGTAAACATTTTCACAAAATTGCCTTTTGAATGTTAGCTCAGGACTCATGACATGACCATTCAATGCCATAGAACACATTTACTGATATCTAAAACAGTCATACAGGGAAAAGCTGCAGTATCTGTCATGCAATTCTAGACATCTGAAATGTTTTCTGACACCAATTTTAAACTGCTTGATAATTAACACCATTTTAAATTATTCTGATTATGTGCCTCAACTTGTCAATGTGCAGACGCATTTGAAAATACCTAAAACATAAATCTGACACACACACACACACACACACACACACACACACACACACAAAAGCATGCATAAAGTATTCACAGCGCTGTACTTTTTCCATATTTTTAATGTTACAGCCTTGTTCCAAAATGGATGAAATTCATTTTTTTCCTGAAAATTATACACACAATAGCCCATAATGACAATGTAAAAAAAATGTTATGAGATTTTTGCAAATTTATTTTTAATAAATTTGCAAAAATCTCATAACATTTTAAAGTCTAAAGTCCCCATCACACATAGCAAGAATGTGCAAGAACCAGGCCGAAACGGCAAATATTACCATCATCAGACAGTCAGGAGGGAAAGAGGCATGGTCAACAGTGTCAGATGACATCCAAAACGCATGTAGACAACAGTTTAGATGACACAGACTGCGTCAGATGGCCATAAAAGGCACTGAAGACAGTCCGATCTCCAAACGTCTGGATGGCAAACACTGGAACGGAGTGGGAGGCAGCCCTGTGTTCCTCCTGAGGACAATCGTGGGGCTAAAATGATCACTCAGCTGTGCGTGTGGCTGCATGAGCCACTAAGCACGCGCGTGTACACCCCGTGTGTGCCACTGGACACCTTTGCAGAAAGTTTGCAGGCAGTGGGCCAAGCAGTCACACTATGCGTCAGATGCAGCCTTTCCAGCGAACTTTCATTTCATTTTACTTTTTGCTCACTTCAGGAGCACAACATAACTTTGTGCACCGGGATGTCGGTTGAATTATCACATGGGATTTTTTTTCCTGTGGTTATTTGCAGCACACAGCAGCCAGGTGAGAGGCTTTTCACCACAGGCTGTGGTTTGGTTCCTGTGTGCTCTGTGCTGTGAAACGATCGTGGTTCTGTGCTGGAGGTGAGTTGCATTTTTAGTAGTGTTGTCATAGCCTAGCGATACAGTTCCACGTCACACCTCCTACAGATGGTGATCAAGCAATAACATGTATATTACAGTGGTGAGATCCGTTCAGCTCATGTCTGACGTGCGCTATGATACATTACTGCGCATGTGAGCACGGAGTGGCGAAGCGGCACACTGTGCTTTTGGTTTGATAGCGCGCTGTTCACGTTCACTGTACATGATGAATGTGTGCCACATACATGTTATTACATATCAACATTTCCTTTGCCCTCCCTGGCCGGGGTGGACATCCCACAACATGCCGGCAGGCTTTGCTGTGACCGATCAATCTCAGAGCTCAATCAACTATGATCAGATAGATTCAGATGCTGTTTTGATGCCGTCCAAATATGTAGACTGCAATAAGATGATGCAAAAACTGCATATAGACCGCTGTCAGATGTGTGTCCCATCTCGATGGTGCCAAGAGTGTTTTGAACATCTGCAACACACTCAGGACAGCTGAGCGAATGGGACCAAATATGTAGACTGCTCATAGACTGTCATCCGTAGGTCTTCAGACCGCACCTGAGTACTTCCTGATTGTGGCCGGATGTGTCATTCTGACGCCATTCGGCCTCAATAGGCGTATGTGTGATGGGGGTATAAGAAATCACGTATACGTAAGTCTTCACACCCTTTGCGCAATACTTTCACAGCCTTTGCCATGAAGCTCAAAATCGAGCTCAGGTGCATCCTGTTTCCACTGATCAATCTTGGGATGGTTCTAAAGCTTAATTGGAGTAAATTCAGTTGATTGGACAAGATCTGGAAAGGCACACACCTGTCTAGATATAAGGTCCCACTGTTGACAGTGCATGTCAGAACACAAACCAAGCATGAAGTCAAAGGAATTGTCTGTCAACCTCTGAGATGGGACTGTGTCAAAGCACAAATCTGGGAAAGGGTACAGAAACATTTCTGCTGCATTGAAGGTTCCAATGAGCACAGTGGCCTCCATCATCTGTAAATAGATGAAGTTCAGATCCACCATGACTCTTCCTAGAGCTGGCCACCCCTCTAAACTGAGCAATCAGGTGTGAATGCCAGGTGTCTTGTTTGGAAGAAACCAGGCACCATCCCTACAGTGAAGCATGGTGGTGGCAGCATCATGCTGTGGGGATGTTTTTCAGCAGCAGGAACTGGAAGACTAGACAGGATTGAAGGAAAGCTGAATGCAGCAATGTACAGAGACATCCTGAATGAAAAGCTGTTCCAGAGCGCACTTGACCTCAGACTGGAGTGACAGTTCATCTATGTCCCTAAACACACAGCCAAGATATCAAAGGAGTGGCTTCAGAACAACTCTGAATGTCCTTGAGTGGCCCAGCCAGAGCCCAGACCTGAATCCAACTGAACATCCCTGGAGAGATCTGAGAATGGCTGTGCACCGAATCTCCCCATCCAACCTGATGAAGCTTGAGAGCTGCTGCAAAGAGAATTGGACAAAACTGCCCAAAGATAGGTGCACCAAGCTTTTGACATCATATCCAAGAAGATATGAGTCTGTAATTGCTGCCAAAGGTGCATCAACAAAGTATTGAGCAGAGTGTGAATACTTACACACATGTGATTTCTTAGTTTCAATTCATGTCATTATGGGGTGTTGTGAGTAGAATTTTGAGGGGGAAAATAATTTACTCCATAACAAAATGTGGAAGAAGTGAAACCAATAAATCAATAATAGTTTTTTTAATCAAATTACAGCCCTCTAAATCATAATGTGCCTAAAGTTTCCCACCACTAATATATAATTTCTTTTACTTTGAGAGACTGACAATTATTAAATATTATTTTATCATATACCTGTAAATGATACGTCAATATAATTGGATAAAACACTAAAGAATAAATAGCAATATACCCTTGTGATATTTTTCGCGGACCGGTAATATTTTTTATACCACCAGAGTAAAACCCACAAAATGAATGTTGCCTTGGTAATAATCCAATCCATACATATGTTGTGACGTCACGGCATGTGCGATTGTTGTTCTTTACTCAGACGACATGTTGGCCACCGATGAGGGCGGACGCCCTCAGCGATTTGTCTTACATTCCTGTGAAGAAATCGCTGATAAAATACACCAAATAACTCCTAAAAACACGTTAGCTGCAAATAAGAAAGCTGCGAAGAATTTTCAGTACAGCAGCCAAGTTTAATACACCTGTTTCTGTTCTATTCAATGACATTATCAATGTGTTTGTCCTAGATATTTTCAATGTCTTATTACAACTATTTAGAAATGTTCTATTTAATAAAATTCTGATTATAATTGACACAGCATTTATTACTATTGCCTTTAGTGTACAAAATCGTTATCAAGTTGTTCCCCAATGAATATGGCTTTTTACACCCTTCAAAAACCATACAACATTTATAGGTACAAGTATATGATATCATTTATAGGTATTCGGCCTTCGGCCTCAGGGTGTATGGTTTTCTTCAGGGTGTATAAAGCCATATTCATTGGTGAACAACTTGATAACTGATAATATTTTTGTTAATATTATTGTTGTTATTGTAATATTATTGTTATTATTGTTATTGAAAATTTTGAATAGCCAACTTATTTATACTCATGAATATGTGCGACTGTGACAAATCGTAGCAGCATACTTTGTTAACAAAAATGTGTGCCTGGTACAAAAAATTCATACAGGTTGGCAGGTCTGAATTGTGAAATCCATTTTGAGTAGAACTTTGACAACAGGATGCAGAGACTTCCCGGTTTAGAAAAGATGTGCACTGGGCTTCAGGGTCCAGTAACTCAGTGAGCTCACCGAGTCAGTATGTGACGAGAACATACACATTCATCCTGAGGAGGCCCAGTGCCAACATCTGTTTACACTAGAGGGCTGTCTTCCTGTTTGGTTTAGATTATGGCTGGAGATGACAGAAGAGGAACATGGAAAGACACAGGCAACAACCATTCTTCATTTTTATTCCTCTCTCAATCAGCCAAAAAACAGTTCTGAGGAAAGGTAATTTTCAGCCTACAGAGCAGAAGAATAAGGATGCCAGTGACTGCATTTTAGTCAGTGCTCTTAGCCAGCTCACAGCTTCCACTCAACAGGGACACAGTAGCATACTCAACACCAGCCAACAATCAATGCCAAAAGAATTTTATAAAACTGAAGAGATGAATAAATAATATTTCTTGGGGTTAGGTGATCTGACCTAAAATATCACAGCATTTCTCACTTTTTTTTTAATGATTACTGTATTATATGAGATTCATTTTTCTCATCTTCCACTTGACAATACTCCATTGGGAATCTATGGGATACTGTCCATAGGGCCAATCAAGTACACAAATACCATGGTCAGTAAAGCAGCTACTCAGTTTTGGCACTGTGAGTAGGTGCCAAGTTCTAGTGGAAAAGGAAATCAGCCTCTCCATAAAAGTGATCTGCAGACAGAAGCATAGAGTGTTCTAAAATTTCCTAGTAGGCTGCTGCACTGACTATGGACTTGAAACACAGTGGACCAACACCAACAGGTGACATGGCATCCTAAATCATCACTGACTGTGGAAACTTCACACTGGACTTTAAACAACTTTTCTGTGTTTCTCCACTCTTCTTCCAGACTCTAGGTGTCATGGTCTGCCCCTGTCCAGACTTATGTCATTGTTTGTTCCATATCTGTGTCCTCTTTCCCTCCTATCAGTCTCCTACTTGGTCCCAGCCTTTTATTATCTTTTTGTTATACTTGAGCCACAAGTTGAGTTCTGTCTTGGTTTTTTTATCCTAAGGATTTCTTTTTCAGCTCTTACCTTGTTTCCTAGTTTAATTCTTTGTTCCTTCATGTTGGGTTTTCTTTATTTTATTTTTCATTTATTAGGTCTTGGCTTTTGCTCATCTTTAATCATTAGTGATCGATCTCTGCTCCCCTCCACAGCATGTCTTTTTCCTGGTTCTCTCCCTCAGCCCCAACCAGTCCCAGCAGAAGACTGCCCCTCCCTGAGCCTGGTTCTGCTGGAGGTTTCTTCCTGTTAAAAGGGAGTTTTTCCTTCCCACTGTAGCCAAGTGCTTGCTCACAGGGGGTCGTTTTGACCGTTGGGGTTTTACATAATTATTGTATGGCCTTGCCTTACAATATAAGGCGCCTTGGGGCAACTGTTTGTTGTGATTTGGCGCTATATAAAAAAAAAATTGATTGATTGATTGATCTATGGTTCTGGTATTTTATTTTGATCACTGTTGGTTTTGGGTTCATCTTTTAGTCAGGTCCTATCCACTTTGCATTTGTCTAACTGTACGCTCTTATCGGGTGTTCAGGGTTTGGTATGGGTGTGTCTTGTTTCTTCCGTTTGCCACACCCTTTCCTGTTTGTTCTCACACACCTGTGTCCCTAATGACCACCTGTTATTTAAGCCCTTTGTGTTCCTCATATCTCCGCCAGTTCCTTGTGCTTGTTTTTTGGACTATGCCCCTGTCTCATGGCTGCTTGTAACCGCCGCCTGGCTGACTGACAAACTGTGTGCCGAACCTTTGTCTGATTGCTATATAAAGCCTTTTTCTTACTCAAACACCTACGTTTGTGAGTTTGCATTTGTGTCCAATTGCTTTTAGAGCCACGCTTCTGCGTAACCTGACATTAGGACCTTGATTACGAAATGTGAAATGTGATGTGACAATTTACTTTCATCTGAGAAGAAGCGTTTGGACCACTGAGCAATGGTCCAGTCCTTTTCGCTCCTTAGTTCAGGTAAGACGTTTCAGACATTGTTTGTAGTTAAGGAGAGTCTTGACGCTGTGGATGTAATACTTGTAACCCATTTTCTGGACATGCCGTTGATGCACTGACTTCAACCTCAGTCCACTCCTTGTGAAGCAACCCCAAGTTCTTGAATTGGTTTTACTTGACAATCTTGTCAAGGCTGCTATCATCCCTGTTGCTTGTGCATAGTTTCCTACCACACTTTTCCCTTCTTGTCAAATTTCCATGAATATGTTTTAATACAGCACTCTTCAAACAGCCAGCCCTTTCAGCAGTGACCTTCTGTGATTTACCCTCCTTATGGAAGATGACAATGAGTGTCTTCTGGATAACTGTCAAGACTGCAGTCCCCCCTCCATGACTGTGGTTGCAGGGGTCGACAGTAACACTTGTCCGCTCGACACTGGCAAGTGAACGACTATCAGGCTCATGCTCCATGCCCCTCTCTTAAGTTAATTTTCAGGTGCATTTAGAATGAAAATTGACAAACATGACTATGTCTCTAGTCAAATACTAAACATTACTGTAGAAACATGACTTAGTCTTTTTAATTGCTAAGTCAAGCTTTGTATAAAAATTTGTTAACATCCGAGTTCCTCTATTAGTGCAACTGAATACTGAAGAATCTTAAGTACAAGCTTGATAATTTTACTGCTGTGCACATGATATGCCTTCCATTGGGGAGAAAAGAATATTATTTACTGGATTGTCACCAGATATAACTTTGCTAGTAAATTGTCAGACTACCGTATTAAAAAAAAAAAACCCTCAAATTTCATGAAATTTATTGCTCTAAATTGGGGGTTTTCAAAGTGTGGGAGAGTGAGCCTCCCCCTCGGAGAACAAATGAATAGCTGCACCCCCACCCCCAACGACACACATACACACAGTATCAACATCTTTGTGTGTTTCTTTTTATTCTTTTACACACCTTAAAAACACTTTAAAAGTATTTGTGCCTTTTAAGGAACTGTCTATGCATTTACACATTTTAAACGTGTTTTTAAAGAACTTTCTATTCTTTTATTTTTACCTTTTGTCATATTTGTCACATTGTGTTTTTAAACATTTAAACAGCTGTGTGTTTTTAAATGTCTTTGGCATAACTAACATTTTAACATAAAAAATATTAATTCAACTTCAGAGATGGGTATTGATAAGATTTTAATCAATATCGATACCATCATCGATCCAATTCCTTATCGATTCCCTTATCAATAGTTCCTGTGAATTTTCTGTTTACTAAATGTAGGCTTTACAGGTTTTCTATGTCAATAACATTTTATTGAGTCTTAAAGTAAATAAAACTGAAATTGGTCACTGGGTCCTTGACCTCTGGACTGAAATAAAAATAAAAATCTGTAGGTTTTCACAAAAGCATGCAGCTTTCAGACATTAATGGCATGGATGTCACTCCATACCTCTGAGCTGAGCTCAGCTGGCTGCGCTGCACATCAACATCAATGTAATTCATGAAGAACGCAGAATCTCTCATTTTGGGAGGGAAAAAAAAACATTTTATTCTTTTGTAGTTTGTTGTCTGTGTTACAATGTTTAGAAAGAGGTGTCATTTGATTTAAAACAGTGATTCACTTTGAAGTTATTAATTCCGGCAGGACTCTAACATGACTCAGCAGAGAGCGGCACAGCTTTTGGAGCTGTGCGACCAGAATGGAGGATGATTCTTGTTTCTTGCCTGCAACAAGACAGGAGTCCCAGTTAGTGACTTTAATCTGCACAAAAGTGACTCACAATTGACATTTTTAAACGGCTTTGAGAGGGGTTAAGAAGCGGACCTGCCGCTTCTGCCGCTTCTGAAAAACAGCGAAGCAATGAACCAACAAAGCAGTGGGTCAGAGCACTGCTTCGTTGGTTCAAGCTTCAAGAACAGCTGCTGCAAAAGCAGTTGATTACAGAGCCGCTGCAGGGTCTGTAATCAACGTAGAGAAATGATCATTTTCCCGATAAAACACCCTCAAATACGGCCTCTCTGAAGGACCAATAAGGGAATCGTTAAGCAAAAAGACTATTGATGTCGGTGGATTGAATAATTTCTGAACGATTCTCGATACCCATCCCTTGCACCCCCTGAAGAACTCTGGGGCGCGCGCCTCAGTTTGAAAACCACTGCTCTAAATGAAGGAAAATGTATTTCAGATCATCTAGAATGCTTCAGGACCCCTGGTCTCTGGGTTTACTTTCCCTCAGATTTCTGTTACTGAATCACATCCCTGAGAATAAATGAAACCCGATTCTCTAAATTTGTGCACATTTCCATCTCACCTGGTGGAAATGTGCTCACAATTCAGCACAGAGCACAAGCGTTTTAAAAACATTATCACACTGCTTCATATTAAATACACAACACACTTCTATTTTAATCATCAGCAGTGCATTGATTTAAAATATATATTTATTTCACACTTCTTCAAATATGACACGCGTTTCTCTTGGATACCATATGATGGAAACTTCTTATCGTAGCGATTTACACATAAGAAAATTTATCAGTGTGGGGGGTCCTACCTGCTCACAGACTGTGACTGTCTGTGACATGAGCATAGGCAGCGTGGCAAAGGGTGGGAACAGCCCCCAACCCACTTGGAGAAGTAAAGATCTAATTTTGAAGACAATTTGCACATACTACTATTACTACTGCTGCTGCTAATAAAAAACTTTAACAACTGAAACATTCCAACAGTATTACGCTGTGTCCTCCTACAATTCTGTGATAAGTGGAATTGAACAATATAAAAGGTTTACTTACCTTAGAAAAAACGGAAAGGAGTAGCTTTTATTAAATGTGATTTTTTTTCTCACCTTGGCAGAGCCATTAACTTGTCAAACATGCACAATGGATTGATTTTTAATGTGCTTGCAATGTTTCTGTACAAGTGCAATATCTAGGAAAAAAGTACTGAATTATGTATTCTTAAATTTGTTTACTTGCCATGCGGCAAGTAGGTTTGACCTTCAACTTTCCCAGCATGGCAAGTGACCATCTCGGGCAAAGTGTAGAGGCCGTGGTTGTGTGTACTGAACCACACAGATTCATGGTATTTATACTGTACAGTGAGTTAGTCAAACTTTAAATTAAATATTTTAACATATCTTCTTTTTTTGCTGTAGGCTTTAATGATCAAAAATTAAAAACAAATTCTTGAAATATTTAGTTTGTAATAAATCTGGAATATATCAAGTTTTCACTTTCTGAAATAAAAAAAATTAAAGATCTTCACAGTATTCATTTTTTTAAAGCACCTGTAGGACAGGGTTAAAATGGTAAATGGACTGCATTTATATAGCGCTTTTCCATCTGCATGAGTCGCTCAAATAAATATTCAAATAATGCCTCACCCTGATGTGAAGGTGCTGCCATACATGGGGGTCACTACACACCGGGAGCAATAGGGGATTAAAGACCTTGCCCAAGGGCCCTTAACGATTTTCCAGTCAGGCTGGGATTTGAACCAAGGCTCATCTGGTCTCAAGCCCAACACCTTAACCACTAGACCAGTGGTCTCCAAACTATTCCAGAAAGGGCCAAGAGGGTGCAGGTTTTCTTTGCAGCCACTGACTTCAGCAGGTGATTTCAATGATTAACATCCCTTTGAACAGGTGGGATGAGTTCATCAGTGAAATCACCTGCTGAACTCAGTGGCTGCAAAGAAAACCTGCACCCTCTCGGCCCTTTCTGGAATAGTTTGGAGACCACTGCACTAGCCCATCACCTCCCCAAGGTAAAGCTTTAGTTGGTTAAAGCTAGAGTTGGTAGTCCTGGAGAGCTAGCAAGAGAGCTAGGAAGATTTGAAGGTAGCACCGAATCTAGGTTCCCTTCTCATCAGTGATCCAGCCAAAGCCATGCCCCCACACATTTGAACGTGCATTTGACTGTGGGACTCAGTGGGGCAGAGGAGCGGCTGGACTGAAAGGCGCAGGAGGCACAGGAGCCAAAAATATCACAGGAGACCTGAAAAAACCCACTTGTGTGCCGTGGTGGCTGCTCTATCACTGTATTACGTTACTAAGCCATATATATTGATTTATAACACAAAACTGTCAAAAGGGGTAATAAATAAAAGTGTAAAGATGATTGAATATATCATCACAGCAGTAAATTGATCAGTCCTTTTGAATGCTGCACAGATCGCTGCTGCTGTGTTCAGGTACCGTTGGAAATTACACCGTTTGCTTGGAATTTTTTTTTATGTGGGTGGGGGGTCAGTTTCACTGTGCTCAGGGACCTTATATAGGCAATAACTAATCTTCTGTGTGGATACAATGAATTATTTTATCAAAAATAAAATGAAAACCACACTCCTGCCACGATCAACTGCTGAGTTTGAAACGACAAAAAAGTCCTGTAATTTCCAACAGTACTTGAACGCAGCAGCAGCGATCTGTGAGGCGTTCAAAAGGACTGCTCTGATGATATAGCCCCCAAAGCAAAAGTAATTACTTGTCCAACAGAAAGAGAGCAACCTCTGTCTCTCTTTTCAGGCCCTTCAGATGCCTCAGTTGTTTCCACCGAGAAAATGCTGCACCAGTGTTGACTCTCATCTGACCTCTTGCTTTATCCCGAGCCATTTTCATTGCAGTCTTTTCTGCCCCCGGCTTTCTTTTCCTTGGCTTTTTATCGGGGTGAGCCGTTAAACGTAACGGTGGAAGTGGTAGTTTCGGCTGTATTTCTTCTACTATACAAAAGTGAACTACTTTTGTGAAACAAGAAGCGTGTGCACGCGCAGAGGAGAGAGGGACGGGGGGGGGAGCGGGCGTTGAGCCTGGTGACACGAGCGGGAAGAACTAGACATGAAGGCATCTGATTGTTTTTTTTTTTGAGAGCGCACCGCTGGGCTTATATTGGTCAGAGTTTTATCGATCCTACAGCTGCTACAGACATCTGATTTTTTCGTTCCTTTTTCTGAATACATAATGTATTGACTACTGTTAGGATAGATGGACCATTTCACCCAATATAACAAAAAGTGTTTCTGAACAGAGTTACCTACCCTAGCTTTAAGCCTAAATTACAGTTTAAATTACTGTTAACATATGTCTTTGTGTAACAATTACTTTGTATTCAGTTACATCTACAAGAAAAGTATTTAAAAGGCGTTTTGATTCATGTCGAGCACAGCAGAAGAGAAAAACATACAGCTTCAGTACTACAGTCCTGATCCAATTTCAATTTCAATTTATTTTGATTTATATAGGACCAAATCACAACAAAGTTGCCTCAAGGTGCTTCACACAAGTAAGGTCTAACCTTACCAACCCACCAAACTAGCACACAGGCAACAGTGGTAAAGAAAACTCGCTCTGAGGAAGAAACCTCAAGCAGACCAGACTCAAAGGGGTGACCCTCTGCTTGGGCCATGCTACTGACACAAATTACAAAATAATTCACAAAACAAATATACAGGAAATGTTGCCGGTGCACAGGACAGGAGGGTTTCAGAAACGGACATCACACCCATCTCTGGATGGAGCCGCACCTCAAACAGAGAGAGAGAAAAAAAAAAACAGAATCAGACATCAGAAAGACAACAAATACAATATAAATTGTCAGCATTAAGCAACACGAGAAACAGAAGAAATACTAAGGTGATCGCCGGCCACTAGCCCTAAGTTTTAGTAAAAGACCCAAAATTTAGATAACGTTGAGGTTGTGGCCCGCTCCATTTCCTAATGAATTTAAAAAATAATAATAATAAATAATAATAAAAAAAAAAATAAAAAAAAAAAGTAAAAAGCATAGTAACATACTATGCCAGTATGCTTGCTATACGAAAAGAAAAATAAGTGCATCTTAAGTCTTTACTTGAAAGTCTCTACAGAATCTGAGTGTTTTATTGACGCAGGGAGATCCAAGTTGCAAATGGCATCATTAAAATTAGGGAATAACCTTGTTGTGTTTGATGATTTGTGGATGTAATGCTGAATTTTACAGTCACAATCGTAATTACAACTGCAACTACTGCTTACGCGATATTTTATGGTCTGAAATCTCACACAATTAACCAATCAGATTTGCGGAAAAATGTAAATGGATTAGAATAAATATTTTTGTACCATTATAGGGGAAAAACCTATTTTCGCAGTGTTGACAGTATTGTGCAATCCATGTTGTGTGTGTGTTTTTTGTTTGTTTTTTGTTTTTGTTTTTTTAAATGGTGGCCACAGTGTCATCAACAGTGATAAAATATTTCAGGACACAATAAAAGTCAGTCAGCACACACAGACCCTTCCACTAACAAGAAAGTCATTTAATTACAAAGTGGAAAGAACCTTTTGATTGCACCACTCTAAGCCCCATTCACACCGGTCCGCTTCGAGTTGCGTCGTGCAGCGTCATGACGACGCCGCGTGGATGCAACTTAGTGCCGAAATAATGTAGCTCAACGCCACAACACCACGAGGGATGCAAAGGACGAAGCCAACTGGACGCCAAATACTAAACATGTTTAATTTTTTCTGCATCCTGTGCTCAACGCAAAAAAGAAGTGGTTTCAACTTAAGTCAGGGCACAGCAACGGTACTCAATGTGACTGGAAGCCACACCCTCACAATACGTTAATCGATGCCAATTTATGAATCCTGCTGTGTTCCATTGTTCCCGAAGTAAAAATCACGCAGGATTGTTTCATACCGTGTACACAATGCAGTAAAAACTACACGCTCAAAGAGCAGAAAAAAAATTGATTGCAGCCTGCAATCAGCTGCTCGCTCCTTAAATTCTCTCAAAATTGTTTGTGAATAAAGTCCAAAGTCCTGCTCACAGACTGATTGCCAGAGACAGGACATGTCCACAAAATACAGCATAACTCCAGGCATTTCCACATTTTCTCATGGACGGTTCCTTCGTGCGCGCATGCAGCTCGCGGTCAGAGAAGATAAACTGACAGAACTCAGAGCACAGACCTGCAGCTCAGCACAAGACATACAAACTCGAAGAGAAATCAGAGCGTACACAGACTGGCTGCAGCTGAGTCTGTCTGCAGATTCTCCTCTGCATCCTCACCTCCTCTCTGGCCCCCTGTTGCGTGCACCTGATGCAGACTTTCCTCCATTATCATGACGCCACATGAAGCAGGCCCGGTGTGAAAGGAACTTTAGGCACCAAATGAAATGATAAAATGTGTAAAATGAATGTTACTGACTTTTCAGATTTCCATATAATGGGTTTATTATTTAGCCTTTATTTTAGCTGTAACCCCCACCACAAATTTTAAATGGTAACACTGTTTATTTTTACTAACACAAAACATTTGGTTTCCAAATGGGTAATAATTACAATATTAATCACATCTTCTTTTTTTTTTAGATCTATAGTATGTTAGTGATCAGGATGAGATAATGTAACAAACACTACAGGTAATTGAAAAAATGTGGGCCAAGCTTCAACAAACTACAGAAACCACATATCAGCTATGTAAGCACTTTTCAAACATGCATGCATGTCACAGTTTCAGCTGCTGTTTTATACACACCATGTTATTAAAAAAAAATTCTTCCACTTTTACAAACCATGTTGCCAAACCAGTATGGAATGCATTAACAACACCAATAAATTACACTTTAACCCACATCTTTATTAAACTACAGGAACTATCAAATACACACCAAAGCTATGGCTATACAAGAACCAAACACACAACGTTGCAACCATAAATTAAAAATGAATCTGACAACCGAATTAAAATTATGTTTGTTTGTTTGTTTGTTTTTTGCCAAATGAATAAGGTTTGCCCTTACCTGCACCAGGAAGATGATAAGGAAGTAGAAATTAGCAATTCTTCTAAACTGTTCAAACAGGTTCTTTGGTAGAAAGTTCCACACTGTATACTGTTGGGAGGGAGAAAATATAGATTAATGTAAGTCACAGAGTAACAGACTTACTGCAATGAAAGGATTACTTATTTCAGACACCCTTTGCAGTTTCCATTTTGGTACGCTATGTTTCAAACCAACTTCAAAAAGGAGGTTAGAGAGGCTTGCCTTAAAAAAAAAAATAATAAAAAAAATACACATTCATTCACAGTCAGACAGCATATGTATATTCTATCGGAGCTGGTAAAGGGAAAAAGTAAAACAAACAGCTTAAATAGCTCTCATGCCGCGTTCACACCGGGCGCGATCAGACGCTACAAATTTGCAGGGGTCGCATGGCGATGGACGCACCTCCTTCGCCTGGTGTGTCGCTCTGCTTGGGTAGACTTTCGCTGCGAAAATTCGCCCCGGTGCGTCATCAAATAGGAGGAGCTTCCATTCTGCTCGGCGTCAAGCCATCATGACGGACCTTTCACACTGAGTGAGTTGTTGTGAAAAGCTCCCAAAACAGAGTATCATTATTTGCTCCAGGAGCTGCGTCTGGATGACGGCTGCTTTCAGCGGTCCTTCCACATCTGCGGGACCCAGTTTGAGGACCAACTGTCCCGTTCACGCGCGCACATATAAACAATTTAAAAAAAAAAAAAAAAACTCCGCTGCTTGCTGCAGCTCGCTCTTCCCCCAAACTCTATCATAATTGTGTTTAGAAACCAGTCACCATTTGTTTTATTATACATCTGTGTAGTTAATTAATAAAATATTCTCCACACAGACGATTCGCTCGCGCGCGCATGTAAAAAGAAAAGAAAGAAAGAAACTCTGCGGCTTGCTGTGAGGCTGCTCCTCGCTCTTTCCCCAAAAACCTCTGTCATAATTGTCTTTAGAAATCAGTCACCATTTGCTTTATCATAAATCTGTGTAGTTAATAAGTAAAACAATCTCCATGGATGATTCCCTCGCGCGCGCACATAAAATAAAAATAAAAAGAAACTCTGCTGTGGTGCTGCTGCTCGCTCCAAAAACTCTCTCATAATTGTGAAATAAAGGACAAAAGAGACAAGTCCTGCTCACAGGCTGCTACCAGAGACAGGACATGTTCACATCTTCAGTCAAACGCCAGACATCTCCACATCACTATATATCCAGTCCCTGATTGGTCATCGCGGCGCGAAGAGATGAAGAAGTTCAGATTTTTCAACTTGGGGAGGAGGGCAACACGACGTGACGCAACGCAACGCAATATCGCGCTACAAATGCGCAAAACGTTCAAAATCGCTTCACTCGCGTCACTTCACTCATGTCCATCGCGTCGCCCTGCGTGGTTTGGCGCCAATACGCGTCATTACATAGGAATTACATGGCAACCTGTGGCTGCAGTCAATCGTGTCGCGCCCGGTGTGAACGCAGCATTAGAGTCTCTGCTCTAAGGAAAGAAATACCACAGGTTCTTGCTTCACATTAGTACGTCATTGTCTCCTTGGTCAGACAGTCATGAATTAAATAAAACTGACCCCATTAAACTGCTGACTGTTGCAATGACTGACTTTTTTTTCAATTTCAATTCAATTTATTTTAATTTATATTGCGCCAAATCACAACAAAGGCGCCTCAAGGTGCTTCACACAAGTAAGGTCTAACCTTACCAACCCTCAGAGCAAGCACACAGGCAACAGTGGTATGTGAAAAACTCCTTCTGATGATTTGAGGAAGAAACCTCAAGCAGACCAGACTCAAAGGGGGTGACCCTCCACTTGGGCCAAAAGCAGAGGGTGTGGTTTTGTGTGGTTTTTAAGTAGTTTATTTACTGACAAGAACTGAAGCAAAACTTTCTTCAGCACAAATCTTTGATAGAATACACTACTAATTCCCTACTAGTAGCTCTGTGGCACATTACAGAGTTCTAGGGTGAACACAATCACACACATCCTTAAACACACACTGATACTACAGCAATAACTTACTGTTTATGAAAGGGAATATCTGCACAGAGAGTATGCTGAAATGCAGTGGCAGCAAAATGGTCCACCTCGTTTTGCCAGAAAGAGAAAAGTAATGAGAAAAGGGGGAGGCAGTCAAAGCATGAGTGTGATCATGCTGTAGCAATGAGAGAGGGGGGGTGAAGATGGTTCCCTGCAGAGTGTAAAAGCAACAAGATGATACGTAGAGGGCGAAGGCATAGAAAAGCATAAATATTACAGGCGGAGCAATTAAAGCCTGTTCACTAGGCATCCTAACGAGGCAACTGAGTGGTCCATCCTCATTGGGACTCCATACATAACTATAAATCCAGTCATCTCACTGATCCCTTTTACACTCATATCAATAAGACAGCATGTCACCCCTTGGGGTCCACAGCTAATACACAGAGAAAAATATAGGGGAGGGAGGGGGCACGGCCAATCACAGCCTGTGGTAAAAGGAAGAGTTCCACACCCTGCCGGTACATTAAAGCAGTCGTGTATTTCACTGCCAGAGTCAGTGCTCCCCTGACAGGCAAATAATCACCTTCCGATGGGAGGGACGAAAACCATGTGGAAAGGCAGCAGTAAGAGGAAGAAAGAAAGGAAGACACAGGGATGTTCCCAATTGCACAACAGTATTGCAGTTGCAGAGTCCTGCTAGCAGTTAAATGTTATATACCGCAGAGCAAAGAAAGATGTATACGTACATTTATGAATGAATTGTGGTGTATTTATGCAGACTGCTTTGTTTACCTTGGAGGACACAATCCTGTTATCACAGAACTTGGGTGGGATAAAAGCTTCAGTTGCAGGACAAAGCCGGTGTCCAACATAGATGGTCCTGCTGTCTACTCTTCTCTCATCACCACCAAGCTAGAAGGAGCAACAAAGGAAAGGGGTGGTGGACAAAAGGGGAACAAAAATAAAGGAAATAAGAACATGTTAAACTATGTACTGTTATGTGGACACGACAGCAGATAACAGTGCATCTGGAAAGTATTCAAAGTGCTTCATTTTCCCCACATTTTATGTTACAACCTTAGTCCAAAATTGATTAAATTAATATTTTTCCTGAAAATTCTACTCACAACACACCATAATGACAACATGAAAAAAATGTTTTGTTTTGTTTTTTTACATTTTGTAATTTTATTAAAAATTTAAAAAAGCTAAAATCACAAAAATAAAACTAAGAAATCACATGTGTGTAAATATTCACACCCTTTGTTCAATACTATGTTGATGCACCTTTGGCAGCAATTACAGTGTCATATCTTCTTGAATATGATGCCACAAACTTGATACACCTATCTTTGGGCAGTTTTACCCATTGGTCTTTGCAACACCTCTCAAGTTCCATCAGGTCAGATGGGGAAAGTGCAAAGCCATTATCAGATCTCTCCAGAAATGTTTGATCGGACTCAAGTCTGGGCTCTGGCTGGGCCACTCAAGGACATTCACAGCGTTGTCCTGAAGTCACTCCCTTGATATCTTGGCAGTGTGCTTAGGATCCTTGTCCTGCTGAAGAGCATGTTCACAACACTTGGTCCCACAGTGTCCATTCGTCACATGTACAGTCGGGAACTCAGTCTAATATTATTAGTCATTATGTAACAGCTGAGTGGATCCTTGTCCTTGTTGGTGCTCTGTATGTGACATGACATGGATTAATTCATCCCATTTGTGTCGCATTGCATTTACAGTGCGGCTTGGTTCCATTTCGAGTGCAAATTTGGTTCCAAACATTTGGTACCGTTGCACTCTGCACGTGCATGCACGTGATTGCGCGATCACATGCGCATGCATGTGTACATATGCACACACAAAACAAATTCACTGTGCTGCCTGTAGGCTGTTAGCAGGAAGAGAGAAGAAAAGCTGGACTCATTTCTGATGTGATTTTTTTTTCGCTGCACTGAGGACGTACACAGTCTTTCTTTAGTAGTACATGCACACACAAGTGCCGATCAGGTTGAATGTGTGTGCGCACGCAGGGGACAACAAATCTCCGGAGACATAATTTGATTGAGCTAACTGACACTGCTAATTCTTGTAAGTCACACACACACGTGACTTTTTTTCGCTGCACTGAGGACATACAGTAGTGTTCAGAATAATAGTAGTGCTATGTGACTAAAAACATTAATCCAGGTTTTGAGTATATTTGTTATTGTTACATGGGAAACAAGGTACCAGAAGATTCAGTAGATTCTCACAAATCCAACAAGACCAAGCATTCATGATATGCACACTCTTAAGGCTATGAAATTGGTCTATTAGTAAAAAAAAGTAGGAAAGGGGGTGTTCACAATAATAGTAGTGTGGCATTCAGTCAGCGAGTTTGTCAATTTTGT